>NC_068287.1:28726463-29037039 GCF_025860055.1 Xyrauchen texanus
ACAAAGCCTTTTTTATGGTTTTGAGACAATGACCGGCACCTAAATAATACATTTGAAATAGTACAGATACACAGAGAGGGTAATGCATATTTAAACATCTGAAACTGCAGGTTCAGAAAACCTTAAACCATCAAACATGTATTTTTTCAAACAAATAACCTAGTATTTTATTGCATAACTCCAGGAGGTCAGCAGAACAGAGGAGGGAAATTATGTTTCTCTCTCGCCCATTGATTTGTAGAACCGTGTGGTATTTCCTACATCTACTCTTCCATAGGCCAGCATCAATGCCGTGCAACTAAACCAGCCAATAGGATGAGGTAAAAAACACCGAGGCGCGTGTCAATTTTTACACGAACCAATAGGAGCGCGACCATGACCGTCAAGGATTGGTTTAATTCACTTTACAGTACGAGACTTTCAGCTTCGAAAACAACGCAGTACTGAAAAAATTAATGCTAATATCCAATCCGAATCACCTCACTTCGATTTTCCCCCCTGCTTATTCACTGATTATATTTCCGCACCAGAAAAAAAAAAAAATTATGGAATATGGATGCACTCGGAGCAGATGGCAGCAGGACTTGTAGCCAACAGGAAGAGCTAGCCTGCTAGCTTTATAACCAGTTTCACTAAGGACAAACCGATCAGAAATTTGAAGGAAAGCCCGTCAGGTAACTAAAATACGTTCTAATCGAACATTAAAATCGATTTAATAGCGCCGCGTTCGCATTAAACGTAATCATGAATGATATTTTCAGACATAAAGGTTCAAACAGGACCGTGTCGGTCTGGTTGTGTTGTCCAGCGAGCTCACTGGACCGCGTTGGTTCTGGGAGGTTCAGGGTGAAGTTCGCTTCATCGACTTCCCTGACGGCGACAAACTGTCACTTGAAGTTTTGGCGATTTATGTAGACAATTTTGAATGGGCACATTTATTTCCCTCTGACCTCCAGTCATGTATTTTTATTTATTTGTTAATTTATTGGAGAATGTTTGTTTAATTACTAAAAAATGAAAAGGTCAGAGCTGTTTGATAACAGACGTGGGATTTATTGTGAGACCACGTGAAATTTCTTGCTGTAATCAGTTTGATTAACCCATTCACCCTGGTGTATAATTACTTTTTCCATGCAAGTTTTCCCGATCCCCGTACTGCCGAGAGCGCTGTTGTTTTACAGACATTCCTGCAGCTCACTCACTTACTACTCGTACTCTATTACAACTCAAGTGCTGACGTGTTTTCAGACAGAAAAAGGCGGCATTGTATTGCGTTATAAGTAACCTGTCAGTCTCTCCTAGCTGTGCAATTGTAGCACACAACATTTTATAATTTTGTAGCACATGCTCAGTTTTTGTTATCTCTGCCTGTGAAATAGAAGTTTCATCGTGTTTCAAAATTAAAAACTGATTTAGATGTCTCCCCCTTCTGCTGTCTTGGTGAGGTATTCATGTCAACACAGAGAGTGATGTCTAAAGTGATTTGTTTTAAAATGACTTGTAAATATTAATGTAAGCTAATAGACCTGCTGCTGTCTAGTGTCATAATAATCAAACAAACATAACAAGAAAATGAGAAAACGCTCTCTGCTCTTGACTGGTAACTTTAGTAGCTTTAAAAAGTATTAATGTATTATAATTATACAGTGAAGACCAGTAGTAGTTTTATGTTGCTTTTCATTTGAATGTTTACTTGAATACTTGAAATTGCTGTTAAAAAGTACTTAATTTTCTTATTATTTGTAATCCATTTTTATTCATTGCTGTTTTTTATTGTCATTTTATTGTTTACTAGTTTGGAATACTTAAGAACTTGAAATTATTCTTCCACAATTAATATTTATTTAGTGTTATTTTTGTTGCGGTTTTGAAGCTGGTATTGAGATTTGTCAAATTTCACTACCGACTACTGACATGTTGGTATCGTGATAATGTATAGACTTTATTGTTCATGGTAGATCTTGCTGCAATAACATGATGAAAAAGTAGAGCTCATGCCATAGACCTGTGAACATCCCTGCTGTATATGAAGGTGATGGAGGCTTTTCTTTATTTGACTACCATATGTAATTACCATATGACAATAGCCTCCTCCCCTACCCAGTGCAGTTTACATTTCAAGTTCAAGGAAATCCACTGTTAAAAAGACAAGTAAAAAAAAAAAAAAAAGTTGAATAAATGCATGACGTTTCCAAAGTCTGTGAGTAATTGTGTTAAATATTTGTGTATATTGACCAAAATAATCCTGATTATGATTTTTGCCATAATCAAACATCCCTAGCAATGGGTGTCATTTCGTTCCAGCATGTTGATGGTGGGCGACCATGGAGGGATCCTATAGAATGAGTGTGAGAGAGCTGTGTGAGACAGATGATCTGGCCACGAGTCTGGTGCTGGATCCCTTACTGGGGTTCAGCACCCACAAGATGAACATAAGGTACTTATTTTGTAGAAACATTCTCCTGACACTACTGTTAAAATGACTTTTAATTATGTTTGAAATGGGGATGGCAAGAATAATGACTTCAAAATAAATAACAAATTCACCCGAATAATAGAAAAACTATTCAGAAGACTGATCATCCAGTGAGCACAGACATAAAGCGATATTTTAAATAAACATATAGAAAATTACAAAGCAATGATGTGTCTGTGAAACCAATCTTACTACAGTGTAAACCTTATGAATGAAAATGTGCATGGTGATTTTAAGTTGAGATCAGATGGCGGTATTCTTTACTCCATTTGCAGTCTCCGTTAATTGTGCGCATCTTAGAAATCTAAGCTTGTAAATAGTATTCACTTCTTGAAATGTCTGTTTGAAATGTCCGATCATATTAACGACAAACTTTTCACACAATTCACACAAGGATTTATAAACCAAGCTGAGCACGATGTTTAATTGCTGACCAAAGAAGTGCTGATTTTATAGTGGAGCTCGACTCTTAAGTTGACCACATTTTTATCCACATTAAAGGTAAATTATCTGGTTAATCCTTTATTCCAAAAATGTTTAAATGCTTCATAGAGTGTAAATCTATTCAGAATATTCCTGCACATGGAGGATTAAAAAAACGCTGAGTGTATCAAAACCTTCTGATAGAGATTTAATTTGCTTTCAGTTTGTTGGCAATATTAATTTATTCTCATTTCTTTTAATATTTGTATTTAATATTCGCTGCAAAATGTGAACTTGACATTTTACTATTGCTTGATACCTCATGCTTCCAGAATATAATTGTTACTTGCACAGACATACACAAAAATTGTTTCAGCAGATATTAATGTCCGAAATACCAGGAGAAATCACAGTTAACAACATATTCCAAAGTTTATGTAGCCTACATAATTCAGCTTCATCTGGTGAAAAACAAAATAAAGAATATATCAATAATATAATGAAATAAAAATTATAAAAATGTAATACTAATAATATAGGCCTCTCCGAGGCATACTTTATATACAGAAGCCATCTTAAATGTAAGAAAGTTACATTTTAAAATTAGTTTTGATGCACTTTCGATTTAAACCATGCCCGTATCTGGATCTATCCGAATACAGAGACAGCTACGGATAATTCTTTCTAGTAACATACAGATAATGGCTTTACTGCACACCCCTAGTTTGAATTACATGATGGATTTCCAGTACTCATGTCTTCTGTTTGAGGAAGTGTTCATTTCTATTGTATATTTAAATCATATATTGCATTTTTTTCATTGTGTTCTTTCTCCCTAAATGAAGTGCACCTCCAGAGATTCGGCGATGGGGCTACCTCAGAGAGACACTGCTGCGGTTCAAACGCACACATGACTTCCAGACAACCTTTGATGCTCTGCTCGATGGGGAATGGGTCAGTGACTATTTCACTGGGCTGGGTTCACACCGACAGGAGTTGTTGAAGCAGCATGTGAGTCATCTTCCTACATTTATCCCTTTTTTTCCCCCCTCCTTTTTCTCCCAATTTGGCTTCACGCCATCCACCGCGGCATTCACGTTCAACTCACAACTCGCACCATGAGAATGAACCATATAATAGCGACCATGTGGAGGTTACCCCATTTGACTCTACCCTTCCTAGCAAGCGGGCCAATTTGGATGCTTAGGAGACTGGGTGGAGTCACTCTGCATGCCCTGGAAAACAGAGGAAACCTCTCATGATTTTACTCCATCAGCTGAGAGGTTCCTAAGAGAGAGGGAGAGAGGGAGTGATGGCGCACTACAGTACTTGGTTACTTCCTCCTCAGCTCTGGCATAGGCTGACATGGGCTGCTGCTGGACTCTAGCATCAGTAAAGGTCTGCTCTGGCAGTTTCTCTAGCAGAGTAGATGATGATGACCTTCTTTTGGAAGTAGGGCTTTGGTGTTGCTCCTCCTCAGTGATCGGGGTGTCTTCCTTCAATGTGTTGTGCTCTGGGTTGAACTTCTCTTCTACTCTCACCTCTTGCTGTAGGTAAACAAAATGAGAAGAACAGGTATCACAATGTCAATATTTTCAATCCAAACCACATTTGAACAAAATTATTTACAAAACACAAATGTACTTGTTCTATTCAATATCAAAAACCTTGTATTATTATGGAATATTTGTTATTTGGTCAATTGGATAAGTTAAATTAATGTCTTAATCCCAGAGTGACATTTTACATGAAGTGGCAGAGTTGCCTCTAGTGATGCAGCCTCCGCAATCACTCTTCCATACATCTCCGCTCTCTCCTCAGATAGAAAAGTCTGGCCCTAGAATGGTCCAGAGCAGAGGCTGTGAAAAGTGTTTCTCTCCTGCTCACTACTTTATCTTGCTGAGGTCCCCATTGATGGCCTGCTTTATCTCCAAGACCATTGATGACTCTCCAATACTGTCCTTTGTGTCCTGGATGAGTTGAGCTTGCAAAGGAGCAATCAAACAGATTGTGGGGCTGCTCTTCTCTGACATGAGAGTAGTTACATCTTTCATTGGCTTTAGAGCCTTGATAATATCCTCTGCATTTCAGATATCTGCTTCACTGAGAGTTCAGATGTCAGACTCTCCTCTCCTTACCTGAGTAAGGCGGTGTAGACTGCAGGCTGTTGCTCCAGAAACCGGTCAACCATCTCATACACACGGTTCCACCTGGTGCTCACATCTGTTTTCAGCTTGTGTCTCGGCAGACCAAGTAGCTTCTGCTTCTCTTCAAGCTGGTGTTTTGAAGTGGTGCTGCAGTGGAAAAACTTAGTAATAGGTTGGTAACATTTGGCAACTTGAGCGCTCGCTGGAAGGCCAGGTTTAGCGTGTGGGCATAGCTTTTCACATGTAGTAATTTACCCAATTCAGCTGCAACAACCATGTTGGATGCATTATCAGTAACTAAAACTAAATCTTTCTTAGTAATCTGCCATTCCTCTGCTACATTCTTTAACAGCTCAGCCATATTTGCACCCGTGTGGCTCTCATTCAGTGCTCTTGTTTGGAGCACATGAGACACTAGCTGCCACTCATCTGTGATAAAATGCGCAGTTACGGTTGCATAAGATTCTGTGGCAATGGATGTACATGCATCACATGTTACAGCTATCCTACCCCTGCTTAACTTCATAGATTCCATGACTTCGGTTTTGGTCTCATTGTAGAGTGTGTGGATCGCTGTGTCAGTAAAATATCTTTGAGATGGGACGCTGTATCTCGGCTCCAAAGTGTGCAACATAGCGCAAAAGCTATGTGACTAAGCTATGTTCTCAGTGACTGAATACGAACGCAAATCCGTGGCAACTCTTTCCGAGTTGGGTGAAAGCTTTGACATCTCTTGCTCGATGGTCCTCTGGTTGGCAGCAACTACAACTGGGTGGTTTTCTTCCTCCTTCGGGTGGAAACGTGTAATATGGTTTCTCATGTTTCCAAAATATTTTAGTTTAGTTTTACACAACTTGCATATAGTGTGGCTCTTGTCGAGGTCCTTTTTCCTTTTCAACTTCATAGAATCCAAAGTGCTTTCATATGCTAGCTTTTAATGCAGAGGTTGCCGGTCGAATTTCTAATTCAGCCACCTTTTGTCTCTGTTATGTGCACGCCACAGACTGTCCGGGTGCTGCACTTGGTGTCCATCATTGCCACTGCAGAAATCTCATCAACACATTTTTAGTGGCCACATCAGGCGATGGTGGAGTGTAAATTGGTAACACCAAATCTTGAATTTGCCTGGGAGATGACAATTGTCTATCTTATCCAGGCCCTCTTTCAGTTGCTTCAGGACCAACTCTCCCATATGTGTCTGAAAGGTCTGCTGTGTATTCTCTCCCTAAACTATGAATAGGCTGGTCTGCAACCAGGATTCTTTCCACCTCAAATAAAATCCGATTGTCCCTAATAGAAGGACTATGTGATTTTGTTGGCTTAATCATCATTCTGGCCCATGCCAATAACTCTTCCAGCAGTACATGCTACAGTCTGGAGGATGCTTGTGATATCATTCTTATAACTGTGCAGAGCTGACAATCTCACCCCAGATTGTGCATGGATTCCTCTAACCATTTGTCTTGCTCAAATTAGGATTATCTTGAACACAGCCATGAACAAGATGGGAGAGATTAAACATCCCATCGCTATTCCTTTTTCTAGTTGATGACATCGCGTTGTGTAGTCCTGTGTTGCATGACACATCGTCAGGTCCCCATATTAGCTGTCTACCAATCTCCTTATGCACACTGGTACATGGAAAAACTCCAGTGCATAGCTAACGAGCTGGTGTGGAACTGATCCATAGGCATTTGCCAAGTCCAGCCAGACTACGTGGATGTCTATCTCTCTTGGCAGACTAGATCTGCTCCCACATTACAATGTAATTAAATTACAATAAACTGTGAACATCAATAATTATTTGAATGGCTTTGCAATTAAAGCATAATAAAGTATGTAAATACATTAATATGGTACTATATGCATGTTATAACAGACCAGGCTTAAAATGTATCTCTCCGTTTTCTACAATATGTAACGGGGGGTCTCTGCTCTGTCTTTCTGTGCAACAAGGGGTCCTTGGTCTGAAAATGTTTTAAGACCCTGCTTTAACAGGCAGCTCTTACTGTGTATGTGTGGACACTTCTCGGTTTTTGTTGTTTTGCACTCTGTTAAAGTAAAAACTTATCTTGAATAAACTTTTTGTAACATCTTCACCCCTCTCTTTTAGATGTATCGCTATATGACAGCATTTCTGTTGGACAGTGGAGTGAACATTGAGCCGTGTAACCGCTATTCCTCGGAGACTAATGGAGCCAAAATCACATCCACCCGACACTGGTTAGAATCGTCATTATTTTAATGATTATAAGACAATATTTTACTTTTAACTGTAACAGTTATGTTGGCCACATTTCCAATGAGTTCAGGGATATGATGTAATTGAAGCTGCATCAGTAACATTTAAAACATGAATCTGGGTGTGAAATTCTCTAGGTTTGTGGGAGAGCGGGTGGAGGTTCTGCAGGGCTGCATAGCTGAGCTGAGCCCTGAAGACAGTGCAGTGCTGCGGGCAGGAGTGAATGACTTCAGTATCATGTACTCGACACGCAAGAGATGTGCTCAACTTTGGCTGGGGCCTGCTGCCTTTATCAATCATGGTGAGAGAATCATGTTACACAGAAGACCATGGACACATTTAGTCAATTTTCTCATGACTGCCATAAGAATAATAAAATGAAGAGATTAAAATGTTTTTGTGTTGGATGTGAGACACATTTTGAAAAACGTCTTTGGTAATGAGGATCTAATTGTGCATTTTCCATTTTATTTATTTTTGGGTGCAGACTGCAGACCCAATTGTAAGGTAAGGCCCTACATTTCTAAAAATATTTTACTATAATAATATTTTAAAATATAAGACTAGTGTGTCATGAAGCATAATGCTTTAGTTTTAGTAGAAAACTTTAGTTTTGGCAAGTCATTTAGGGCATCTAATTTGTGTATGACAACAATTGTTTAAAGACAGATTGTTTCACTTTTAATAGACCATATCACAATTCCAGTCGGTCAGAAGTTTACATACTCCGTTAACTGTGCCATTAAGAAGCTTGGAAAATTTCTGAAAATTCTGTCAAATCTTTAGGCAATTTGCCAATTAGCTTCTGCTTATTGGAGTAATTTGAAGATATACCTGTGGATGTATTTTAAGCCCTACCTTCAAACTCAGTGCCTCTTTGCTTGACATTATGGGAAAATCAAAAGAAATCAGCCAAGACCTCAGAAAAAAATTGTGGATCTCCCCAAGTCTGGTTCATCCTTAGGAGCAATTTCCAAATGCCTGAAGGTACCACGTTCATCTGTACAAACAATAGTACGCAAGTATAAACACCATGGAACCACGCAGCCATCATACCGCTCAGGAAGAAGACTCATTCTGTCTCCTAGAGATGAACGTAATTTGGTGCGAAAAGTGCAAATCAATCTCAGAACAACAGCAAAGGACCTTGTGAAGATCCTAGAGGAAACAGATAGAACAGTATCTATATCCACAGTAAAACAAGTCCTATATCAATATAACCTAAAATGCTGCTCAGCGAGGAAGAATCCACTGCTCCAAAACCACCATAAATAAGCCAGACTACAGTGTGCATGGGGACAAAGGCCTTACTTTTTGGAGAAATGTCCTCTGGTCTGATGAAATAAAAATTTAACCGTTTGGCCATAATGACCATTGTTATTTTTGGAGGAAAAAGGGTGAGGTTTGCAAGCTGAAGAACACCATCCCAACAGTGAAGCATGGGGGTGGCAGTATCATGTTGCGGGGGTGCTTTTCTGCATGAGGCACTGGTGCACTTCACAAAATAGATGGCATCATGAGGAAGGAAAATAATGTGGATATATTGAAGCAACATCTCAATGCATCAGCCAGGAAGTTAAAGCTTGGTGCCCCAAGCATGCCTCTAAAGTTGTGGCAAAATGGCTTAAGGACAATAAAGTCAAGGTATTGGAGTGGCCATCACAAAGCCCTGATCTCAATCCAATAGAACATTTGTGGACAGAACTGAAAAAACATGTGCGAGCAAGGAGGCCTACAAACCTGACTCTGTTACACCAGTTCTGTCTGGAGGAATGGCCCAAAATTCCAGCAACTTATTGTGAGAAGCTTGTGGATGGCTACCCAAAATATTTGACCCAAGTTAAACAATTTAAAGGCAATGCTACCAAATACTAACAAAATGTTTTTAAACATCTGACCCACTGGGAATGTGATGAAGGAAATAAAAGCTGAAATAAATAATTCTCTCTACAATTATTGTGACATTTCACATTCTTAAAATAAAGTAGTGATCCTAACTGTCCTAAGACAGGGAATGTTTTCTATGGCGTTTAATGTTGGACAAAACAGCGCAAGTGAATTTCAACAGTGTGAGCACCATGACACAGCTCGCACGTAAAATGTAAACCAGCAGAACTTGCAAATCACAAACTCGAGCACCAAAAATATGATTGTGCACACAAATTAACAGGTCCCACACACGCGCAAGTTATTTTCTGCAAACGCGCGAGATATTTTCTGAGATATTTAAGTTGGTTTTGACACTCAGGGGCGGGGCCCAATCCTTTCTGTTAACAAATGCTATTGGCTGCTGACCAAATACTGTATTGATTGGCTGCATCTCTTCGAATCTCTCGTGATTGGCTGTTGTTGGACGAGAACAGACAGAAAGTAGGAAGGATGTTGCAGAGAGTAAAGAGGTTATGGTTTATTTCTAAATTCCTCCTTAATTTCTTGTAGCTGGAAGATGTTTTGTGCATACACACACACACACACACACACACACACACACACACACACACACACACACATACACTCACCTAAAGGATTATTAGGAACACCTGTTCAATTTCTCATTAATGCAATTATCTAATCAACCAATCACATGGCAGTTGCTTCAATGCATTTAGGGGTGTGGTCCTGGTCAAGACAATCTCCTGAACTCCAAACTGAATGTCAAACTGGGAAAGAAAGGTGATTTAAGCAATTTTGAGCGTGGCATGGTTGTTGGTGCCAGACGGGCCGGTCTGAGTATTTCACAATCTGCTCAGTTACTAGGAATTTCACGCACAACCATTTCTAGGGTTTACAAAGAATGGTGTGAAAAGGGAAAAACATCCAGTATGCGGAAGTCCTGTGGGCGAAAATGCCTTGTTGATGCTAGAGGTCAGAGGAGAATGGGCCGACTGATTCAAGCTGATAGAAGAGCAACTTTGCCTGAAATAACCACTCGTTACAACCGAGGTATGCAGCAAAGCATTTGTGAAGCCACAACACGCACAACCTTGAGGCGGATGGGCTACAACAGCAGAAGACCCCACCGGGTACCACTCATCTCCACTACAAATAGGAAAAAGAGGCTACAATTTGCAAGAGCTCACCAAAATTGGACAGTTGAAGACTGGAAAAATGTTGCCTGGTCTGATGAGTCTCGATTTCTATTGAGACATTCAGATGGTAGAGTCAGAATTTGGCGTAAACAGAATGAGAACATGGATCCATCATGCCTTGTTACCACTGTGCAGGCTGGTGGTGGTGGTGTAATGGTGTGTGGGATGTATTCTTGGCATACTTTAGGCCCCTTAATGCCAATTGGGCATTGTTTAAATGCCACGGCCTACCTGAGCATTGTTTCTGACCATGTCCATCCCTTTATGGCCACCATGTACCCATCCTCTGATGGCTACTTCCAGCAGGATAATGCACCATGTCACAAAGCTCGAATCATTTCAAATTGGTTTCTTGAACATAACAATGAGTTCACTGTACTAAAATGGCCCCCACAGTCACCAGATCTCAACCCAATAGAGCATCTTTGGGATGTGGTGGAACGGGAACTTCGTGCCCTGGATGTGCATCCCACAAATCTCCATCAACTGCAAGATGCTATCCTATCAATATGGGCCAACATTTCTAAAGAATGCTTTCAGCACCTTGTTGAATCAATGCCACATAGAATTAAGGCAGTTCTGAAGGCTGAAAGGGGTCAAACACAGTATTAGTATGGTGTTCCTAATAATCCTTTAGGTGAGTGTATACACACACACACACACACATATATATATATATATATATATATATATATATATATATATGAGAGGCAAGATGACACTAGCTGCATTTGAATAAAACAAGAGCGTGTCCATCTGAAGTGTGATAAAGAGACATGAAAGAAGGGCCAGATGCGCTTTCATTATAAAGCCTTGCTACTGACGACGATCATTATCGGTCATATAATGTTGTAACTGACAAATCAGAATCAAACATTTCAGAGAGACATTCCTGTAATAATATTATAATTTATGTACACTTGATTTCCTAACCTGGCCTTATTCTGCTGCACCTGCTCTGCTTTCCCAGCCCCAAGACTGACTGGCTTCCTCTCTGAGCCTGCATTTCATCTATGTATAGAATTAATGTAGAGGCTGATGAGTAGTGGATGGCCCTTGCAGTACCACACAAACAAGCTTGGAACTATCTGGCATCTAGCTATCTACACTTACCATTTTGTGAAACACTAACGTTCCCTTCAACATTAACGTTAGATGGATAGATATGGATAGATAGGGCACCTCTAAACAGGTTCACTAAACACCTTGCTGCGTTCTGTATTTCCACCTATTTTCAGTTATTATCAAAGACAGAAAACACAAACACACACACACACACACACATATATATAAACGCACAAAACATCTTGCAGCTAAAAGAAATTAAGGAGGAATTTAGAAAGAAAGCTATGTGATAGATAAATTGTTTCGATTAATATCCACTTGTATGCTATGTCTAAAGGATGGTTTTATTTCTCAAGCCTTTTGATCTCGAGACTATTTTTTTATTTTTTTAAACCAATACCCCCTTGTTGTTTGCTTTTTGTTGTTCAGTATTGTGTAGGGCACGCTTTTCTTTCATTTACACTGACAATAATTGTATTGTTCCAATTGATTCCAATTGTATTGTTCATATTTTTTGTGCTCGAGTTTGTGATTTGCAAGTTCTGCAGGTTTAAATTTTACGTGCGAGCTGTGTCATGGTACTCACACTGTTGAAATTCACTTGCGCGCTGTGTTTTTGCGCTTGCGCTGTTTTGTCCAACATTAAACGCCATCGTTTTCTACTATTAACTGTAAGAAATTGTGAATAACCGAGTTTAAATGTATTTGGCTAAGGTGTATGTAAACTTCTGATTTTTTGTGTGTGTGTGTGTGTGTGTGTGTGTGTGTGTATGCGTGTATATATACATATATTACCGGTCAAAAGTTTTGAAATGCTTGACTGAAATGTTTCACATGATCTTAAAAATCTTTAGATCTGAAGGCATATGCTTAAATGTTAAAAGCAAAAATATTATTGTGCCACCATATTAATTGATTTAATTATAAAACTAAAATGTAATAAAAAAAAAGTTTTTGAAATTGATGACTTGGACCAAATAACAAAGAAAAGCAGCCAATAAGTGCCCAACACAGATGGGAACTCCTTCAGTACTGTTTAAAAAGCATCCCAGGGTGGTAGATACCTCAAGAAGTTGGGTGAGAAAATGTCAAGAGTTCAAAATGGTGCTAGATGGGCTGGTTTGAGTATTTCTGTAACTGCTGATCTCCTGAGATTTTCACGCACAACAGTCTCTAGAATTTACTCTGAATGGTGCCAAAAAAAAAAACCCATCCAGTTCTGTGGACTGAAATGCCGTGTTGATGAGAGAGGACAACAGAGAATGGCCAGACTGGTTTGAACTGACAAAGTCTACAGTAACTCAGATAACCACTCTGTAAAATTGTCGGAATGCTATTCTGAGATGCGGGTTGGTTCTGATTTGGCAGCACGAGGGGGACCTACACTATAATAGGCAGGTTGTTTTAATGTTGTGGCTGATCGGGGTGTGTGTGTGTGTGTGTGTGTGTGTGTGTGTTTATATATATATATATGAGATAAAAATACCAAAGGTTTGGAATAATGTACAGATTTTGCTCTTGAAAGAAATTGGTTCTCATCAAAAAATCCTCCATGTTCAGCAATGACAGCTTTCCAGATCTTTGGCATTCTTGTTGTCAGTTTGTCCAGATACTCGGGTGACATTTCACCCCACGCTTCCTGTAGCATTTGCTTGTTGGGCACTTCTCATGCACCTTACAGTCTTGCTGATCTCACAAAAGCTCCATAGATCCATAACACACTTTTCCAATTATCTGTTGTCTCATGTTTGTGTTTCTTTGCCCACTGTAACCTTTCTTTTTGTTTTTCTGTTTCAAAAGTGCCAAGGAATGTTGTATGCATGCACAAGATCGTGCTGACACCGGGTGCACTCTCCTAACACTGTCCTCGCTCTTGTCCAATTGTCTTAGCAGAAGCTATTACCAATGTGTAGAAAATGGAAGGAAAAAACCCACTTAATGAATTTACTTGCACGTTATACATTATTGTAGGACCCAGAAGCAGTTGCGGAACACAGATGATCATATCAACAATTTCATAATTGTATCGGTTTAATACTGTTTTAGTTATTTGCAAACTTTTTTTAGAAGGTTACAAATCTACATATGTTTACAACACCAATACATTGTCTATATGTGGTTATTATACAGCTCTCAGGAATATTTGACACCAATTGTTCAATCACCACATTCTGATGTCAAATATTCTTGTATAATTGGCGCTAAACTGTATTTAACAGATGTCTCAAGCAACCAATTTCCTACATAGCTCTGCAAGTTTCAAGTCTCTTGTAGCACTCTGGTCTCTTTTCTTCTCACATAATAACAAGTTAAACTCAAATCAATATTACATGTCCATAATTTGTTCACACTCTGTTTGTTTCTATTCCCCCTTATGCTCTCTTAGTTCGTCCCTGGAGATAAGAATGGAGCTTGTGTTAAAGTGATGCGACCCATCTCACCAGGGGAAGAGATTACCTGTTACTATGGGGACAGCTTTTTTGGGGAGAATAATGAAATGTGTGAATGTTGCACCTGTGAGAGGTGAGCAACAATAAATTGGTATTGCTTCAAGACCAAGTGCTTAGAGGATTATAGTCATGTTGAACCTATACATTTTTTATGTTTTTGTCAAGTTGCAAAATTGCTTTATTTAAAAACCTTTAACAACTTTCTTTACAATAAAATCTCTTATGATTCAAGTCTTATGATACTCATCTATGTAGGAGAGGAGAGGGATCTTTTGAGAAGAGAGACAAGTTGCCAGACTTGGTTTGCTCCAGTGCTCCAGGTTCAGGACAGAAATATAAGTTCAGAGAGACTGATCTGAGGCTTAACAGAAAAAGGGGAAATGGCACTCCAACTCCAAAGCCATTTCTCACTGTATCACACCCTGGTATGTGTGTTATATTGTTCATATTTGCTGACCAAGTTATATTCATATCCTACTTGTGTCCTGGAGTAAAAGTTCACTTTAAAAATGTTAGTGTAAAATTGCAAGGCATACAGCTGATTATGGAACCCAGTGCTCTGTTCAATGCAATTTTAAACAAGGAGGTTTTGATCTGATATGACCATCCCAACCCCTTAACTCTGACTGTCTGCTCTTCTCCTCTCATTTTCTGTCAGCCTTGCCTATGTGGAACACATTTTCCCAGCGGACAAAGAGGAACACCCTTGTTTTGAGCAGTAAGATGAGAAAGACTCATGGGCAGAGGAGGGAGGAGCTTCGCAAACAGGTGGAGAAGAGGCACAACCTTTTATCATCTTTGTCTCACCTTGGACTTAGGGAGCTAAGGGTTTGCCTCTATCAGCACAGTGTAAAATTCCTGCTAAGCTGTAGGAACCCCACAAGCAAAGAACGGACCCTGTTGCACCTAATTGAGAAGGAGAGAACAAAACCTGAGAGGATCAAAAGGAACATGAATGAATCTGTCCCTCCATCACCCAGTAATGCAAACAAAAATGGATCAGAGGAGAGAAAGGATACAGATGGAGACATGTTAAATGGAGACTCTGTCATTAGGTTCAAACCATTTACTCTTGGATGCATTTCCAGAATCCCTGAAAGAGACGGCATGAAAGCCAAGGGATGTAATGCTGATGCTTCATCTGTCAGAATTGTCCACAAGATGGCCATTTCCTCAAGGACCAGGAACATTCTTCGGAGTCGTCTGAGCAGTTTCCGAACAAGCAATAGGTCTAAACTCTCCATATTCAACAAAAAGCGGACCAGACTGATCAAGCATAACCCTAAACTCCCTACAGGAAAAAGAGAATGCTTTGTCTTACAGGCACAAGTAGGGAGACTGCAAAGAGGAAGTGAGGTTGAATCCAAAAATATCCCCAATACTGTTTTAACCCCTGGTAAACCTAGTACTGATAAGCATATACATACCGGGGAGACTGAAACTAATGGTGACAAATCATCACAAACAGAGAGCACAGTGATCAGTGAGGTGCAGCAGAGATTCTTTAGGGATCACCTCAGGGTGGTGGCTGGCGGCGGGAGACACATCAGCGGTTCCAGTGCTACTAGGGAAGGTGATGTTAGTTCTTGTGTAGCTTTAGAGACCTCAGGGGATAACAAGCAAAACCACAGGCAGTCTGCCACTTCTAGTACTATAAGCATTACTCCGTCCTCATCTTCACAATATTTTCATAATCCTGTCTCTCTGCTCTCAGGCTTAAATCGTGACCTCAGAGTAAGTCTGGTCAGGGTAGCTATCCCAGGAGAAGCCAAGGCTGAAAGTACAGGTCAGATGCAGGCAGACAGTGGAGGAGACAAAGTTATCACACCACCAGCAGCAGCATCGGTGCTGCAAAGCATGGAGTTAAATGGGAGCAAAGAAACCATTAGACAAGGTAAGAAGGGGGTGAAGGAGATGTATTTCACACCAATAAATTTGGAGAGTGAAGATAAGTACTTGAAAGTAACATGTGATTTCCTACCATGTGGTTCAGAGAAAAAAAACGTTAAAACGCTACCTGTTGTTAAAGAACTTGTAGATGTGTGTGGTAAAGGTAGCCTCAGTGAGCATGAAATTGAAGGTAATCAAGTTCGAGATAATGACATTGTAACGGTTGCATCTGTTGAGGTCACTATTCCAAAAAATTCTGAATATGCTACAAGACATACGCTTGAGAATGCTTTAATAAAGCAAAAAGGTGCATCTAAGGATAAAAAACAACCAAGTGTTAAGAGCACACCTGAAGTGCAAGGTAAGAAAGAGAGCAGTTTTAAGGTAATTGATCAAGGAAAAGATTTATATAGGAAAGAAATAACAGAGTATTTTAGAAGCAAGACAATTGTCATGAAAAAGGCGAGAGTACTACTTTCAGATATTAGGAAGAGTTTGAGTGGCCAGATTAGTCAACAAATTAAGGATGCTAATGGTCGTCACCCTGCACTTTTGAACTCTCCATCCAGTTACAAGAGTAAAGTAGCTGATAATATGAAGACACGATCACCTGATGCTAATAAAGAGAGGAAGGACATGGACAAACAAGATGCACTCAATAAGAAAAATGGGCACCCTAATCAGGAATTCACTCCCTTTAATCAGTCAAAAATCAGTAAGTTTCAAATGAGACGGACTGAAAACAGTTTGCTTTCCTCTGAGGCTCTGTTGATGAGCAGAGTTTCTCTGGAAAACAGTCCCCAGAGCAATATTCCCCTAAAGAAACGTGCATTTCGAGAATCGCTTGATACCGACCCAGATCAGGATAACAATGTTCCTGCAGCAACACAATTTACAGATGCCAATAATGAAACGGAAGCCAAGCTATACAATCTGTCTCCTAAGCCAAGCGACGACAGCAGTGTGGAAAAAAAAGAGCAGAAATGTCCAATATCAGAATCGAGCTCAACTCTCAGAGACAATGGAACAAAAAAGCGTGGATCATCCAGATTGATAAAAAATTCATCAAAACAACGCTGCAGCGGTCGTTTAAGGGCTCAGACTGTAACAGTACAAAGCAAGGCTAGAGGATATGGAGATAATACAAGTAATGTATCTGTAGCTGAGAGAAAATTCACTAAACCTAAGAAATTAACATCCAGAATTGATGAAAAAGTGGAGTGGAATAAGACTGCAATGGAGGGGAGTCAAGCAGAATGTGAGAAAAAATTAAAAGGACAAACAGAAGGACAGACAACGGAAGGGTCAGGGCTCTGTGAGATAATGGATAATACAGCAGTTAACATTACAAATGAGTCTACCTCAAAAGTTTCTGATGAGACCGAGGAAGATCAGAAGCTAAACTTCAGAATCCGCCTTAAGAGGAAAAGGGGAAAACAGTGGGAAATGGAGAATACCGACGAAGAAGAAACAGTTGTGGACAAATCAAGCCCACAGCAACGCTTTGTTGCAGTTGACCCTTTTAGGGCCATTTTGGATTCTGTCTCAATTTTAAATGCAGAAATGGAGAGGATTCGGTCTCATGGGGAGGCAGATAATGGCATAGGTTTAGAAAAAGCCACCAAAGCAGTCCAAGATGTGCTGGAGCATTGCAGAATGGAATGTGCACCTAAGCCAAGGAAAAGACAACGAAAAGTTAGCACACCGAAAAACAGCCATGATGTTACAGAGGAGCTAATACAACAAAACCAACCTGGTCTAAAAGTTGAAGTAGACATTGATGACATTAAACCATTACCTCCTATTCGATTGTGCAGGAGGGCTGAAGGCAAATGGGAGGTGCAGTGGAACAAAGCTCAGAAACATGATGGGAACAAGCAAACAAAGGATTCAGCACACATGGAACCAAATAAATTAATATATGTCCCTTCTAAAATGGCAATATTAGAACAAATGCCTCACAGAAAAATTAAAGAAGAAAATCTGTCCCCTTGCCAGGAAGTGCATATTTGTAACAAGGGCACAGAGACCTTCAAAGATCCACTGAGTTTTGAGACAGCACCTCAGCCATTATCCCTTTCACCTTTGTCACTTTATTCTCCTTGCTATGAGGGTCTGACAGGAGTTCGTTATGTTGGTGGCAGTGTTCAAGCAAAAGAGGCTGTTGGAGAGAAAATGGCCTCACAGAATATTGATGGGAACGAGACTCTTAAGACTATAGTTAGTAAAACTGAGAGTAAAGGAACGACTGATGCTTCCTTGAGTCACAATTTATTTCAGATTAATAAAAGTCTTTCAAGATTGCAGGCTCTGAGTCAGGTATCTGAAAAAAGTGTGCCCACTAACACCAGTGTAACATCCTCTCAGATTCAGTCTCCCCCCATCTCTCCCTTCACCACTGAGTGCAGCTTTAGTAATTATCCAGAGGATGTCCTTGACTTTCCATGTTTGAATCTTGAAAGCTATGATCAAATAGCAACGCAAACCAGCCTGGCAAGCTCTTTGATGGATTACTGTTCTGGTGAACCACATAACACAGGTTCCTTCAACAGCCCCTTCACTCAAAGTCCCACAGATGCATGGAATCCAGAGACACCTTACCTGGGATCCCCGAGCCCAGTAAGTACCTTTAGTGATGATGAAGATCTAAGCTTCCCGGATCTTGTCTTTACACAATCTGACACATTCTCATCTAGCAGTGGTAATACAGCCATGAGTTCTGCTCCTCTTCAAGACGCTGAAAAAGATTTATACTCGTCTGAAGGTGAGTTGTCAAAAAGTCCTACAGTGCTCCAGGTCCAGGAAGATTCAGCAACACTGTTTCTCCGCAAAGACTTGATCATGTTTAAAAATGAATCTGCAAATGCTAAACAGTCAGTACAGTCAACTGCACATATACATCCTCAGGAGAAAAAGTTCAATGTCCTTGATTCCATTATTAGCACAAAGACTGTGTCAGCTGAGTCATGCTTGGCTAAAATCCAGGAGAAAGACAAAACTCATGGACCTCTCAACTTAAGCTCTTGTAAAACCCAACCCGTCTTTCCGAGCCAGTCAACACAAAGCCTGTCTGGTGCTGGATCTCAGAGTAACGTGGTTACACCCTTCCATTCTCTTCACGTAGGTAGTAAGTCCACCTCACTTGCTGACTTACAAGGGATGTTAAGCTCTGGTAATACACTTTTTCGCAGCTATGACAGGAGGCTTCCATTTTTCCAGAACCAAAAGAATGTTATGAAAACTGAGGGTGGCCAGAATGCATGTAGAGTTTCTGTGGCTGCCAGCAACAACAAATCTAGCAACAGCCTGGAAAGCACCTTCACTGGTCCAGGGGCATCCTGTTCTGACATTGGAAAAGATTCTGCAGCTAAATGTCCTAATGCTGGGTTTTCTAGATTGACTGAAAATCTACAGAGAAGCACCAAGAACACCTCATCAAAACAGTGCCCTGCTAATCTTTGCCAGCAAAGAGATCACATTCACCCTGTTTATTTCCTCAGCTCTAGCAAAACCACATCGAATGCTTTCAAGAACATTCTAGGTACAGAGCCCCAAATCTCACAGAATGATACAAATCCTTCCTTGCCCGCCACATTTTTATTTTCCTCTACTCAAAATCCTCAGTGTTACAGTACACCACAGAGCAAAAGCTCTAAATTGGAGAAACCCCATGCTGTTGTGGCTCCCACTCAAAATGCTCAAATTTCTGCAGTGTCTACTACTCTTCCTAAAACTCAGATGATTACAAATGTTTCTCACTGTGATACTTCTGACTTCAACTTAAGCTCCTCCCTTTCACCTGCTGTATCAAAGCACAACAGTCCTCAACTGGGATACAGGGAATCCTCAACCCATGAGATCCCAGGGACTAAAACTCAGGCAAACAAATTTACACACAGTCAGCTTCCTCACCAGTCTTATGTTGTAAACTTTACAGGAGATCATTCTGTTACTTTGGGGTACAGCGATGATGGTGAATGCTTGAATTACACTGGTTCAAGGCCTGCAAATTACACATACCATTGTCTCATGGAGCCTTCTGGAACCCAAGGAAGGCTGGTTGTAGAGGCATGTGGTCCCTCAAACCTCTCACCTTCTCCCTCTTTGGGTAGATTTGAAGGATCTAAAGTCCATGGGGGCCAAACTGGTAAAGACCCACAGCAGCAGGGGCAGCCTGGAACTCACCCATACAATTCTCTACACTTTTCCACCTCCCACTCACAAAGCAACCCTGCAACGGATCGCAAGCCTAAGAGACTGAGACTTGTGGTGACTGACGGTACAGTCGATCTGGACCTACAATATACGGATTAAAAAATTGTTTGTTGTTGCAATGCTGACACACATATTTCAGAGATAATATTTATTTACATTCAATGTGTTAAGGTGTTCTCTTTGTTTTCATTAAAATTGTACAGAATTATGTACAATGCCCTGTTCTTAGCATCAAAAGAAGAAAAAGAGTTTTTCTTGGAATATTTAGTCACAATTTTATCTGCACACCTGTTCAATAGTTTGTATACTATATTTAAAGAAGTCTGCTTTGTATGTTATTTTAGATGGTAATCTTCCCATACCAGTGGGTTTTTTTAAAGGGGTAATTCACCCATATTTACTCACGTTCCGTGGGTGTCATCATTTACTGTTGTTTCCTCTGTGGAAAAGAAAAGATGTTAGGGACTGATAGCGTCAGTCCCCATTCACTTTCCCTATAACGTTCATCTTTTTCCTATACAATGAAAGTGAATAGTGAATGAAGTTAACATTCTGCCTAACATCTCACTTTGTGTTCCACAGAAGAAAGTAAGTCATATGACTTTGGAACAACATAAGGGGTGAGTGAATGATGACAAAAATTTTATTTTTTTGTGAATTAAGTATTGAAGACAAAAGAAGATATTCTGTTTAACCTGTAGTACATAAGACTTGCCACATGATGGGGATGTGGCTCTCCATGATGGGGAAATTATTTAATTCCCTCCTAGCATTTTTTCATTTCGAAGTCATCTATGTAGCTGTTATAAAACGATGTGACCCATCAACATATGTGAAAGGAATTTGCACATATGGCATCTTGTTTCATTGGGGTTGTACATGAATGACTAAGGCAGGATTCATGTGTTTTTCACAATCCCCCCCACCCCGCAGTCAAACTTGCATACATTTGTGCAGCTTATGAAAGACATACTTTAGCATAGCACTCAGGTGTCCTGCATTTGGCTATGGGGATTCCTGTATCTTGCATAAGAGAAATTAGCGGATGCTACATTAAATACACACATGCTCTTGTAACAATCACAAGCATTTCTGAATCCTAACCATCTATTGTCATGGTTATTTATTTGAATAACATCCCATCTTAACACCCAAATCTCCCACACTTTGCAAGTACATTGTTTGAGCACAATTGTGTTTTAGTCTTTGATGCATTTTTAACACCAAACCCTAGGTGTCTTATTTCAGTTTCATGGTTTCTTGTACCATATTATGTATTACTTTGGTACATTGGGACACAAATGTATATTTGTTAAGTTGCCACTTGTATATCTCTATAGAGAAATGTTTAGTGCCCTTTGGAACTGTTCATTGATCAGACTCCCTGTTTAACACTTGATAGAATATTGTTACATGTACTGTAGCTCTGTAGGTCTCCATGACCCAAAGCCAGAAATCACTGGCCAGCATTATGCTGTGTTATCGTACCTTTTTCTCAGTCCATGTCAGAGATTCAAGGCGTTTGTTGGTTTTTCCTCAATTTTGTGGACATGAGAAAGTTTTGGGCATGAACATGTTTATTGTAGTTGTGTTCAGCCTTGCCTCAGTCTATAAAAGCCAGTCTATTAATTATATTTATTTCAATATTTTCTTAACATGGTGCTTCAATATAACTTAATTTTTTTTATTATTGTACTGGACATAATGTATTTTACTCCATTTTTAAAAGCTAGAACTGAAATTTCTGTTTTTGTTTTGGTAATTCTTGTATGGCCATATTGTTTGTTATTTAGAAAAATTGTGAGAGATTACATTTTAAATTGTGATTGTTCCACTGTAAAATTGTAAAAATTAGAATAACACAAGTAAAATGAAATGATTTTAAAAGGAGCTGTTCATGGTGTTTTAAGCATACTGAATTATTATAATTTTTTTTTAAATTGTTGCCAGTTCTCTGAAAACATATTCATAGACGCAATGTGCTTGAAAATTTTTTATTTTTTTTATTTTTTATTCAAGGTTATGGTACTTGCAGTTATTTCTTTCTATAGTGTCTGACTTTACCTAATTACTGCAAAGACGTTATTAATGAGATGAATCAGATGATCGAGATTATAGAAGGAAACATAAATAATTAGCATGTCCTCTGCCCACAAATACAGTACATACAAATGCACGAGCATATCTGTATGCTTGCTTTTTTGAGATGCATTACTCAAAGCATTGTTTCTCTCTCTGGTCTTCTCTAAATCACTTCACCTCATTTAAATACTAACCTAACACTAAGCCCTGTTTGTTGCCCCACTTCCTTTCATCCTCTGATTTAAAACCGTTTCTTTCAATCAATTTTTAAAATACTTACCATATATCTTCCAGTTCCTGTGATCTTTCCAATTTCTTTTCTCTCTAAGACATCTTTCTCTAAAGGATTAAGCTGTCTTTACATTTTTGCTTTTTGCAATTGCCACATACTTTTTGCCTGTTTAAAAACAGGGTATTTTCCTTTATTTTTAATTGTCTGTATGCCATACTTTCCTTTTCCTGCTCTGTCATTTTGTTACTTTCTTTCTACAGACCTTTCTCAATATATCTTCTCTCTTCCTCGCCCCTTAATCTTTCAGTCCTTTGTCCATTACTCATCTATTTCTTGCTGTATCCTTTACCGACTTATGACCCATTTTTTGATTTTTTCACCGGTGAGCAGAGGGTTAACTCTAAAGCCAAGTGGAACAGCTTTATTCATAACGAGGACACATGCAACAAGGCAGTGGATAGAGAGATGGGCAGTAAAAGGCTGAACCTTTGAGGCACTGCGGAAAACTGAAGGATCCTAAAACCTTTTTCAGTCTTCAGTGACTTCCATGACACAGACATAATTCAGAATCCTCAGTCTCCAGTTGTTGATGCTAGTAGCCAGAAGACCACAATATTTTTTTAATGATTCATGTAAATACATAAATGCCTAAGTTTATGCTATTGACTATTGTCAATCATCTTGATCAATAGCTAAATCTGGTGACCCAAGCAAGCATGGGTTTGCTCAATTTGAAGACACTACCAAATCTTACAGACAGCTTTGTGCCACAAAAGAGATGTACAGTAGCATCCTACATTTGATGGTGTTTGTGTGTGAAACAGGTACTTGTCCGCTTGAGTCATCTATGCTTTCTTCTCTTTTTCAATTACTCCGTTAATCCTTTTCTGCACAGAACCAACCTTCCTGTGTATACTATGGTGTTACTAAACATTTAGAATTTACAATGGAAATCTAACCCTTTCCTATTAATCCCTCATTGAAACTATACATATCTCTCGGTTTCTCTCTTAAACACTTTGTCAGAGGAGATACTGTGATACTCGTGGTATGCTGAAACAGACAGATGCAATCCTTAAAATGTTATGCAAAAGTCTTGGGCTTAAGATGCTTCACTAAAACGTTTGTCTTAATTGGTTATTTATATTTTAAATTTTAGTGTGTCAATAAGAAATATACTTTTTAGACAAACATTACTTTTGCAAGTAGAATAGAAGAACAGGGAGCCCTGCAACAGATGGCATGGTCCCCACTGAAGTCAGTCTGGATTACAAGAAGAGACCGAAGCAATTGAGACAGCCGAAATAGATAGAAGAACTGTGATGAATTCTCCAAGAAGCTTGGTACATCCTATATGCCAACACTTTGTCTCTCAAAGCCTCACGTTACTACACCTTAATTTTTACATCACTCATTCTACAGTAAGTATTACAGCAGTTTCCTAGTGAAACAAACACTAGAGGCACTACAACCACAATTACTTTTATTCACTTCCACACAGATCACTAGTAAAATTACAGATTATCAGTTCCTAAACACTTGCTGTAGTAACCAACTGCCTTTACAAACATGTTAAATTCGATTCATTTGCACATTGACAGTATTGTTTTTTTGATCTCACAAGCTTTAATGTCACTTTCGGTTAGGTTTAGTTTAAAAGGGTATGTATTGTTGATTTAAAACTTGACAGAGCATTAATCGTATACACCCTTAAAACGAATTGATTGAGAGAACATTTAGCTCTCTTTTAGTGCCACACAGTAAACATTTCACCTTGGAGCTGCCCTGGTGTAAAGAACCACGTAATATCATTTTGGAAAATGTCGCCACAGTGAAGTAATTTTCATGAGATCCAAAAGGATTGAAGGTTTTCAGTTACTTTCTGTGAAAAGCATTTCTATAGAAATCTACTAACCTGGCAAATGCCAGGAGCCAGATCATATTTACGTATTCTCAGTAATAAAGCTTAACCATGACTCTGTCTCTGTCCCCATCACAAAGAACTACAAATTTCTTTCAGTCGTGTAGAGGTATGGTTTTCTAAAATAGTGCTACAATTCAGTGTTCATTTGCAGTTCCTTCCCTAGAATATTATTTGTTGTTTCTATCTTATGAGCATTTATATCTTATGAGCATTTAATGTACTTCCTAAAAGTGAAACATCTAATTTTGAATTGAGGACCAGTAACCTCCCAGCATGTTAACAGAGCTGCAAGATGACTTAAAAGGCCCTGTGTATAGTGCTTTTAACCAGGCCCTGGCTCAGCCTGAAAGCTTGTCATGTCTGTAGAGGTTGGAAATGGATGATAATAGATAAAAACTAAAATGGGTGTAGAGTAGACCCATATATTTGGAACTGGCTTAGTGTCCAAACGGCCAATCAGCATTAGTGTCTTAAGTGATACAAATGTGAATGATGGATTGTTTTCTTAACTGGACCTTCATCTCAATTATTCAATGCCAATTTAGTATAAATTGTATATTGAATTTCTTGGCCCATGACACATTAAGTATGTGTTTCAAAAGGCAGATTTGTCAAGTAATCTTCTCTCTGACTGTTAAGCTGTTTCACTCAGCAGTCAGTTGTTTTATTTTTGCATCTCTGCTAGGGACTGTTTTATCAGAGATAGTGTGCAGAGACTATGCTGATATAATACTTCATGGCTTTTATCTTAACCAGTGCTTTTATAGATGATTGTACATGCTCTTAAGTGGTTGTAGAAGTTGATGTGGTGTCAGTGGGGATGTCGCAGATGAAGAAGCAAAGGTAAATAAAGTAGAGCCACATCTTTTGCATCTGAGCCACTGGTGTAAAGACAGAGCTATCCTTAATGCTGAGAAATGTTTGTAGACATAGAGACAAGGAAATGCAAGAGGTATATACAGTATCTCCTGTAGTTGAGAGACAATAAAAGAGAAAGAAAAGACATGAGTGAGTTTGGAAACATCCTAGTGCTTTAAAGCAAAGTAGCTAAATAACACAATGAAAACAATAGAGCTAAATAAATACAGTGGATGAAAATGGAGAAGAATGGATGGAAGGAATTTGTGGATGGAAGTTTACAGGACAAATGATTTAGTGGTAGAGAGGGAAGACCATAATTGGACTTCCTGAGAAACATTTGCAAGTTGCAGGAGACATGAAGGCAGTGATGCAGCTGCAAAGTATTTGAAGTGGAGAAAGGTCATGTTCATTATGACCATAGCAGTTAAAATGGCTGGCATATGCTGACTACAGCTCTTGATGTGTCTTTTATTTCTGTGTGCCATTCGTTTTTGGGTAAGTTGCTCCAAAAACAGTAATCCACGACAAATGACAAATTCATTTTATAAAATTGTGATCAGATTACTTTACGGATTACTTCATGGAAAAGTCATGTTACATCTAATTTCTAATTACTTTTAAGTTACTTCCTTAACACAATTTTCACTGTCTATTTTTACTCCATGTTCATTATCACACGTCATACACTTAGCACCACTTACCTTATAAAGACACATTAATATTGTTTTAGAAATATGGGTAACCAAATTTATAAAAGTAATTAAATTAAAGACAGTACATTAATCTGATTACAGGAATTTAAAATGTAATGTGTAACTACTTTTTAACTAAAAAATTAATTAGACTAGATGGACAGTAATTTATCATTTTATGGTTCAAAAGGATGATCGCTGGGGCCCGTTGTGCACCCAGAGCACTCAATGCACCTTTTTGCAAAGCCTGCACTGGTTTCACAGCTGCACACCACCCAACATATAAGTTAATATGTAGTATGCATGAAGTATGGAATATATATATATATATATATGAATTATATATACATAAAACAATCTTCACCTATATGTAAAAACAGCAGAAATGGGCAGGAGCACTGACCTACTCCTGAGGTAGAATGCATTGTACTGCAATAATTAGTAGATAAGTGAATTCCCTAGTAGGCAGTGCAGTGACGTGACGTGCTGTTTAATTGTAAAGCAACAAGACATAGAAGTAAAATAGAAGAGCAACTTCAACATAGCAGCATAACTGTAACTGACAGGAAAGTGACATTGCAGTAAATAAATTTGTAGTGCAAATTTGAGCGTGAACTAGTGACTGTTCTGGAGCCTGATGGCCTGTAGATAAAAACTTGTCTTTAGTCTAGTTGTGTGTGACTGAAATGTGCAACAATGTAATTTGTCAAAAACTGACTGTGTACAGTGCTATATAATTATGTGGGCTTTCCTGAGACAACATGTCTGATAAGTGTCCTGTAAGGATGGAAGTTTATTGCCCATGATGAGCTCTGCTCTCAACACCCCCTAAAGGGTTTCCCATTCAGTGTAAGAACAACTGCCATTCCAAACAGTGAAATAGCCAGTCAAAATGCTCTCTGTGGTACAGAGGTAGAAGTTTTTCAGAATGTCAAACCTCTTTTGTCGGTATGCAAGGATGTATCATCTCCATTGGAGTTGAGGCCTAACCTGGTATTGTCAACAGCAAATTAAAGATCAAGTTGGAGCTGGTCTTTGCAGCACAGACATGGTTGACAAGGCTACAGCCTCATAGATTTGCAGATATGTTAAAAATGCATGTAGGAAGACCAGGTGAATTCAGCCACAAGTAAGGGTGTCGATCCACTAAAGATTGAAACACTGATGACTTAATTACCTGCAAAAGTATTATGGGGTCTCGGATTAAAATACAAAAATAAAGTATATTTTTAAACAACCTTTGACAAATCCCCTTAGACTCATCACAACCTTTTGCATTCCCTTTGAAAAAATAGGCCATACTAAATAAAAGGTGATACAATTTTAACATCATAATAAACAAGACAACTGTTACATACATACTGAACAGAAAGTGTGGCAGAGTAATCAGGTCGTCCGATAACATAGCCGAATGGCAGCTGGTTGTGAGGTAGGATGGTTCGTTTGGTAACTAGCAAGTGCAATGACAGTGGCTCATGCTATAGGTTGAGTTAGAATGGGATGGGTGGAGCTGAGCAAGCTGCACAAAATATAAATGTCAGTGTTGTGATAGTGCTTGGGAGGCTCAGTGTTTATACATTTGAGTAAGGTAAACCCACAAATGGCTGACTTATAGTTGTCAATGAACAATAAACTTGGATAGTAGAACGCATTTTGACATATAAAAAAGCTACATACTTCAACTTCAACTTTTAACCTTGTATTGTTTCACTTTCATGTACACTATGAAAGATAACTATATCTAAAAATATATTTGACCGAGAATTTTACACTCTAATGACTTGATAGACTTGTGGCTGGAGTGAACATAGTGAGCAATGATGTTCACAAGCAATGGTGCATTTTTTGAATTTTTAAGGTGCATACATTTCAGTACACTAGAACGTATTTGTTATTGTTGTTGTTGTTGGTTTGTGATTGGAAAAGCCCTGGAAATGGCCATCCCCTGGCCAGTGCCCTGACGTAGGGAGCTGATTGAGACACACCCTTTGTTTTGGGCAGTCTGTGGCAAAACACATGAATTCAATGAGGGTAGCTTCTAACCATCAGTATATTTTAAATTTTTAAATTGCATTTAGGTCCTTGTTCCACTCCTTTCCCTACTCCCTTCATCATTTTCCTAGCTCTCTAAATTCTTTTGCCCTCTTACAAGCTCAGCCTTTTTACCAAATCTTTAATATCTATAATAAATAATATTTATAACCCCTCTTTCTGCCTCTCCCCTCCATTTTGGCTCCCTCTTTGCATCTCTAAATGAATAAGTGGTTCACTCTTCCTCTTACAGATGTTGTATTTTTCAGTTCTCAATTTATGTTTGAATACAGCAAGCTTTTATTTTTTCACAGAGCCAACATTTATTCTGTGGACTGCATCAAGGAAAGAGAGTGTTTCCCTCAGATGCCTTCCCCCATGGTGTGATTTTCTTTCTTTTGTCCTCTACGATGAATTTAGCTGAGTTCATGTTTTCTCTTTGTGTATGATGTGTGTCCACAGTATAATCTGATGTATTTTTTATGTTCTCTACTTTTTGTATGCCTTGCACTGCAATCACCATAGTCAGTCAAGAAATCTCCTCCTTGTTCTCAGCTAAGAGTCTAGAACTCAACATCAAAGAAAAAAGGAGAGAAGGAGTGGGTCTGTATTTGGGTTCTGATGGAGAAGACAGTGAAGGAGAAATTGGGACGGGAGGAGGAGGACGGGGGAGGGGCAAAAGCGATTGAGAGGGAGCAAGGCAGGTATGGAGGGTGGGAAACAAGAGGATGAGAGAGGAATGAATCCAACCAACCAGCTGAAAGAGAAAGAGAGATCGGCGCTGTTTGAACGTGGTAGAGAGAAAAGGGGGGAGGGATGGAGAGAGAGAGAGAGAGAGAGAGAGGAGAAATGGTAGGACCGATTGTCAGTAGTGTTGCTACTGCACGGCCACTGGAACGTGTCTGCCTGCTGAGGATATGCATTGGCTCCCAGCACTCAGCAGCACACAGGACACACATTTTAAAATGTAATTTCCAAAGGCCTAATTGTTTCCGCTGTGATTTATTTTCATCCTTTTCATTTTTCTTCTTATTTTTTTGTTTTGTTTGATCTGCCCTTCTCCCTTTTCCTTCTCTTTTTTTTCATTGTTGTTGTTGTTTTTATTTTATTTTATTTTTTTACCAGCTGCTGGTTTTTTCCCTTTTTAAAAACTGCTGTCATTCTCTCCGTTTACAAAGGAGGGATCTGCAAATAGAGACAACCACAGTAAGACAGTAAGTGGGACTTGTTTCTTCTATAGCCTGTGCCGGGGTATGCATGAAACGCTCTGGGAGGCTGGTAAAAATGTGAGGAGGATGCAAAATGAATGGATCTGATGGAGATGGATAGATTTTAAGAGTAGATGCCAGAATCTGACTGCTGCTTTGCTATTCAAAGTTTAACTCTTCATCTCTAGAATGTGTTCAGCTATTTCAAAGCAGAGCCAGCCCATGCATGCACTGTATATACTGTACTAAGTGAAAGATGTCAGGAGATAAGACTGTGGGTGTTGCTTATCTGTATTTTGGCTGCAGCAGTATGTCTGTGATATAGGGGGAATCCGATTTGCCTTCAAAGAAGACAGACACTGAGGTTAGATTAAAACAGGAGGTGCAGGAAGAAGTAAATACAGCATAAGTTTATCTGCATATGTGAATGATTGCATGTTAGGTGTATTGTGCACTGTTTCTGGTCCTCAGTGTATTAAAGCGACTGAGCGTTGACAGGAGCATGATATGCAATATCCTGTCACTCCCTGAAACACACCCACCCACATACATTGGCATGCATGCAGACTTACTCACCCAGCAACGGCAGCTGACTGATCTGCAAGCATGGCAGCTCTCTCATATGATTGCTGCTCTCAAATGCCACATCAGTTTCTCTGTTCCCTCCTTTCTTTCTCAAAAACACACACAATGATGACTAAAATAACTAAAATTACTAAATTTGCTATGAAGTTATGGTTTGACTGATAAATGCCATTCTGCAGTTATCCCAAGTGAATAGTTAAAGGGATAGTTCACCCAAAAAAATAAATCATGTAATCATTTACTCACCCTCATGTTGTTCCAAACCCATATGACTGTCTTTCTTCTGTGGAACTCAAAGAGAGCCAGCCTAATTCACCATTCCCTTTCATTATATGGAAAAAGGTGCAATGAGAGTAAATGGTGACAGGTTAACATTTTGCCCAGCATCTCATTTACTAAAAGAAATGTATACAGGATTACGTTTTATCATTCGTATCACTTTCTTTCTTCTGCGGAACACAAACAAATATATTTTGAAGATTAAATTATGTGTTTTTGTACATACAATATAAGACAATGTGTTTTAAAATGTTTAAGTTTCAAAGAGGACATAAAGGCACCATAAAATGAGCCACTCGAGTGGATTAATCCATGTCTTTTGAAGTGATACAATAGCTTTAGGTGAGAAGCAGGCCAAAATTTAAGTCCTTAATCAATTATAAATCTTGCAGAAGCTCATTCACACACTTTCATGCACTTGACTCAAGCACAGAGCTCTGTATGTGAACCAGACACAGGTTTGTGGTTTTTATGCTTAGTTTGGCTATTCTGAAAATGGAGATGCAAGCTAAAATGATAGAGAAGATGGTTGAAATCATTCATATTTGTATACTTTTAAAATATACCTTGGTTACCAAAAGGTTTATAGTTAACACTAGAAAATCAAAATGCAATGTTTTATTGATGTATAATTACACAAGGATTGAGTGTACCTGGCAACTGTGCAGTATCAAAGTATCAACGTCTTTAAACCTGCACTGTGTTGCGATCGAGCAAGATGTCAAGATTTAAAATAAATAAAGGTTTAAATTTGTATCTGTTTCTCTACCAAAGCAATCAAATTGCTTCAGAAGAAATGGATTGAACAGCTCGAGTTGTATGGGTTACTTTAATGCTACCTTATATGAAAGTTTTGGACCCCAATGACTTGTATTTATGGACAGAAACACACTATACATTCTTCAAATATTTATATTTATTTTTGGGTGAACTATTCCTTATCATTAAATCTTAATCATTAAATACAGACATATAAAAAGCAATGGCAAATCCTTAAGTAGGTTAACAGCATCAGTTACTTTTCAAGTGCTTCCCATAAACACACATACCTATAGCTCCAGATATACATTCACCCAAACACACACAAACACATGTTGGTGCAGCTATCATTATAAGGACTTTCCATAGACATAATGATTTTTATACTGTACAAACAATAGATTATATCCCCTAACCCAACCCCTAAACCTAATGATCATAGAAAACTTTCTGCATTTTTACATTTTCAATGAAAACTTCTTTTAGTATGTTTTTTAAGTGAATAAACCTGACCACACACACTCACTTGTACACAGAATACGGAATGCCCCTTGAACAGAGAGCAAACTCCTCATCTCTCAGGCAAGAAGTGGCACACAAATGAATCAACACAAAAGCATTCTGATGTGAAGAGATCTCCAGGCAGCACTGTGTGTTGTGTACTGTGTATTGATTTGGTTTGGGATGGTCCCCTGTCATTATCTGCTGAATCTATTCTTAGGAGCCTTTGTCTCTTGTGTATATCCTCCTCCAATATATTGCCTGCGCTCACAAGAGGAAGATTGTTACAGGTCTCTGCAGCGGTCACCCGTAATTACATGATATGGGTATTTCTAGCCAGTTATTTTGAAAGAGAGAGAGAGAGAGAGAGGGGGAGAGAGAGAGAATAAGTAATAAAAGCAATGAGGAAAATATATTTATATATATATATGCATATAATTTGCCTTTCCAGCTGTCAGAAACAAACATGTATGACCAAATTCTTTACTCAGAGTATAAAGGAATATTTTTGATGGTATTACAGAGTTGGAAGTGAGGGCTTTCCCCCCTTATTTCAAATACAAACAGCAGCATAAAAACAAAAAGAATACACAAAGACACACAAATATGCTTTTCTGGCATAGATACTGTAGGCAAAACAGTGTTGCCAACATTGCTTGTAATAAAGCATCTCTTGCTTGGTCACATGCTGTCACACACCCTCTTTTCCCATTCTCTGTCTTCCCTTTAAACACACACATACACATTGAGTCTCTTCGGTGTGTGTTAGCTGCAGGGGGATATGAGATAGGATGACAGACTGGATAATCAGACAAAGGCACACAAAGAGAACTAAAATTAGACACAATGAACGGGCCATTGACAAATCGAGAAACTAGAACGGCACTAACACCTTTCTGCTCATTGCTCCGGTACAACCCAGACTCTCGCCTCATCTGCATTGCCCTCTCCATCTCATGCATACACATGGATGATTTCAGAAAAACTGCCATGTCTTTACTCGTTACTATCTGAGGATGATAAAAGCTGTGATAGTATAAAGCATATCTTACGAAGTACTTTATTTAATTTTATATGAGTTCACATTTGGGGGAGGGGGGGTTGGGTTGGCATGGGTGCTGGATGGCAGGGGCAGGCTGAATACATACAAGTTGTGCCGCTGTGATTTAATGTGCTGAATAACATCATTTTTCCCACCGTGTCCGATATTAAATTACGGTCCAGCTGTTGTTAAATTTAAATTATATTTAGTTGTTTTCACCGGAGCACCACCTGAGACTTCTCCCATCTACCAGCGATGCTTGATTCAACATCCCGCGTCTACTACCTGTGCAGATATCAACAGTGCAACTGGGTTGTAGTTTGCCAGGTTGAGGTAAAAAATGGGTTGAAATTTGTATGATGTGTCCATTGTGTGAGTAGGATGCGTTTCATACAAGATCTGGCAACTGGACAACCTTGGAATAATATATTGATGTGATTATTCATATAACGATGTTTGGGCCATACAAATTACGGGAGTTTCATGGGAGAAATAACAAAACGGGAGGGGGGGCGGGAGATCGGTGTGAAATACGGGAGACTCCCTGTAAAAACAGGAGTGTTGACTGGTATGTTTTCATATAAACATTGAAAGTGAGACAAATGTAAACATAAGGTAAATTCCAAATTTAGGGCTGTTGATTCAGCGCGTTAATTCAGTGCGATTAATTTAATTAAAAATTACGCGTTAAAAAAATGTACGCAATTAATCAAAATGCCCCCGGATTGTAATAAGGAAGATTCCTGAGAAATACAAACTTGTAGTACCACCTGTTTACTCCAGAGGGCAGTAATTTAAATTTCAGCATTCGTTATGTTCTTGTGTTCAAAACACTTGATGGAGCGCAAATCCGAACTATGGGATCTCAAGATGTGTTCGAAGTATTAAACTATATTTAACTTGACACAGTGACCTAAAGATAGTATGTTTATTATGCAACGCACCCGAGACGCTACACAAGCATGTCTGATGCAGGTGTACATTGACGGGTCCTTAAACAAGCCCTCACAATAAATCTCGAACTGATTGACAAATTCACTTGTGTAATGGATTACTGTGAACTGTATGCCAATGATTGACTTATGATCAATAATATGGTAGTAAACAATATATTGTATTCTAAAGCCGCTTTTTATATTGTCTTATCATGATTAACTCTTCTGCCACAAGAATATAATACATTTTAATTATCTGAATATATATATATATATATATATATATATATATATATATATATATATATATATATATATATATATATATATATAATTTTAGATATTTATAGATAACTATGTATAATTAGTTCATCATTATTTATTTATTTATTGTTATATGAGGGGCTTTCTCAGCAAATATTTGTATATGCGATTAAATGCGATTAATCGTGAATAATTATTTGGGACATCATGTAATTAATTAGATTCAAAATTTTAATCGATTGACAGCCCTATCCAAATTACATTTTTGCACTCTTCAATGATACTGCTTTATTCATAAAGTCGTTTCAAATCAAATTGAGCAACTGAATCCCTTCACAACAAGATTCGACAACAAGATTCTACTCCAGCTCTAAAAACTCTCCTGGGCTATGAAGAATTGACTGTTAATTCATAAGAGAAGGGAAAAGACATAGAAGTGGAATTGGGATGGTGGAAGGATGCTGGAATAATTGTCACAGTTTATATACACTTGCATTCTGAATGACAGGATTAGATGAACATGCTCCTCCTATACTTTCATTAAGAACTCCATATTGTAGAATCGTTTGTATATTGCATCACATCTCTCCCTAGTTTTCTCTCATGTATAGTGCTGGTATGCTTGCTTGCCAGAAAAATCTCCAGCAATGTACTTGCTTTACATGCACAGCTATAATCAAGCTGCAGTAGTTTTTTTTCGTAGTTGGGATACAGTCTTCATCTTTCTGTCCAAGTATACATGATACAATGCAAAACTGCAGAGAGGAAAATTTGAAGCAAGGACATCAGCTGCGGATGTGCCGCAATACACGCCAAGTGTCACCTCTGTCTTCTAACCATGAGCACAAAGGTGGAGGCTAATTGCAATCCGATTAACGTGTATACATTCTGAACGAACTCAAGCTAAAATTGCATTATCTAGGTCTGTTTATCCAACTTTGAAAATATTGGACTAGTACAGTCAGATAGACTTAATCGTTGACGTGACATTTTATAAAGATGAATTATTGTTTTAGTCCAACTGAAATAGACTTTTAAACAGATACACAGGTAGCTGTCTAAATTTGCTTAAAGTAAATGTACTCTAAATTTATTGAGTGATGTTACATTAATATGGTTTTTGACTTCAATTAAACTAGCTAATAACATTTTTAGGTTACCTTTTTTTTCAATGTGGCCTCCATTTTCACTGACAAAAAGAAAATAGGGCCTTCAAAGATATGAAAGAGTAACTGTTTCAGAGCAGTAGAGGAGCAGTGATACACATGCCTCTGATAAGTTGGAATTATGGAATCCTATTGGGATGCAGGTGCTTTCTTTAATTTCCTGATTCAATTTCCCTTATCTGGCCCTGTCCCAAATAATACCCTCAACCCTACTCCAAGTCTAATCTTTGGTGACGTAATGCTACATAGACTGAAAGTGCATTGAGGGTGCAAACTATATATATATTTGAGGACACCAATCTAAAACATAACCTGACAGCTAGACCTATGGCCTTGGGTCGACTTCACAGACAAATGCAAAAGAAGGGCTCAAGACCACATGTTTTCATGGCAAGTGGCATAAAAAAATCCCATAAACAATAATAATAAAAAAAGTAAACACCAGTGCACTAAACTAACAAAAGCACTTTACAGAAAAAGCTATTCATCATGCATATGTTTTGCTTCTCTTTGTTTTTCTATATTAGTTCTGATGTGAGCACCGGTTTGAATTAGAACAAAATACTTCTTGAACTGTGCAAATCAATTGTGATGAATATAGTCCTGCATGTTCCTCTCACACTTTCCCAAGAAATGGGTAGATACAGATATAAAGTCTGTTAATTTCTATTTTCTATTAACAAACATTTCTATCCTGAGCATTTTCTAAGGGAGGGCTAATTAAACATTTGCCTGCATCAGCTGTATCCAAGCAGTGGGCACAACCTGGCCGGCATGGATCGATACCAATGGATCCATATGAATTAGGCCAGTGTGGAGCCATGATATGGTATTCAGTCTTTCATTCCTGTTTATTTTACTCAACTACTGTCAGCTTATGTTTGTTCCCTGATTCATCCTCTCTTTTCTTTATACTTGAAAAGACTAGCATTGCTGGTCACCAGCATATGTTGAGTTAAGGATGCAGATCCCTGGTCCTCCCTATATGCAAAACTACATGTTGCATAGGGGTGTTAATCAGTATATTATACAGTAAAAAGTGGGACTTTCTTTAGCAAGGCACAACTATTAATATTGGTGCGTCCTTTGTTGAGGGATTTTCGAAAATTCCTAACCCAATACTTCTTCCACCAAAACTTTGGTTATCATTTGTTGCACACCCATGAATGAGGGGTCAAACCGACCAGTTTACCGAGGAGAGGAGCGCTATGACTTTTATAAGCGGTCAGGCGGTAAGCAAAAAAAAAAGCCCATAGTCTTAACATTGAAAATGGAGAAGAAGGCTCATATCTCAGGAACAGAAAAATTGTAGAGACATGGGGGTGGCCTCTTTTCACAAGTTTAGCACAACACCCTAGCAACCACCTTGCAATGCCATATCAACCACCCATAACACCATATCTCAGCACCAGAACATCATGGAGACATAGGGTACCTTTTGACCAGGGGAGATGTGCTGAGGCCCTTAGTACACCCTGGGTGCCTCTAGGGGCCCTGGCCATATCACGGCAACAGAAAAAAATAGAGATGTGGGGATAGACTCGTTTGAATTAGGCCAGTGTTCTTAGGCCCTTAGTAGGCCCTGTGAGGCCTTTGAGGGCCACAGGGGGCATATCTCAGTACCAGAAGATCTTAAAGGCTTAGCTGTTGGCTTGTTTGATTTTGGGAAGTGTACTGAGGTCCTTTGTGCTTTATCTTGGCATCAGAACATTGTAGAGACATGGGCTTTTTTTGACTTGGGGAAATGGCTTGATTTGACATTGTCAAGTTTTGCTAAGGCAAGCACATCTCACGTTTTCTTATCCTATCTCGTTATTAGTAGTATTTCATTTATTTTACGGACATACACAAAGTTTTGCTTAGGGCCCAACAAGGCTGGGGGGTGGGGGTGGGTCGTTCAAGCTTTTGGAATTTAGCCCACTTATTTACGCACTTCCACACATTTTCCTCCCTCTCTCATTCTGCTCAAGGTAGAGGACTGATCTGGGACAGACAGTTTCCCTTGTGCTCTGGCCTACTTCAGATCTGTCCTTTCTCTCTCCCTTACCACCCCCTCTCTTTCTCCTCTTTTATTCTGTCCATCTGTCTCTCTCTCTCTCTCGTTTCTGTGTATCTCTTTGGCATAAGGGGTGATGAGGTTGGTGTTGGCAGGGTGGGGTGTCATATTGTGTAGTGTCTGGGTAACAAGAGTGATACAGTGTTATGTAGAGACAGGTGTCATGCACTCTGGTGGTGTCTGTGTGGTGTTGGCAGAACCAAGAGTGCTGAAGTGGATCTCCAAGTCCCCTTGAACTGACAGAGCTGTTCCCTCTTGAGCGTTGTTTTTCAAGGAGACTCCCTTTTGGACCCAAACAGAAGCCCTGCTTTTGAGATTAGTCTAGCACTTTGGAAACGTATGTACAGAGAACGTGTGATATGTCTGCATCAGTGTGATTATAGGGCATAGGGGTGTTTCAGGGGATGTCAGTGTTTATATGTGTGTGTGTGTGTGTGTGTGTGCAAAAGAACAGAATAGATTTGGTGAATCCCGGAGGACAGCATCGTTCTCTGTTTCTGTCTCTTTCTATTTCAGTCGTTTCCTGTCTATCTTTCTCCATTGCTTCACTGCGAAATGCAAGTGAAATATGGTTATAGTAATGCAGCTGTATGCTTCCATTCTCCTTCTTTCCCACTCGGCCCTGGCTTTGCCACTCGATTGCAGCATGGCGGTATAAGTCATTCATGCCAACTGAACTGAACGATTGGCTGAAGTCTCCTGTACTTCTGTGGACCAGCTCCCGGTGTATTAGTGCTAATTGCACTATTGAGAGGGAAAGAGGGATGCAGCAAAAGAGGGGGAGTGGGGCATGAATTTTTCCCAGCAATAACCAGTGCATCATCAAAATACAGCTATATTTAGATACAGAAGCACGGTTGGTGAGCTGGTCGGCCCAGAACAGCAGTTTTACTGCCGTGTCAGTGCATTACGCCCATATTGACTTATCTATGGACAGTTTTGCTGCTTATGCACATTTATTAAATGTTGACGTTCAGGTTTTGTACGAAGACTCTGAGGAGTATACTTTATGAGATGTTCTATTCAATGCTGTTTAGACATGCAATCGCTACTGAGCATGTTTACATGCACACCAACATGCTGATAACTACCAAACATCAGCTCAACAATGCAAGAAAACAGCATTTACATTAAACTTGAAATCATCAGATTAAGGTGTTTACAGGCAGAGAAAAATGGGATAATGGGCAAAAATATACATGTGCTAAAGAAAAACCTTTTAAAACATTAACATAACCTTACACATTGTGGGCTCATTAAGCATAATTGTTGTAAGATTGTGCATGTAAATACACAGTGACACTATCATGCAGCTCTGAGTACTTTGATATAATTTATGTCACCAGTCTCCAAAGCATTTTAAAGAGCGCAAATGCATCACAAAACACCATAATTTGTGTGGATATTATCATTCAGTTTGATCTGTGAGCTCAAGTCTACACCCAGTCCCAAGTCATTTCTAGTATTCTTGACAGTTCACAAAATGTCATTCCATTGGACAAACATCTTTAAATCAACTCTGTTTGTGGCTTCTTTGGATTACCTGATCAAAACTGAAATGTGGAATGAGCTGTGTGAGTGTTTGTGGTGAAGAAGCATGCATTTTTATTCAGAGGGATTATGTTATTAAGACTTGCTTAATGAAGACAGGAGACAGTCCATTACTCATGAATACTTCTGCATAGAATCTCATTGTTTGCAGAATTGTTGCACTCAAAACTGTATTAATCCACCAATGGTAAATCCTGCAGCATTGATCTTTTTTAGTGAATATTGTCGCTGCTTCTGATGAGAAAATCAGTTAGCAAAATTATTATTGCTCACATCCCTGTAGATATTAGGGACAGAACGTCATTAAGGCAAATGAAACCAACCAGTATGCTTATTAGGAATGTGTTTGAGAGTTCTGCTGAATAGATTAACACTGTATGCTATCCACTGCATTAGTTGATGAATGGCTTGTTGGATACTAGTGATATATTCCTGCTATTCTTCAGTCTCTGCTCATCTACAGTATGTCTAATGGCCACATGCTTCAGCTCACAGCGCTAAATGTTTATCACAGTGGCTTAGCTTAACTTGCTAATGTACCCTTCCTTATGCTGACAGCTTTGGCTCCATTTATCAGTGCCAAGTGCACAGAGACTATCAATCAACCTTCAATTGAGCTGCGGTGGCAGTGTCAGATCAAGTGAACAACTAGATCAATAGGCTTTTGGAACTCTCCTACATGTCAGTCATAAGTGTCCTTATCTAGGCTAATGTTCTATTGTGCATTTAAAAGGGTAGTTCACCTAAAACAAGAACATTCTGTCATAATTTACTCACCCTCACATTGTTTAAGACTCAGTTGTTAAAGTTCATTAAGCAAGTGTCTTGATATTTTGGGTAAATTAATTAAATCTGTGAATGCTTATGATATTTTACTATTCAAGACATTTTGGGACACTGAACTATACAATACAATAAAAAATGTTTTATAGGTTCAGCATAACTTTATATCAGGCCCACTGGTGCCACCTTAAGGATCACATACTGATAAGATCTCTGTGCCTGGCAAACTGGAATTTGGAATTTATATATTTGTGAATAAGAGGAATTTTCTTCTTTCTTCTTTCACTGAAACAGATGCATTCTCAAGCCGATTGCTATTAGAGATGCCTGTTGCTATAAGTGATGAGCAATATGTGGCAGCATAAATTATAAAAAAATAACAAGCCCATCTGTACACTTGCTTCATGTTTTAACAATCATTGCTCAGTTGTGAGTTATATTTTTCATGTCTTTTAAAGAGCAAGTAGCAATGACCTCCCTGTTGGTATCGCCACATTTATTATGTAAACCACACAAAATCTACCACACTTTGTGTTATTGAGCATAAGACACTGCCTCTGTCATGACCAAGCTCAGCATGTATACACTCAATGAGCAGTTACTGTTCACATTAACCTTAAGAATGGGGAAAAATGTGATCTCAGTTATTCCGACCGTGGTATGATTTTTGGTGCCAGACGGGCTGGTTTGAGTATTTATGTAACTGCTGATCTCCTGGGATTTTCACACACAACAGTCTCTAGAGTTTACTCAGAATGGTGCCAAAAAAATATAAATAAACTCCAGTGAGCAGCAGTTCTGCAGAGGGGAATTCCTTGTTGATGAGAGAGGTCAACAGAGAATGTCCAGACTGGTTCGAGTTGACTGAATGGCTGCGGTAACTCAGATAACCACTCTGTACAATTGTAGTGAGTAGAATAGCATCTCAGAATGCACAACACATCGGAACTTGAGGTGGATGGGCTACAACAGCAGGAAGCAGGAAGTAAATTTACCATTTATGATCACTTGACCCTGGGTTGCGTGTCATTGTGATATATTTTGAAGTAAGGTTGTAAGAACATATTACATGTTCAAATGCTAGGGCAAGTGCTATAGCCCTTTTGAGCAGATACGTCTCCTCCTTCACAGTTTAGATAGCAGACAGTCATAAGCAGAGATACTCCCAAAACCGTGTCCATTTGTCCTCTAAGCTTAACGCTGAGGTAACCTAATTATTAAGACCTCTTATGCATGTCCCAAATAACTTTCACCACAAAATGTTCATTAGTGTATTTCATATTGTATATACACATCTGGTGATGGGGGTGTAGCCGAGCGACATTTGCAGAGAGCAAGGCCAGGAAAGACAGAACAGTAAGGAATGACACCTGTGGGAAATCACCTCTAACAGCTGTTTTGTGTTTGCAGTGAGAGTGGAGAGGCAATTTATGGAGAAAAAAAACAATGAAAAAAGGATACTTATTTGCAACAACAAATTAACAGCAATAAATAAGAGATTCCTGTTGTTAGAACAGCTAATGGGATGATGGATGCTGTACTGAGTTTCAGGCAAAGATAAAGAGGAAGTCTTTCATTACTCCCTTCATCAAGGGTGTTCCAAATGATCATGTATGAGACTTGAGTGCCCTGCTCCCTCCAGAGTTCCCTCTCCAAGGGCTCTGCCCTTTGGAGTGATTTGGACATAGGGATGCTCACTTCTGTTTGAAAATTGCCCAATTTCATTATTACATTTCTTAAAGCTGCACTCCGGAACTTTCTGCACACTATCGGCATCTGTGGTTGAAGCCTAAAATTGCAAGCAACTTGCAAAGGAACATTTTACAACAGTTGTGTCGGCACAACTAGTAGGAAGTTTAATAGGCATTAAATCAAAGACCATTAATGGATAGCCCAAGTGGATAATGCAAGTACTGTAAACTATAATCCTACAATAGTTTGCCTAGGCACCGCACACAATAGAAAACTGTAAACTAAATGTAGTTAAAAAATACAAAAAGCAAACTATACATCATTAGATAGTAAAGGTGGAATACTCCAGCTTCGATATTTCATCACTGTTTTACAACAGAAATGTTACTGCAAGAGTAAATACTTAATTTTTGTTAAAATATCAAAACAACATTAATATGTAACTAATAAAGATGCACTTACCCATTAAATTGTATAAACTGTCATTGATTTGTCTTTAGCAGATGTCAGTAAAGTGTGCACATTTAGATAAATATTCATGGGTTCTTATTTAGTTAGCCAATTAAAAAATGTCATTCATGTTGTTTTCCATGAAATTATGTGATCGGAAGCCGAAAGGCCCTACACTCTCATATGGCATGTGTTTACGTAAATATATGATTTGTTATATATTTATATATATTTTATATATTTATGTATATTTTATATATACTATATATTTTCCAAGCAGTCTTGTGTTTTTACATGTTTATTGTATGCATAATAAAAAAGACACTGTAGCTTTCAATTTTTGCACACTGGATATTCTATACTGTAAATGATATGCATTCTGTCTCATTCTATGAATGGAATCCACAATAGATCAGTAAAAGAATTTGTTATAACCACTCAATGTTGACTGAAAGTGATATATGCAGTAGATAATGTGTAACATTCTGCATTTATGACACTAATGCCAGGCTAAATGCTCTACTTGGCCATAATATTTATCTGTTATCCTCTGTTGTTGTATTTTATGATGAATTTTAAAGAATCCTTGTACGATCACGCAAAAGGTTTTCTCCCTTGCTCACATAAGGCCCAAATATACTTTATACGAAATCAAAGAGCAAAAGGGTTTCGGTGGTTCGTAGCAGCTCACCTGAGCAAACTTTTAGGAAAATTTCTAACCGGCTGCTAAACACTTTCTTACTGCCATTGGTCCATGTCATTTGTAGGTGTGACCTGGAGTTCCACCTACCTTGACACTGACAGCTCATTCTGTTTATGTTGTTCAGTCAGTACAAATTAGTCAACCGTGCAGTGTTTAGCGAGCTTGTGCAAATTTACCTACATCTGTGGATCGTTCATGTAGACAAATTTTCCAAGACTATGTCATGCAAGTTTTTGTTTTGTTTAATTAGTCGACAAAAGGAATCAAATCTACTCAAATACTCTCAAGTGCCCATTTACTCATGTGTCTTCTGCAGTGAAAGCCATTTATACATCTGCCCAATGTAAGATGTGCCTGTCATCATTCTTTTGTCTATATTCTGCACGTTAAATCTTTTATACACTGATCTTTACTGCAGTATCAGTGTCATCATATATTACAATAACAGAGTGTAACAAGTGCAAAATGTAAACAAGACAAATTAAAAATGTTCTACTGCATATACACTTTAAATCATCATCAAGTGGTTAAAACAGCTTCTTTTACTGACCTCATGTGAATTATACTCATAGAATGAGGCATAAAGTCATTGATAACACATTATAATATCACATTAGTTAAGATTTTACTGAGCGTCCTCGTATATAAATGCTCTTCTAAACGCCTCCTACGGCAGTGTGGCAGATGTCTGAATGTTCTCAAACAGTATACTGTTTCTCTGTGGTTTAAAACTATTTACCACTGAAAGAAGAAAGAATGAGAACTTCTTCAGAAGTATACCGAGGGGTTTACAGTCACACACATAGAGTGCATCCTTTCTCCTCCAATAACAAAACTAGTAAAGGAGGCTTGGGCTGTTTCTATGCAGGATGCTTAAACAGTGGCGTAAGAATATAAACTCAGCAAAAAGATACGTCCTCTCAATTTCAACTGCTTTTATTTTCAGCAAACTTAAAATGTGTAAATATTTGTATGAACATAAAAAGATTCAACAACTATGACATAAACTGAAGGGGGTCACGGACTGCACCAGATTTGTCAGGTCTTGCTGTGAGATGTTACCCCACTCTTCCACCAAGGCACTTGCAAGTTCCCGGACATTTCTGGCAGGAATGGCCCTAGTCATTCACCCTCCGATCCAACTGGTCCCAGATGTGCTCAACGGGATTGAGATCTGGGCTCTTCACCCGGATCTCTGAACACTGACATTCCTGTCTTGCAGGAAATCATGCACAGAACGAGCAGTATGGCATTGTCATGCTGGAGGGACATTTCTGGATGAGCCTGCAGGAAGGGTACCACATGAGGGAGGTTACTTATCTGTAACAACAAGTTCAGTCCGCTGATGCTGTGACACACCGCCCCAGACCATGATGGACCCTCCACCTCCAAATCGATCCCGCTCCAGAATACAGGCATCTGTGTAACGCTCATTCCTTCAACGATTAATGCGAGTCCGACCAAGAGCACTTTTTATCAGTCCTGTCTGGTACAGCGAAGGTGGGTTTGTGCCCATAGGCGACGTTGTTGCCGGTGATGTCTGGTAAGGACCTGCCATATAACAGGCCTACAAGCCCTGAGTCCAGCATCTCTCAGCCTATTGCGGACAGTCTGAGCACTGATGGAGGGAATGTGCATTCCTGGTGTAATTCGGGCAGTCTGTACCTGTCCTGCAGGTATGATATTTGGATGTACCGATCCTGTGCAGGTGTTGTTACATGTGGTCTGGCTCTGCGAGGACGATCAGCTGTCCTTCCTGTCTCCATGTTGTGCTGTCTTAGGTGTCTCACAGTACGGACATTGTAATTTATTGCCCTGGCCACATCTTCAGTCCTCATGCCTCTATGCAGCATGCCTAAGGCACATTCATGCAGATGAGCAGGGAACCAGGGTATCTTTCTTTTGGTGTTTTTCAGAGTCAGTAGAAAGGTCTCTTTAGTGTCCTAACTTTTTGTAACTGACATTAATTGCCTACCGTCTGTAAGCTGTTAGTGTCTTAATGACTGTTCCACAGGTGCATGTTCATTAATTGTTTCTGGTTCATTGAACAAGCATGGAAAACATTGTTTAAACCCTTTACAATAAATAGCTGTTAAACTATTTGGATTTTTACACAATTTTCAATTTTCTAAAATACAATTTTCTAAAATACAGTGTCCTGAAAAAGGGACTATAGTTCAATACACAAAGCATTTTAGGGACAAAAACCTGAAAATGTTTTGAGTTAAAAACATGTACAAATTGTAATCATGGTATATTCTAATGTTATTAAGTCACTAGAAATGTCATAAAACACTAGTCATGGCAATATCTTAAAGTCAAAAGATTTCCTTGAACTCTCGAAAATTTGTGAAGGGCTTTTTTAGAAACCGCTGCTTTTTCACAGTGAAGAGAGCTGTTGTGCTTATTGTTGCCAGATTGCACAATATAAGTAATAACAATGGGCAGAATATTTCCAAACTGTGCCAGATAAAAACTCTGATTGGGGGATTTTCTCTCTTGATATCTGGCAACCAAAATGTGCCAAACGGCTCTTCAGAATATTCAATTCTGATTGCTAATTTTAAAGAGAATTAAAATATTTTATTTTCACAATTATTTGTAAGTAATAATGATTGACAACTGATCTAAAGGGGATGATAAGGGGGTATGGCAGTTTTACATGTGGGATGTTTTTGTTGTTTCTTTCAACAAGGAGGATGGCATCCTCCCGCAACCCTCTCAACTTGAGCCCTGGATACAACAACTTATGCATTTCTGTGACTGGAGTAAAAGAAATTAGAAAAATGAGGCACACACTTAAGGAACCTTGAAACTGCATTATTCATGAATATTATTAGTATTTTACTGAAACTTCACTGGAAAACAAAACCTACTAAAAACTTTGCGGTCTGTAAACACAACATCCCCTGAGTAATGTTCGATTCATGAAAGCAAGACAACCCATATAAGCTTCAACAACCCTACTAGAAAATTTCAGTAATGAAATAATGCTCAATAATGGACTTAAGTACATTTTAGCCAAAAAAAATATCTTGCATAGAGCAGCTAAAATGTTACCATCTCCTTAAATGTAAGAAAAACTTGAAAAATAGTAAACATGAAAAGCATAATTCGCAGCACTTTAGAGCCCCAACAAGATGGATATTACTGTAATACTTTCTCTTATTGCAGCAATGGCAAGATGTGATGTCCTCAGGTGTCTCAGAGCATTCATATTACCCTCACCATGTGCTCGGTCATCCGTTCACTCCATTTATAAGAGATTACGGTGAATGAGCGAGACACTCATCCACTTCTCCCACTCAAACCGGCCTTCCCAGGATACCTATTTGATCCCCTTCTTAAACCTGTGTGAAGCCACTGGCCTCGTTCAGAGGACTGTGGGTGGATCAACCAGACAGGCATCTCGCGGTGTTGCCGTTTAGTCTGCAATGATGAATTTTGGATAGATTGGTGGGATTGGCTGGATCGGCTGTGTGCATTAATAATGGAGGCGCTTCTAGTTATATTTATAGTAACAGTGGCGGGTGGCAGCACTGTGAACGGGGAATGATATATGACAGAAACTCCCTTACCACTCAGCCACCCGCCTGCGAGTCCGGTGTGTGTGTGGACGCCAACTGGCGTGACTAACAGCTGGAGATATAGCAGGCGGCAAGGTCCTAGAGACATGCATAGATGCACTGGCAGATATTGATGCACTCAAACAAATATGCACTTACCCACATACACCTTAATTATGCGTTCAATCCTCCACACAGCTTTAAATAAACTTTCAAATGAGCTGTTTTATCTTTTTCTTATCTGAAACTTTAAGCAAAAAGTGAAGATTTTCACATAAGAAATGGAACACACATAAACACACTTCTCTTTATTAGTGAGGACATCTCATTGACTTTTTACACAGAAGTGATGATATTTTCCATACCGTTCCCCTAACTCACACACAAACCTGGTAAAGGGGCAGTTCACACAAATGGAAAATTCTGACATAATTTCCTCACCCTCATGTTGTTCCAAAGCCACATGACTTTCTGTCCATTGTGGAACACATATGGAGGAGGTAGGCAGTATGTTAGTCTTAGGCACCATTTACGCTCATTACCTTTATTTTTTTTATCTAACGAGTGCGTTAACATGCACTTTAAAAGTCGGATTTACTTTTGGACTAAAGCAAACTCGTAGATAATTGTAGATAATTTCCATCTAGAATGTATACATGTCTATTGGACTGCAATAGGCCTCGTGTTATGCGCATGCTATAAAAAAAGAGGTGCCGTGTGACGTGTGTTTAATACGTACGGAAGAGGATTAGGGCCAAGCAATAATAAAAAAAATAAAGCCATCTCGAGATTAAAGTCATTATAATGCGAGATTAAACTCGTTAAATTTCGAGAAAAAAGTCGAAATACAATCTTGAGAATAAACTCATTAAATATCGAGAATAAAGTCGTTGTGTTTAGAGAAAAACTCGATTAAGTTTAATCTCGCATTATAATGACTTTATTCTCGATATTTAATGAGTTTATTCTCAAGATTGTATTTCGACTTTTTTCTCGAAATTTAACGAGTTTAATCTCGCATTATAATGACTTTATTCTCAATATTTAATGAGTTTATTCTCAAGATTGTATTTCGACTTTTTTCTCGAAATTTAACGAGTTTAATCTCGCATTATAAAGACTTTATTCTCGATATTTAATGAGTTTATTCTCAAGATTGTATTTCGACTTTTTTCTCGAAATTTAACGAGTTTAATCTCGCATTATAATGACTTTATTCTCGATATTTAATGAGTTTATTCTCAAGATTGTATTTCGACTTTTTTCTCGAAATTAACGAGTTTAATCTCGCATTATAATGACTTTAATCTCGAGATGGTTTTATTTTTTTATTATTGCTTGGCCCTAATCCTCTTCCGTAAATACGCAAGTCAAATCAAATAGCTGAGAAGAAAAAAAAGCAACAACAACACGTGTGCGTTTCAATCAGAAGTGATCATCCCTATGTCCTATTCCCTTCAAAGAGTTTACCATCCACTTTGAGAACTTTGGAGGGCTGAAAAGTGTGGGGCTCAAAAATAAAGTTTACTTGGAATTCACCTTTTAATGTATTTTTATTGGAAATTCTGTTTGAAGCCATCTTACAACATGGCTACTATGATTTTTCTCCTTTCAAAGTGCCCTTCGGAGGCTGATCTCGTTTGTAACGCAGGGACACATGGTGAATGCTAAACATTTTCATTTTTGGACTGATTAGTAGTCTGTAAACCATTCACACCTGTGTTATATTGACCTCTAAATACTACTCTTTTGTCCATTGACTAATCCCCCTATCTGGCTGCCATAGTAACATTCTTATCATTCATTCATTTAATGTACAATATATTACCCATCATCCAACTTTGCAGTAGAAATAAATGTATTTCTTTAATGAAAAAGTGTGAAAAAAATGTCATGATCTTATGAGGACTATTTCCACACATCTATGTTGACTATCATAAAATACAATAAAAGAGGGTAACAGATGCATAATATGGCCAAGGTAAGCATGCTAGCATTAGCACCATAAATGCAGGATGTAAACATTACAAATTATACATTATCTATTGCATCTACAGTGTTTTCATCAAGTGATTATAAAAGCTTCTTTGACTAATCTCATGTGGATTCCACACAAAGAATTGTCAGAAAGTGTGATATTTATAGAGTATGCAACCAGTAGCAGATACAAACAGTACAGATACATAACTGTAAGAATACAGAACAGACAACAAACATACTGTATAAAAATATCAGTGATCCCTTGGAAAATATAGACAAAGCATATATTTTCTTAATCGTCTATTTATTCATGGCATCTCTCCTAAGTCTAAACGTTATTATTATTATGCTTTACATAGAGATTATAAGGATGAAACTGAAGGAAAGCAGAGGTTGTATAATTAGAAGAATCCAAGAGCAAATAGTGTTTTCTTCTGCCTTCGGCCATCACCATAAACACAACGGATAACGTACATCTGATGTGCAACCAAAATCAGAAATGTAGAAATGCATGTGGCTATAAAGGAGAATGCCTTCACACTAGACAGGATTGATTTCATTTGCATCTCTCAAATGCAGTTTTGCCAGATTATTGCTTTATTTTCCAATCAGCTATGGACCATTGACTGCAGAAACCTAATTGATCACAGTCTTGTCTAATCTACCTGATTAGAGCCAAAAAAAAGAAGAACCATTTCCGGAAGTCGGTTGTGATTAGATGCCTGTTATCAGAGGATTCATAAAAGAAGACCCTATTGCATTTTGCACACACAGATAAACAATATGATTTATTTATGTAAGACTCTTAGTAGCCATATGTACGCAATATAAGTCAGGAAATTCAGTAATTATGTTTTTCTTTACCTTTGCTTTATAGGTGCAAGCCTACTTGCAGCAAAATTACTCTTTGAATAAAAAATGATGACTCCTACCATCCTTGATGATTTCTGTATCTCTCTAGATGTAATCAAATGACTCAGTACAGCTCGCTGTCAGTGAAGTCAGGGTTTATCTTTTCAGTCCTACTCATCATTTAACATTTTCATGGGAGCACACAGCACCATGTTAACTCAAACATATTTTGCAGCTTTGTATGACAGCGCTGAGACTGCAGGATTCTTGAGTCAAAATGGAAGAATGTTAAGTCTCTTTTCCATTCCTTTATTGCTTTGAATTATTAAAAATGCAAACACAATTAGGAGGTGAAGAGTATGTGAGTGTTATTAAAGCCGGGTGGGCAGGAGGAGAGGGAGGGGGGAGAAAAGAGCCGTTTGAAGTGTTGCCATATTGATTGGCCTATATAGAATAGATTAGAATGTTATTAAGAGAATTCAGTGTTTGTTGGTTACCCCCTTTCATCCACAGTTTGAAGTCAGATTTAATCTTTGGCTTAACATTCATCTTACTGTTTCCCAGCATCACTGATCTGATGTTCTGCAACTGAGATTAATGTGAAATTTTAGGTTTCAATCATTAACTATCAAAGGCAGAATCTTTTAGTGGCAGTTGTTAGCGAGTGTTAATGATAATGCATGTTAAAATATGTAGTTTAGAAAAGGAACTTGAGATAAAAGATGTGACCCCCATTCTCCTCTCTATCTTTCCCTGTGATTATCTCTTTATTTACACTGACATCATAAGCTAATGATTCTGAATGCATACAGACTTTGTGAAATTAAGGCTTTGACATGCTCGTATTGGTATATTTGTTAGAGTCCGATACTGATTTTAGAGGGGGACAATTCACTGATTACCGTTATGGTGGCCGATATAGTTCATTTTTGAGCTGGAATGAAAACAGACCTGTTCTATGTGGATTGGAAAAAATAGATCTGGAAAAAAATTAGTGTCGCTTGTCAGCTGATATTAATTTTTTTAAATGTACATTTTGTCATGAGGTGTAACCTTGAGAAAACTTGATATTTTTGACAAAAAGAAAATTATAATATGTATACTTATATATAGAAAATACCTTGAAAATTGTATTTGAAAACTTTTTGAAAATGAATGATGAAGTTGTTTATACTCTCATGTATTCAAGGTGCAAATAAAGTATTATTATACTTTTTACTTGATGGTTACACCACACGACAATTAAGTTTCAATTTAAGTTAAAGTTTTAAATATTTTTGTTGAAGGTTTTTCATAAATGTCCAAATTGGACACAAAGATTACATTTCTGAGAAATTGACACATGCATTTTAAAGTAGGTTTCTAATTTTAACACCTTGGACAACCTTATTTGTCAATGACCCATAAGTATTAGAACTCCCAGTTCCCCGTCTGTTGCTCACTCAACGTTGTGTCGAGTGAAGCGACACTAGGGATCTCTCTTGAAGGCCTCGGTTACCTCTGAACTTTGAAATTGGCAGACAGAATTTGTATGTCCCTCCCTATAAATGGAGGGAATCGTGCATCTCTCCATTCAGATTTTTTCTTCGGAGCCGAGCGGTTGTGCGATAAGCAAGCTGAGATCACTTCTGTTCCACTCACCTCTGCAGAGCGTTGCTGTTGGATCTATGGCGCATATCAGCGGCTTTCTCCTTCTCTGCACGCCAGTGCAGCTTTGCAGCGCTTCTGAAAAAGAGGCAAGATAGAGACATGTTTCTCACTGCAAAAATGTAACAATGGCAATGTTGCGGTCGCGGCATTCCTTCCTAAAAAGTAACACCACTTCAACCGCCCCCCACTTCGCTTCTTCTTCCCACGGGATTGAGGACCACCCGGCTGGCGATGGAGGCGATTTGGGGATGACAGCGGGCTCAGTTTCGCCGGGTAAATCCCCACGAACCACCTGCCCCCCCGGCATGCTCGTTGACCTCCGTCCGGGCTTGAGGTGAGAGCGGCTTGACTCATGGTCAGGCTGACTACTCCTTCAGACCTGCCGAGCTGGATAAGTAATTTTCCGCTGCATCGGAGAGCGTCCCGGCATCTGACACGGAAGGCTCGACTGTGCTGCCGCCTTCGGGTCGGCCCGCCCAGTCAGAGGCTGACACCCAGATGGCCGACATGCTTGCCCGGGCTGCCGTGAGCATTGGGTTGGACTGGTATCCTCCGTCCTCCCTGCAGCCCTCACAGCTAAATGATTGGATCCTCGTGTCCGGGCGCCGCTCACAACCACGGACATTGTAAACTAAAGTGTCATTGGTTACTTACTCTATTCCGGAAGTCTGTTTTTTTATTATATATATTTTTTTATTCTTGAATGAATCAGCAGAAATGCAGTCATAACTGAAAGATTTACAAACAAAGACTGAGATTATAATTCAAGTTACACATCACATTCTCCACAACATACCAAACAATAAATTACAAAAAATAAGTAAATAAAGAAAATAAACAAAAATAAAAATAAAGTAGGGGAGTAGGAGATTTTAACATTACAAAACTAATCCTTCAACCAAGAATACACATATTTTGCTTTGGGACTTTTCATCCCACTCAAAGTCTCTAAATACATTGAAAATTCCTCTTTAAAAGCAAGTAATCAGGGAAATTTGTGTATGTAAAGGCCGCTTCCGCCTTGCATGCCATGGCCCTCCTACAAGTCCACCAGGCCAAGGCACTTATAGAACTGCACTTGGGTAGTCCTGACCCCGGCATGCTGCAGGAACTGCGCTCTGCGACCGACCTCACCCTACGGGCCACACAGGTCACAGCGTGGGCACTCGGGCAGGCGATGACAACCCTCGTGGTCCAGGAGCGTCACCTGTGGCAGAACCTGGTCGAGATGCAGGAGGTCGACAAAGCCCGCTTTCTCAATGCCCCTGTCTCCCAGCTCGACCTATTCAGTTTCGCCCAGCAGTTTTCGGCGGTGAAGAAATAAAGAAAATAAATCCCCTTCGGCCCGTTCCTGTCCCCTTGAGTCTTCAGGTAGGTCACAGAGGCAGCCCCCTAAGGGAAGTAGTCATCCGCATACCAACTACCTCGATGACTGGCTCGTCCTAGCCCACTCTTGAGAGTTACTGTGCACCCAAAAGGACCAGGTGCTCAGGCACCTCAGCCGTCTAGGCCTTCAGGTCAACTGGGAAAAGAGCAAGCTCGCCCCAGTTCAGACAATCTCTTTTCTTGGCATGGAGTTAGACTCAGTCTCAATGACAGCATCATTGCCTCACCTTGTTCAAGCTAGGAACAGCGGTTCCTATAAAACAATTCCAGAGGCTCCTGGGGCATATGGCATCCTCCACGGCGGTCACGCCGCTGGGGTTGATGCATATGAGACTGCTGGGGTTGATGCATATGAGATTTTCAACCCCTGGAAAGACCTCTGTTTCCTGCGTACAGGAGTCCCCCTACAGCAGGTGTCTCGACGCGTTCTGGTGCACCGTGTGCAATGGGCATGCAGCCGCCAGCATCTGGACGGGGCCCCCTGCTGGGTTGGCAGATCAACTGCCTAGAGTTGCTGGCTGTAATTTTCGCCCTGCGAAGGTTTCTCCCGCTACTTCGGGGCAAGCACGTCTTGATCCGTTCAGACAGCACCATCACGATAGCGTGCATAAATCACCAAGGTGGCGTTTGCTCTCATCACATGTCGCAACTCGCCCGCCATCTCCTCCTTTGGAGTCAGCAACGACTCAGGTCACTGCGCGCCACTAATATCCCAGGCAACCTCATCACGGCTGTGGAGGAGCTGTCGCGACAGGGCACGCTCAGCGGAGAGTGGAGCATCCACCCCCAGGCGGTCCAGCTGATTTGGGAGCTGTTCGGCAAAGCACAGGTAGACCAGTTAGCATCCCAAGAGTCCTCCCACTGCCCGCTCTGGCACTACCTAATGGAGGCTCCCCTCAGGACAGGCATGCTGTCACACAGCTGGCCCCGGAGGCTTCGCAAGTATGCATTTCCCCCAGTGAGTCTACAACACGACCCTCTTTGAGCCACTAGAATCAGTCAAGCTCAGAGCCCTCTCCTTGAAGACGACCCTCCTGATCACGCTCGCTTCCATCAAGAGGGTTGGGGACCTGCAAGCTTCCTCTGTCAGCGACACTTGCCTGGTCTTTGGTCCGGCAGACGCCCATGTCATCCTAAGACCTCGACTGGGCTACATGCCCAAGGTTTCTATGACCCCCTTCAGGAAGTGAGCCTGCAAGTGCTGCCCCAGGAGGAGGCAGACCCAGCCTTTTCTTTGCTGTGTCCTGTATGCGCTTTGCGTACCTATGTGGACCGCACTCAGAGCTTTAGATGTTCTGAGCAGCTCTTTGTCTGCTTTGGTGGACAGCGGAAACGGAACGCTGTCTCCAAACAGAGGCTAGCCCACTGGGTTGTCGATGCCATCGCTTTGGCCTATCAGACCCAGGCCATGCAGGTTCGACCACACTCAACGAGAAGTGTGGCATCCTCGTGGGCACTGGCCAAGGGCACCACCCTAGCAGACATATGCAGATTGGCGGGCTGGGCAACACCTAATACCTTTACGAGATTCTACAGTCGGTTTTGTCCCGTATTCTCTCAGGTCCGAGCACATAGAACTAGGGAATACAGGACGTCTGACTGGGTGTTCCGCTTGCACATAGCACCCTTCCCCTCCACTGAGGCGATCACGTGTGCTCTTTTCTCCCAGGAGAGTCCACCAAACTCACGCTCCCTGGATGTCCTTCCTCCCTAGCTCTCTGGTCCGCAATTTCAGCGGAGGAATTCCCGACCAGACCCACTACGTGTTTGCAGAAACTCCTCCCTCACTAGGTAGGATCTACCACCATGCCACTTCCACATGTGGCCTGAAAACCCATCCAGCCATCCATCCATCCATCTTCAACCGCTTATCCGAAGTCGGGTCACGGGTGCAGCTGCTCCAGCAGGGGGCCCCAAACTTCCCTATTCCGAGCCACATTAACCAGCTCTGACCGGGGGACCCCGAGGCGTTCCCAGGCCAGTGTGGAGATGTAATCTCTCCACCTAATCCTGGGTCTTCCCCGAGGCCTCCTCCCAGCTGAACGTGCCTGAAACACCTCCCTAGGGAGGCGGCCAGGGGGCATCCTTACCAGATGCCCAAACCACCTCAACTGACTCCTTTCGATGCAAAGGAGCAGCGGCTCTACTCCGAGCTCCTCACGGATGACTGAGCTCCTCACCCTATCTCTAAGGGAGAAGCCCGCCACCCTTCTGACGAAGCCCATTTCGGCCGCTTGTACTCACGACCTAGTTCTTTCGGTCATGACTGAAAACCCATGTGACGTATTTGCCACATTTAACCTTCCCCTGCCTGGGCAGGATGTGGTCTCTGCTGGGTCTTTTCCCCCTGAAAAAATAGGAGTTGGAAAAGAACGCCTCCCCCGATGCGTGTTATAGCGTTAAATGGCCCCAGACTTTTTAACTCTATGCGAGAAACATAGAGAGAGAAAAGGTGCGGCTGGCACGACCTGTGCCCATACTTGGCACGTCGCTTGTTCCCCCCTTCGGGGATGCCGGGAACCTAAAAAGTTTTTGCCGTTTTTATAGGGTGTTGGGGAAGGGTACGTGCAGTCTGATGCAGCCTGCTGCTTTGGCACGCAACTGCCTGCCTGCACCTGCATCAGCAGCTCATGTACGCGGTTCAGTGCATGGCATGATTGAATAGGGACCCCTAGTGTCGAGCCACTGTAATGGCCAAACCTTTTCTCGGCTCCTCAGTGCAAAACCTGAATGGACAGATGCACGATTCCCTCCTTTTATACCCGTATGTCTGGGGGAGGGACATAAAATTTCTGTCTTCCAATTTTTCATTGGACTTTTCTTAAGTTCAGAGGGAACCGATGCCTTCAAGAAAGACCCCTAGTGTTGCTTCATTCGACAGAACGTCTCGTTCCCTCCATCAGGGAACGGAGGTTACAACAGTAGCCTAGACGTTTTATCCTTGTACAATTTTTTTTTACAGATTGGCCACTGGTTAGCACACGTTTATATCTCCTGCTTCAATTGTCCAGTGGCATTCATAATGTGATATGCCATTTACTGTATCTAACTGTGTCAAAACACTGTCAGATTATTTTACTTTATAACTTGTCATTCATGTTTTATGTATGCAATGTCACTCTAAACGCACCCATGAGGATTATTTATTATTGATTATGTGAGGGCGGCTAGAGAGCTGCCCACAGAATTCTGTACACTCCATTAAATACAACACTGCTTCATTTTCTCATGAAGACTGCTCTGATATCAATGACTTCAGCGCCATGTTACAATTGCTTAAAACAGAGCTCAAAATGTCACGCATGATCTACCCAAGATGAAGCTTTTCCTTAGTATATTATGCTTAGATGGCATTTAAAAAAAGAGAAAGACAAACTATGAAATGCATATTACATAAAGCTCTATTTTTGTGAGTGCGCTATGATGTGCCCAAGTCTTTGATCATTTTCACAAGAGTGCTAATTCTAAGCACAATGTTCATTCCACAGCAAAGTGCAAGTGATTGTGGTTGGGAATGTTTGCATTATCTGTGGGTGTATGCACACAAACTGGGGGTGTATTGTATGTAAAGGAAATGGTACAAAGCGCAATTTGCAAATTTCTGGAGAAATAGAATATAAAAATGATTAATAATAAATGCATTCTCTTTCATTTTACAGAGCGTAAATTCAAATTCTGACAGGAACCACATTTTTCAATAAAATATAAGTAGTGTGTCACTGTGAAAGAAGCCTGACATTGAACAAGGATGCAGTTAATGCACAAAAGAATGTGAGTCCATAATTCTATTCTTCTAATTGATTGCATACAGTCCATTTACACTACCAACTTCTTGACAGGGAATGGACTATATAATAGGAAGCAGATGGTGCCGAAGAAGAACCTCAAAATTAAATTGCACTTGACCCAGCCCTTTAGCGCTTTGTACACACAATTTCACCAAACACACTTGAGCCTAGACTTAGCACATATGCTTGCATGAAAATACCAGAACATGCCCATTGACTTTGCATGTATGACTTAAGGCATATTGCTGCACTTAACGCTAGCACTCTGAAAATAGGGCACAAAAGCTCAGTTGGCAAGCAGTATAGGGACAATATAGTGTACAACCAGAGGTATAAAAAGTGCTGAGAAATAAAAATGCACTTAAGTAAATCTCTGTAAAAATTTAAAGATTCTCAAGACACCATTTGGGGTTCCTAAGTTGCCACACTGGCATAACTCTCTGGGGAACCTCTAAGCAACCTTTAAAGGAGTCTCAAATATTGTATTTATGTACTTCAAGAACTAAAATGCCAAGTGCTTTCTTTGCCTTATGATAGAGTTACTGAAGGAACCATTAGCAGTCTTTAGCGTTCTTGCAGGATCTAAGAGTAAATTCATTGTTCAAGAAAAATTCAAATTCAAGAACTTGCATTTAATTACATCTGTAGTTACACTGTTAAACTTAGCCCTAACCCAACCCTAAATATTAACCCTAACCACTTCTAAACCTACGTATTTTAATGTTAGTACATAGTAATTAAAGACACCTAATACAAACTGGACCAGATAAAGTTGTTAAATGTTAAATTCATCATGAGCTGAATTTATATTTTTGTGGACATTTTAGTATAATTGTTTATAGACTGATCACTGGCCATGTTTGCACTTGAGTTGAAGTTCATTTTCAATGATGATTATAACACAAAAATATATTTTTAAAATATCAATCTCGATTCTCTAAATGAAAATGTGAAAGGAGTAAAATGTATGATCAATAATAATTTTTTTATTTATTGAGTAAATGTATTATGCAGTATCAACTATATTTAAGTAAAGCTCAAATTTCCCAAAAGTATACTTGAATATAGCAATGAAGTACAATTCTTGAATTACTTTACACCCCTATGTCAGGTTGCAGGGGTCTTTTGGTGGATTGACAGACAGAGCAGGGACCCATTGATACATATTGTATAAAATTGAGTGTTGCATTGTAAACCTGGCCATAATAAAGTATTTAACATGCATATAGTATGTTAGTATAGTATAGTATTCAAATTTTAATTTGAACCCCAATTCTGAAAAAGTTGGGACAGTATGAAAAATGCTAATAAAAACAAAAAGGAGTGATTATTTTCACAATTTGCTGTATATATATTGACTACACTACAAAGTACAGATTATATGATGTTTTGCCTTGTGAATTTCATTTTTTCTTTTTTTTTCTTTTTTTTTTTATGTACAGTAATTTCACATCAGATGATAGCAACACATTCCAAAAAAGTTGAGACGGGCATTTTAAGACTAATAACAAATTGACGAGTTGAAATAACAAGGCGATTGTGGCAGGGCGGATGGTAGGGCTGGGTCATGATCCTACACACCCGGTCCCGTCTCCGTGAGGATATCCGTGAGGATAAATGCTGACTGCAAGGGATCCTGTGGGAGCGAGAGATCGTTAGCGGACATGTCCGTCGTGTGTGTTTGTGGCTTCTTTTAAGTTTATCATTAAACCATTATTTATATTATCAAGCCGGTTCTCGCCTCCTTCTTTCCATTGAATACTTTTACAGCGATGTGAAAAAGAAGATGTTAAACCGGTGAAGCAATTGTGTCAAAGTATATATGGAGCCTCCAAAAACAGCCAAGTACTTTAAGAGCAAGGATCATTCCAGACTTGTCAAAAATAGTAGTCTTAAAAACATAATTCATCTGTTATGAAGAACATGAATTTGGCTTGGGATTAATTTAGTAAAACTTTGTTAGTCAACACCATTCACCGCTGCATCCACAGATGCAAATTAAGACTTAACTTTGTAAAGCAAAAGCCCTACATCAAAACTGTCCAGAATGCTGCCAACTTCTCTGGGCTCGTCTCATCTTAGATGGAATGTAGAACAGTGGAACTCTGTTTTTTACTCTGAAGAGTCCACATTTAAAAAAAAAATAAAGAAGTTTTTGAAAAACAATGCTGTCGTGGTATCCGGACCAAAGAGGAAACATATACTGTGATCCAGAAATGTCTTTTCAAGGGACATCCCAGCATTTTCAGCAGGACAACTTCAAACCACATACTGGCTGTATTTCAAGTGCATGGCTGTGTAGGCAGAGAGTGGGTGCTAGATTGGCCTGCCTGCAGTCCTGACCTGTCTCCAGTTGAGTATGTGTGGCACATTATGAAGCACACCATACGGCAAAAAAGACCCTTTACAATTGTGCAGCTAAAGACCTACAAAATGGATGATTGGGGGGAAATTCTACTTCCACACAATGTTTTAAATTACTGTACATTTTCAAAAAACAATGAAATTCACAAGGAAAAACATAAAATGTTTAGTTGTAGTGCTTTCAATATAGCAAAGGGTGCTTTGCTATATTGAAAGCACTACAACTAAACATAAAAATTGTTTTATAAGCATTTTTATTCTGTCCCAACATTTTTCGGAATTGGGGTTGTATGATGCTTACACTACAACATCATTTAAATGATCATTATTGATGCACATACAGTTATACATGTACATTTTATGTACATTTTAGGAGCCATATACATTAAAACATTTTATTTACAAAGTTTTATTAAAGAGTGAAATATTTAGAGGAAGTTTTGCTTTTTAACTTTTGCTTTAGATAATGTTGAACACCCTTGTTTTAAACACCATTATGGAAATTGCAGTGTGGCATTTGGAGGAATATAATAGTAAAAGAAAACACAATGAAGGGTATTAAAACAATAGCAATATATGTACTATCAATCAGTCTATAATACCCAACTGGATGTGTTTTTTTAAACTTTTGGCTCATATTTTGATATTGCAGTTCAATCTGTTAAATCCTAATGAAGCAAAGCAGGTCAGATCATTAACTGTATGTAGAAGTGTTAAGCACATTCAAAGTGAGCGGGTACGTATTCTCAGATTTGTGATGCAAGTGAATTTGAAATGGAAATAATTTTTTTTTTATTGTAGGTTAAATGTTTTTGAGTAAAATACTAAGGCATAATGCCTTTATAAAGTCATTATTTCTCTTACAATATCTCTGCAGGCTTTGGCCTTTATTGGTGAAACATCTGAGTTTTGACATCTGGAGTGCAAGTGTGAAATGCACTTTCGCCGTGGAATTGAGAGCATGTACTTGTCAGAGAGCAAGTGGATGTTTGCAGGCTTGACTGGTCCAGCTTCCTACTGCCCTGCCTCTCAGCCATTTCTTTGAAACAGACACACAAAGACATTTTAATCCCCTGTTTGCCCATTCAAATCCCTCTGAAGGCTGTATCATCTCAAAATATATCCATCACAAAATGCTAAGTCAGCTTCATTTGCACCTGAGGGAGCCAGGGCCAAACAGCAGCGTGGGCTGTAAGGAAACTGTGAGAGAATGGTTTCAACTCTCCCTCTCTTTCAAACAAGATCACCTGGAGAAAGCCCTCAGGCCATAGTCATGACATAACACCATCCAGCAGTGTCTCAAGGACAGTGAAGCTAGCTTTATTTGACACATTAATTTAGCACTTAAATTGACATTACATACTACAGTATATTGGTATTGGTTTGGTTAGCAGTAAAATCTGGATCTATTTATTCTGAAATGTGCTACTCCAGTTGCAATGCAAATGCAAGTTGGATTAGATCTTTCTACTGCGTTTGCCTTAAAAAGCAAATTCCGAAAGATAAACATTCCATTTAATTTTTACTAAGTTTCAAACACATTTACTTTCAAAAAACAAAAGCTAATAGCAAGATCAAATGCATGGGATTTAGTTCCTCAATTTACATTTCTATTACACAGAAAATATGTCATATATAACAGTGCCACATGTCAAGGTATGGTTTGATTAGATGTAAGCAAACAATCAGTTCTCGTAGTCTATGTGTTGAATGCAGGAGAAATTGTGGGGTGCTCCCGATCAGCAGTGATGAATGCCTTCCGACATTGGTCCAAGGAGGGACGAACCACAAACCGGCTACAGGGTGTTGGGCGCCATAGGCTCATCGATGCACAAGGGCAAAGAAGGCTATCCCGTCTGGTCTGAACTGATCAAGGTCTACTTTGGCACAAGTCACAGAACATTTTAATGATGGTTATGGGAGTAATGTGTAACAACACACAGTGCATTGTACCCTGCTGCATATGGGGCTGCATAGTGTAACGTAGAGTGCCCACGATGACACCTGTCCACCATCGAAATTGCCTAAAATGGACACAGTGTCAGAACTGGATGTTGGAGCAGTGAAAGAAGGTTGCCTGGTCCGTTCAGTCCCATTTTCTTTTACATCATGTGGACAGCCATGTACGTGTACACCGTTTACCTGGAGAAGTGATGGTATCAGGATGCACTGTGGGAAGACAACAAGCTGGTAGAGGGAGTGTGATGCTCTGGGTAATGTTCTGCTGGGAAATCCTGGGTCCGGCCATTCATGTAGATGACAATTTGACACGTGCCTCATAACATCGTTACAGACCAGGTACACACCTTCATGGCAATGGTTTTCCCTGATGGCAGTGGCCTCTTTCAGCAGGATAATGTGCCCTGCCACACTGCACACATTGTTAGGGAATGGTTTGAGGAACATGATGAAGAGTTCAAGGTGTTGCCCTGGCCTCCAAAATCCCCAGATCTCAATCCGATTGACCATCTATGAGATGTGATGGATAAACAATTCCGATCCATGGCGGCTCCACCTCGCTACATACAGGAGTTGAAGGTTCTGCTGCTAATGTTTTTGTGCCAGATACCACAGGACAACTTCTGGGGTCTTGTAGATGTGATGCTTAGGCGGATAGGAGGTTATAGCGGCACGGGGAAGACCAACAGGATTTAGGCAGGTGTTCATAATGTTTTGGCACATCAGTGTATCTATACACCATTACACCAAAATATATCAGTATTGGTAAAACAAAAAAAAACTAAAACAAGAAAAACTTTTGGAGGTCAATTTTGGAAATAATTCCATTTATTTTTATTTTTAGAAACTTTCTTTTTCTATATCTTTAGATTTATCTCATATTGTAAGTGCTTCAGTTGTAGTGTAGCTGTCTGAGCTTTAACATTTTTAGGGCAAATTTGTAATGGCCAAAACCAACATACATAGATACAAACATAATTTTTCACTTTGTGGTGTCGCTTTATTGTTATTGCATAATATGTATAATGCTTTCATTGGGTGTGATAATAGGTTTCATAGGATTTCTTAAGCTCTCCCATGTTGTATTGTATAAACTGGGTCCATTAGCTCAGTTTTAATAATGTTTATACAAACCTCCGTGCATTAGCTTAGAAAAACTACACTTTCAATGGTCAGTGAAGCCTTTGTGGACTGTAGAGATCAAAAGCTTCCTATTCTGTCAAAGCTTGTTACAGGGTGCTTTTTTTTTCTTCAGAAAAGCAGCCATGAAAGAACGGTAAAGAGAGTTGGTAGGTAAATGAAAGAGAGAGCATTGTGTAACCTGATCAATATGATATTTAACAAAAAAAATCATTAATGTAGTTATTTAAACTCTGCTTTTCCTCAAGCCAAACAGCAACTTTCAGTTCAGTTATGCATGCGTGACTCCTCCCACAATTCCATCTAACTAATTACATTTTCATGAGATGTTCTTTTGGTTGTTGGATTGGGAAGCCTTAGCTGGGAAGCCTATAATGTCACCACTCACTCAAATTTCACTAAGATGTCTTTGGCTCAAAGCAGCATGACTTTAATCTGTCTTGTTTGTAGTGGGTTAAGCTGTCATTTATTTGTGCCATCCTGCATGGTGTCTCCAATCATTTTTAAGCATGAAAAACCCAGAGCCAACACATTCTCTACCCCTGCAGCATTCCACTCTGATGTGTGTAACCTCTTTATGCACTTCCATTCAGGAATGTTTCAGGCAGAGCTCTTTTCCCATTGAGATGTTTGTACTCTTATCTGGCTAAGAAGGAAATGCAGGCTAGCAAAGCATTGTTCAGCCCCTCGGAGGTGGCCAGGAGGAGAGCTGTTACCTTGTAACGACATTATGTGTGTGTCCCATAGTTTTGGGCCCAGAGGTAATACGACATAGTGTCATGCGCCCAGTGGTTATGATGTAATGGGTCATGAGGTGACATCACTGTCACAGGTGGGCAAATAAAAACGGCTTGCCGTCATTTCTGTTGTTGACAAAGCATTGTGACCTTTTCTCATCATGAACACTTTAAGACTTCTCCCTCTCTTTCTCTATCCATTGGGTGCTTTCTGTCTCTTTGAAACATGCACAGACTCATAAACACTTATAGTCCTCCTTGCACTGTACAATATGTGGGCAGCTGCTCTGTGTAACAATCTCATGCATGCTCTCCTTATAGATCTACAGGTCACTGATGATTGATGCTGAACTCAGAAGCATCAGTGTGTGTATAGAATATGAAATCACTCAGCTGTATAGCACTTACATGATGATGCTCAGGTGTTTTAAGAGAGTCGTGGCCTTTGAAATCTCCTCTTTTCAAACAACATCCACCTGCATGATAGTGCTGTAATTTGACTACCGCTCTGATGCGAGTATATTTTTTAAGGGTCTGAACCTTTTAAAAATTGTGAGCTAGATTCTAACTCTAAACATCCTCTCTTCAGAGTATATAATGACATTTAAGTGAAAGATTCTGTAAGAAATTTCATAAGGATACAGGGGGACTTCTGTATGTTCACTCTGCCCTGAAATATCTCTGATATTTTCTGTGCAGTCATTTTGGAAAAGATAGTTTGAAAGAAGGGGATCTAAGATCCCAATTAGCCCCATGGTGGAGAATTTTCTACTCTGAGGGGAAAGTTTGATTTTTGTAGTGAAAGTACAGCTGTTTCCTTCTCTGTAATGTATTTTCTATTATAAAACAGGACCAGAATTATAAAAGGTACACAGTAGAGATTTGAGATTTTTTGCATTCTTTGCTGTGGGAATACGATTCTACACAGCAATAAAATAAAAAAAATAATTTCTTAATCAGTATTTTTGTCTTTGCTGAGCATGCATTTTCTGAACATGCTTAAAACAAGAAACATTAATTTGAGAAACAGAATTGTGTAATATTATAAGACTTATTTTCAGAGAATAGGCTATATATTGAATTAAGTTATTTAAGTTATGAAATTTAAGGATTTAAGTTATGAAATTTTGTTACATCATTGGCAAATAGTTTTTCTTGTTTTAAGCATAAATCTCACTGCATTATTATTATTTTTAGATTTATGCATAAAAAACACATTTTGGGTAAGAAATTGGGTAAGACAATAACTTATAAATACTGTTTATATTCTTAATATATACTTAAAATGGTACTTCACCCCAAAATGAAAATTCTCTTATCATTATCTACCCTCATACTGTAACGATGAGCAGGAAGGCAGACGAGGGGCAAGGATCCAAACGCAGGGTTTTTATTGAATTAATAAGACAACCAAAACAGGAACAAACAAAACATCCACGATGGGAAAAAATAGAAACAAAACACGGAAGACATTAAATGGAACAAAACACGAGAGGCATAAACAGGGTTCACGAGCAAGCATCCATAAACATCAACGATAGACAAGGGAATGGAGAACAAACAGGGTATATATACACTGGATACAAGATGATGACAAACTACAATCAGGTGAGCACAATGACACAAGGCTGGCAGTGATGAGTGCTGGGGATCATGGGAAATGTAGTTTTAACATGAAGACAGTGAAACACGGGGCGGACAATAAGGAAAATGTGCCATGGAATGTGAACAGAGATGGGTGAAACAGAAAACACGGGACAGACAACAAGGGATCATAACATAGGCCCCCCTCAAAAGGACCGGATTCCAGACGGTCCTAGAGGGGAAAAGACCCACAAAAACAACAACAAGAAAAAATGACCAAGGAGTGAGGGGGTAGACCCGGGGGGGAAAACAGACAGATGAAGGGGGGCACAAGGGACACAGAGACAGACCAAGGAGATACAAGGGACAATTAGACAGACCAAAGGGACACAAGACAGGCAATCCAAGGGAGCACAGAGAGCAGACAGGCAGTCCAAGGGGGTAACGCGGGGCACTTAGACAGTCCAGGGGGCAACGAGGGGCAGACAGGAAGTCCAAGGGGGCACAAAGGGCAAGGACAGGTTCAGGTGGTCTGGGAGCTGGCCACCGGGCAAGGACCGGTTTGGGGGACCTGGGAGGAGGCCACTGGACAGGGACTGGGTCAGGGGGCCTGGGAAGAGGCCACAGGACAGGGACCGGGTCAGGAGGCCTGGGGGGAGGCCACAGGACGGGAACAGGGTCAGGAGGCCTGGGAGGAGGCCACAAGACAGGGACTGGGTCAGGGGGCCTGGGAAGAGGCCACAGGACTGGGTCAGGAGGTCTGGGAAGAGGCCACAGGACTGGGACTGGGTCAGGAGGTCTGGGAAGAGGCCACAGGACGGGAACAGGGTCAGAAGGCCTGGGGGGAGGCCACAGGACAGGGACCGGGTCAGGAGGCCTGGGAGGAGGCCACAGGACAGAGGCCGGCTTTGGTGGCCTGGGAGATGGCCGTGGGCCAAGGGCCGGTTCAGGGGACCTGGGAGGTGGCCACAGGACAGAGGCCGGTTTAGGTGGCCTAGGAGATGGCTTAGAAGGCCCAGAAGGCGGAGCTGAGGGAGGCTCAGGAGGTGGAGCTGAATGAGGCTCAGGAGGCGGAGCCGAGGTAGGCGGTGCCGTAGGAGGCTTTAGGAGTGGAGACCAGGAAGGCTCTGGAGTCTCTGGGGGCAGAGCCGTAGGAGGCTCGGGAGGCTCTGAGGGCAGAGCCGTCGAAGGCTTGGGTGGCTCGAGAGGCGGGGCCATAGGAGGCTCTGGAATTTCTGGGTGAAGAGCCGTAGGAGGCTCGGGGAGAAGGGCCGTGGAAGGCTCGAGAGGCTCTGGAGGCGGAGCCCTGGAGGGCTCGAGAGGCTTGAGGGGGGAAGCCCTGGAAGGCTTGAGGGACTTGAGAGGCGGAGCCCTGGGAGGTTCGGGAGGAGGAGCCGAGGGAGGTGGCGCCATAGGAGGCTTTAAAGGTGGAGGCCTGGAAGGCTCTGGAGGCGGAGCTGATGGAGGTGGCGCCGTAGGAGGCTCTAGATGCGGCGGCCTGGAATGCTCTGGAGGTGGAGCCGAGGGAGGCTCAGGAGGTGGAGACGAGGGAGGCTCAGGAGGCGGAGCCGAGGAAGGTGGGGCCGTAGGGGCCTTTAGGGGCGGAGCCGTAGGAGGCTCGGGAGGCGGAGCCATAGGAGGCTCAAGTGACTTGAGAGGCGGAGCCCTGGGAGGCTCGGGAGGCGGAGCCGAGGTAGGCGGCGCCGTAGGAGGCTCGGGCGGCTCTGAGGGCAGAGCCGTCGAAGGGTTGGGTGGCTCGAGAGGCGGGGCCATAGGAGGCTCTGGAATTTCTGGGTGAAGAGCCGTAGGAGGCTCGGGGAGAAGGGCCGTGGAAGGCTCGAGAGGCTCTGGAGGCGGAGCCCTGGAGGGCTCGAGAGGCTTGAGGGGGGAAGCCCTGGAAGGCTTGAGGGACTTGAGAGGCGGAGCCCTGGGAGGTTCGGGAGGAGGAGCCGAGGGAGGTGGCGCCATAGGAGGCTTTAAAGGCAGAGGCCTGGAAGGCTCTGGAGGCGGAGCTGATGGAGGTGGCGCCGTAGGAAGCTCTAGAGGTGGCGGCCTGGAAGGCTCTGGAGGTGGAGCCGAGGAAGGCTCAGGAGGCGGAGCCGAGGAAGGTGGCGCCGTAGGGGCGGAGCCGTAGGAGGCTCGAGTGAATTGAGAGGCGGAGCCCTGGGAGGCTTGGGAGGAGGAGCCGAGGGAGGTGGCGCCATAGGAGGCTTTAAAGGCGGAGGCCTGGAAGGCTCTGGAGGCGGAGCCGATGGAGGTGGTGCCGTAGGGGCCTTTAGGGGCGGAGCCGTAGGAGGCTCGAGTGACTTGAGAGGCGGAGCCCTGGAAGGCTCGGGAAGCTTGAGGGGCGGAGCCCAAGAAAGCTCTGGAGTCTCTGGGAGCAGAGCCGTAGGAGGCTCTGGAGGCGGAGCCCTGGGAATCTCGGGAGGAGGAGCCCTGGCAGACTCGAGAGGCTTGAGAAGTGGAGCCCCGGAAGGCCCGAGAGGCTTGAGAGGCGGCGCCCCGGAAGGCCCGAGAGGCTTGAGAGGCGGAGCCCTGGAAGGCCCGAGAGGCGGAGCCCTGGGAGGCTCGAGAGGCTTGAGGGGCGGAGCCCTGGGAGGCTCGGGAGGAGGAGTTCTGGAAAGCTCGGGAGGCGGAGCTCTGGAAAGCTCAGGAAGCTCAGAAGGCGGAGCTCTGGAAAGCTCGGGAGGCGGAGTTCTGGAAAGCTCGGGAGGCGGAGCTCTGGAAAGCTCGGGAGGCTCGGAAGGCGGAGCTCTGGAAAGCTCGGGAGGCTCGGAAGGCGGAGCTCTGGAAAGCTCGGGAGGCGGAGCTCTGGAAAGCTCGGGAGGCGGAGCTCTGGAAAGCTCGGGAAGTGTTGGGTCTTGGACGGTAGAGGCCACAGGTGCTGGCTCTGGGACGGTAGAGGCTACAGGCGCTGGCTCTGGGACGGTAGAGGCCACAGGCGCTGGCTCTGGGACGGTAGAGGCCACAGGCGCTGGCTCTGGGACGGTAGAGGCCACAGGCGCTGGCTCTGGGACGGTAGAGGCCACAGGCGCTGGCTCTGGGACGGTAGAGGCCACAGGCGCTGGCTCGCTGACCGTGGCAGGCGTGGGCCCTGGCTCGCTCAACGTGGCAGGCGTGGGCCCTGGCTCGCTCAACGTGGCAGGCGTGGGCCCTGGCTCGCTCACCGTGGCAGGCGTGGGCCCTGGCTCGCTCACCGTGGCAGGCGTGGGCCCTGGCTCGCTCACCGTGGCAGGCGTGGGTTGGGAGGCGGAAGCCTTCCTTCTCTTCCTCCTTCGGGCGGACGAAGTTGGCAGCGCCGGCACGTTGGTCCGGGTAGGTAGGGGCTCAGGTTCGACGGCCGTAATCACGAGGGGTGGTTCCTCGGGCGTGAGTTTCCTCAGCACGAGACTCACGTACTCCCTCCACAGGTGGTCTCCGGGTTTCGGCGCCTCTCTCCGCCGGGATGACGGTAACCCGACCCAGTAGATGGTCCTCAGGGCGTCGTCGTCGAACCCGGTGTGGATAGCGACCGTGGAGAAGAGTCGTGAGTACTCGCGGAGGGGAAGATTTGCCTGGGCCAGTTCAAGGAAAACCGCTGCTAGATCCATAGGTGGGTCTATCGTTCTGTAACGATGAGCAGGAAGGCAGACGAGGGGCAAGGATCCAAACGCAGGGTTTTTATTGAATTAATAAGACAACCAAAACAGGAACAAACAAAACATCCATGATGGGAAAAAATAGAAACAAAACACGGAAGACATTAAATGGAACAAAACACGAGAGACATAGGGTCCAAGAGCAAGCATCCCTAAACATCAACGATAGACAAGGGAATGGAGAACAAACAGGGTATATATACACTGGATACAAGATGATGACAAACTACAATCAGGTGAGCACAATGACACAAGGCTGGCAGTGATGAGTGCTGGGGATCATGGGAAATGTAGTTTTAACACGACAGTGAAACATGGGGCGGACAACAAGGAAAATGTGACATGGAATGTGAACAGAGACGGGTGAAACAGAAAACACGGGACAGACAACAAGGGATCATAACACATACAGTGTTCAAATTGATTGGGGGGTGCTCTTACATCAACTCGCCCTTTCACAAAAATGTGATATTAAAATGAAACTATATTTCGGAAAAACAAATTACAACATTAACCCAGCTAATCACAGTAACCTCTTTAATCACAGATTGATTGTATCTTTATCACACTTTTATCGTCCTTCTCTAGGGGTTTTCTAACAAAACGACAGGACATCACATTATAACCTGACCACAAACATCACAAACATTGTTTACCTGATTAAGCTGTGCTTTTGGTCAGGAGATACACAATGCTTCAAATAGTTTCATTGTTGCTTCATGTTCTTTCACAGCTCAATTCTCTTCTGTGACTCTCCATGTTGTCTCTGCTTCATACTACAGTACGGTCATTTCTACATCTCTGATCGTGTCATTGCATTGGCACCCAGTAACTATTATTATTATTAACATTAATGCGAAAAAAAAAAAAAAAAAAAAACACAAAATTATTTACTGCCCCTCAAGTTATCCCTCATAGAGTTTTCCCCCCCAAGTGGAATCTTAACACAATCTTTTCTTCAAGAATCATAATGCTGCTCTTTTCCATACAAAAACAGTTCACGTTGACCACTGCTGTCAAGATCCAAAGAAAAAAAAAAGGCAGAAGCAGGAGATGGCAAAAATCAACTCAAAAGGTCATTTATTTTACACTCCAAAAACTCGCTTTCAGCAGATTGTCAACACACTCTCTCTGTGCGAGGGTTGCAATTTGGCTATATCTGATTATATTTGGGGGGGGGGGGCAACTTGTCCCCCTCAGTGTATATTGTGGTTACAGCCCGAGTCTTAATATCTTGAACAATTCGATTCCTAAATAAATTTATTTTGTAAACTGTATTTAGATATTTTAATAGGAAAACAAAACAAAAATACTGATTATGCTAATGCATTTTGCAGTGTAATAATCTCCATTCAAGTGAATTTAGTGTGTGGTGTTTAGTTGGTGGAGTAGTGGGCTAAAGCACTGAACTGTTAAGCAGAAGGTTGTTGGTTCGATCCCCGCAGCCACCACCATTGTGTCCTTGAGCAAGGCACTTAACTCCAGTTTGCTCCGGGTGGATTGTCCCTGTAATAAGTGCACTGTAAGTCGCTTTGGATAAAAGCGTCTGCCAAATGCATAAATGTAAATGTAATTGTCTTTTGGCAAGCCCTTTTCATGATGAGCACCTTGGTTCAATTACATAATTGGAAATTCCCAACACTTTAAAATGGGAAGTATTTTGTGAAGTAAATGGCAGGCCAAAGTAGTCAGGAAGTGGGTCACTGTTATTACAAACGTCATGAAATATGGTGGGGCGGTTATTGTTTTATGAGCTCCAGTGAAGGGGTGGCTGAGGGAAAGGGAATTATAATGACTCGCTTCGATTTTGCAAAGAAATGGCAGAATAACTCTCTAAAGACTTCACCTCTCTTAGCAACCGAGCTTGCGTCTTGGTTGGTTGACGTATACTATGAAACATGAGATCATCCTGTGGGTCATGAGAGATAGAAGAGAACAATGGTGCACACATGTCATTTCCTGTCTCTGTCACTTGTCACACACACATGGAGGATTATCATTTTGCTAGGTATGTATGAAAGTGTGTGCGTGCCTGTGTGTATGCGTATGCTTGAATGTGTGTGTGTGAATCAAAGAGAAATGGTCCGCTCCAGTTTCATGGTGTACAAAGTGGGGCGGTCTGTTCCTTGGAAGTTTCCCAGTATAATGTCCTGGGGGCCGAGAGACTGAAAATATCTATCTATATAGATGCTTTGTCCTACATTGAAGTGAGGGTGAAAGAGAGAGAGGTAGAGAGATGGAGAGTGAGTGAGAGAGAGGGCAGAACACCTGAGAGTGGGCAAGTGACACAAGGAGAGAACAATAGGAAAGAAAAGCCATTTTAGGATAGGGGAATGGTTTAGAAGGACTCAGAATTTGATGTCCTTCTGGCAAATTATTTAAAGGAAAATTGTGAAAATTCTGTCATCATTCACTCACCCAAGCAAATGGTAACTGAGGCTAACATTCTGACTTATCACTTTAAGTTACTTTGTAGCCTCCAGTTTCTGTGTCCAGGGGTGTAGCAATCTACAACTGGGAGGACATTGGTGGGTTTATCATTTTTTGGGCCCCAAGCAAATTTGGATTTGAGGCTGTGGATTTTGGCATGATTTACTGTAAGTCCTCATTTGCATGTTATGTAAAAACAAATTACAGACCAAATCACTTCAATTGCTTGAAGCAGTCACCTTGAGTAAACAAACTTATAGCTGCTAGCCTGCTACTCAGAAGATTGTGCTAAACTTCCAATTTCCTTAAAAGAAATAACATAAAACCAAAAAATATCCAAAAAGTACCACCTTTTCACATATTATGTGTGTGAGGAGTGAGCAGAGTTGCTGTGTTACTTCAACTGGAGACACGGTTTGAGTTTTCATCACATCTGTACTGTGTGACTCTACAGAAAATAAAGTGATTTCTGTAGTACTACTGTACATTGAATTTTAATATATTACAAACTTAACCATCATAAAATCTAATTTACATGAGGAATGTGTTGCGTGCCTGTTACTGGTTGGTTGACTTGCATCAAGACGCATTTTTTTCAGTCAATCGGTGAGTAGTTAAGTACAGAATATTATGTTGAGCCTTTATTGTAAAAGATAAATAGGTTTATAGTACATTTTCAATATGTTTTCCGCTGAGTTCAGCGTGTGATGCATGGTTAAAATAGGCTGAGCACCTCATCTCTCCTCTCACTGCAGATTTAGGGTTGCAGCACTGTGCGGCTCAACCACCCAGTGTAAAATACCCCTGAAAAAAGTGTAGCTCTGATCCTGGCATTGTCCATCAGTGCTGTTGTTGCTATTGAATTGCTTGTGCAAACAACATCAAAAGAAAAATGGTTGACACTACGGGGGCTCCTTTGTGTGCAAATTCAAGAGAGGGGGCTAAGTCTCTTTGAGTGTGCTGTTTCTTGTAAGCGTTCTCATCTAGAAAGTTCAAGGGGTTAGTACCTGAACTGTATGTGAGAAAGGGGCTATTCAGATAATAATGCCCTTTTTCCGTAAGGGCTCTGCCCTGGAACAGGCCCTATCTGACCAATAAAAAAAAAAAAATTTGACACCCGAGTCACAACTTAAATGGCATTAAGTAATTGCATCATTCGGCATTCTGTCAGAACTTCACGTCGGCACATCATGACCTTCAGGATTACAATGGACTGACTGGGCAAGTAACCAAAAGTGAGTGGCCATGTCAATATAGGCATTTCACCAGCACGGTAAAAGGAGTCAAGTGTTGGTCCTTAGTTTTGTCTCGCAATGTGCGTGCCATGAATGTATGTTTATTTTCTGCTCAAAATAGAAGAGAATGTAGCACAAACTCAGACATAACAAAATATGTCACAAGATTGTGATAAAAAAAAATACTAAATGCTCTGTAGTATGATGGCTAACTGACGTACACTGTCAAACTTCAGAAACTGTGACACTGAGTAATCACACCACAGGCTCAGAAACATTGGATCTCATTAAAATTGAGTAGAAATATGAGTAAGAGGAAGGTTGGCTGGATTGAGCAAGTGAGAGAAGGAGCCATGGGAAGAGGATGAAAGAGAACAAGATGAGGAGAGATACAGTTATCTAGCTCTTCTCATCTCTCTGTTTCCTTCTTGACCCACAGAGGACATCAATCACTTCCTGTCTTGATTCATCTCTTCACCTATGCTGATGATTAATTGAGATATGCTCGGTTCACTATGTGCTATCACATCCTTCATGTCCTTTCAAGCTCTGTCCTAATGTGCACTTTAAAGGAATAGTTCACCCAAAATTGAACATTTTGTCATCATATACTCACCCCCATTTCGTTCTAGTCCAGTATTAATTTCTTTCTTCCATGAAACACAAAAGGAAATCTTAGGCAGAATATCCGAGGAGCTCTTTTCCAAACAACATATGTGGAAAATGATTTGAAATGCCAAGCTCCAAAAAAAACTGATAATAAATGTATCATAAAAGCAGTCCGATATACCTCAGACGCTACATTCCATATATATTGTCTATTGTAGCCATATAATACATTTGTGTGATGAACTGACTGAAATCTGGAAATCTTTCCTTTGCCCATTGATCTAAAATACTATTCATGCTTGTGTTTAATTAAGCAAAAGTTTTACTTTTAGTGTGTCATCCCAGCCTTTGACGTCACCATTGGTCTTTGCGTGTCATATAAAGATCGCAACGTTAAAAAACTATATTTAAGATCAGTGGCAGAAAGAAAGATTATCAGTGAATAAGTACTTTTGGGTCTGTTCCTCAAACAAAGATATCTTATGACTTAAAAAACTTGGAACATTGCACTACAGTCATAAGAACTACTTCAATTGTGCTTTTTTGGGGCTTGGCAGTTGAGATCATTATGAATTTTTCGCTACTCAGATATTCTGCCTTAGATCTCATTTTGTGAGAAAGCAAAGCAAATAAGGTTGGAATGGTATGGAGGGGAGTATATGATGACAAAATTTTCATCTTTGGCAGAAGTATTCCATTAACTCTCTATCTCTCTGCATCTATATTTCTCTATTTAAACTCTCTTTCACATGCTTCCACCCATTATGCACCTCTTCCCATGGCTCCTTAGAGTTTCCCTTTTCAATCTAGCCTTTCATTTCTCATTTCTCTCCTCCTGCTGTGTCCCAGACTCTGTGCCCTGGATCTAGAACATGCAGAGACGAGTCCCTCTGTCTCCACAACTCTGCCTTCCTCTCTGCCTCTCTTTCTTTTTTCCTTCAACATCTCACACCAGCTCTCCCCACCCTTCTCCTTTTGCCATCTATCTTAGGTCCCTCCTACCTCCCCTCATCAATCCCTCCAAACTGTGATTAGTCAGCAGGAAAAATAGGCTTTGTTCTTTTGCCAGTTTTAACTCTTTCATTTTGTCCTTCTCCAGATGCTTCCTCGTGTTCTGCCAGCTGCTGTACCCATCAACGCTCCATCTTTCAGTTTGTCCTCTCTCTCTGTCAAACAGCACTGCCTCCTCTATCGTTTCTGTTCTCTCCTACTGTTAGTTTCTCTCTGTACAGTCATTGCACCCTAAATCATGTTTTTGTTGTCTGTAGCTTCACCATTCTCTGCATTCTTTTCTCCTTGCTTCTGTTGCTCTGCTGAACAGTGTTTTTCTGGGTTAAACTAGCAAGGGTTTTGAGTTTGCCCAAGGAATTTGCAGATTTTTCTCACGGTTGCTGATTGTGTTGGAAAATGTATGGAACTCTACAGAAAAGATGTTTATACAGTAAAATATTTTCAAAAGAGCTGCAGTTGAATTGGTAGCTTAAAGTGTACATTTGTTAAAATATTTAATAAACAATCATATAGGGTTTTAATGAGTTCTGAGGGAATTTTGCTGAGCTTTCATCAAAGACCACATCCACACTTGAAAACGCATTAACTTCTCACAGCCACTTTTAAATAGCCTTCAATGTAGAAAGACACTTTGTGTCTAACGATGATGGTGTAGTTATGACCTTTATTAGCAGGAACTAACGGGGCTATTCTAACCATCCAAACCTTGACTCCTTGGTCATTTAACCCCAGGTTACTACACACAAGAGCTTAAACCATTTGTGGTTCTGATTCTTGGTTTTAGGAGGTCAGTAATGTTGGAGACAGCCTGCACAAAGACACAGTTTCAGAAAGCTTACCAGAGGGGCATTAGTTTGATCATTTGGTTGTAAATAAAAGGGATTTGTGCCTATTTTATTGTATTTCTTTCATATTACCCTATTTTCCCTCTCCACATTCCTCTCTCATTGTCATTTATTTTCTTTGACAGTCATATTATTGCTTTTACAACCCCTTAATGTTCCCGTCATATATTTTCTGTATTTTTTCCACCAAATGAATCCCTCTAGCAATCATTTTCTCCTTTACTTATCTCTATTGATCCTCCTTTTCTCTTTCTTTCCCTCAAAAAGAATATGACAGGCAGTGCCTTTCTCTGTCACTCATTTTCAGATCGGGTCAGGCCTGTAATTGTGCGTAAAATACGGCCTTTATCTTTCTGTCACACTTCTGTTTTATGCATCCCTATCTCTCACATAAAGAAACATGCATATAGGCAGTCAGGGTCAGGCTGTAATGGAATACATGTAATGGCGTTACGTATTCAGAATAAAAAACAAGGTAACTGTATTCAGCCCCTGTTACGTTTTCCAGAATTTGTATTTAAAATACTTTATAAACTTTTGTTAAAATACTTTTAAAATACTCCTCTTATAATGACCACAAAAAAGGCAGAAAGAAAACAATTATTTCCAGTCAAGTGAGAAACTTGATTGTTTATCTGAACAGTTTTTTGAACAGTGCAGATGCGCACAGCAGCTGCAACACGTGAGCAGTTCCAGAGTTTTCTAATTTGCATGCCAAATTGGGCTAATTTGAAAACACAGTCACAGGTTACAATTATAGCTTTGCAGTTTGTGGTTTTTGGGATACTTTACAAATGGACCACGGCCACTAAAAGGTTTGATGGTAGACACTAGATAATAAAAATAAAACATCATAGTCACATATAATGATTCAGGGATTGTATATCTGGCAATCGCACCGGAATGTTGTTGTCTTAAAAAAAGTTGTTGCCAATTTTTGGTATAACTTAGAAACTGAATCATGCATTCGCACATATGAACCATAGGGACAATAAAATTTAATATGCGCAGTAACTGCTTTGAATACGCACAAAATTGACTTCTTTGTTTATATACACATTTAACCTTTAAATGAATGATCAACAACAAGAGGGTCGGGATTGAAAGGAGAATTCTTAAGCCGGTATTAAAATACTCTGACTGGAAGCCTGACTGTTTCAACAACTCTCTAAGGGGCACTTCACAACAAATCCACAGGATCAAAGCTATTATAATCTGTGTTTTGCTGAAGATGCAAATTGGGTGTAATTGTATTTGGCACATTGTCAACTATGATAGCGTTGTTCTCTGTATTTTATATATATATATATATATATATATATATATATATATATATATATATATATATATTATTTTAATTTTTTTTAATTGCATGACTTAAACTCCTCATGCAGCTAAGCTGTTTTAGGACTATTTTCCTACTGTTTTGAAGAGTATGTTTTTGTTCTGGGAATAAGGGCATGGAAGACAAAGGAATCGTGTTGCTGTGCCCCCAGGAATGGCTTTTGAATTACGTGTCTGCTGGGACATTAACACAAGCTGCCCTTCAATGCTGAGTCAATAACCCTTGTGGAGGGCATGTAATGATGTCTTGTTCAGTGGTTCAATTGCTTCCCATCTCACTGAGGTAAAACAAACCAGCACATGGCTTGACTTTAAGCATTGTCAGTAGGATTTGACCGATATATTTTTTCAGGGCAGATAAAAACGATTATTTGTAATAAAGGAGACTAACCGATATTTGGGGTCGATATTTTATTATATTTTACTGTGGATATAGATACTTGTCTACCTGTTTCCTCCAGTATCTTCAAAAGGTCCTTTGCTGTTGTTGATTGACGTGGTACCTTCAGGCATTTGGAAATTGTTCCCAAGGATGAACAAGACTTGTGGAGTTCCAAAATGTTATTTTCTGAGGTCTTAGCTGATTTCTTTGGATTTACCCATGAGGACTTAAAAAACATCCACAGGTACATGTTCAGTACACCTCCTATCAGAAGCTAATTGGCTAATTGTATAAAGGCTTGACATAATTTTCTGGAATTTTTCAAGATGCTTAAAGGCACAGTTAACTTAATTGTATGTAAACTTCTGACTTCAATTGTAGATAGGAAATATACTGTTTGGGCGTTCAGGGTTAACCTCAGAGAGAAAATGTATGCAAAAAAATCTTAATTAACATTTGAATATTTTCCTTAAAATGCAAATCTACCAAAAAACAAACAAACAAAATAGTGCCGCTTAGAAATACTGTTTTCTATAGTTAAGTATATATGGGCTGCCTATCATATAATGGAAATGTTTTTCAACAGCAGAGAACTTGTAATTTCAAAGTTTTGGTTGTCTTTCTTGCCATTTCTTGATTAATTTTCACAACATTGAAATAAAAATCTCTGATTAATATCATCAATAGAATCGAAACATGTTGATTAATAAAGCTAATTTTAGACAAGAATTTTTTTTTCTCCAAGTATATAGGTGCTCTGGAAACACGATAAATTGTCCTATCACAAACCTTGCATCAGACATATCAGACACATGAAAACTGTATCTCCTTCATTTGTGTTTTTCTGCAGTGTATTTAGCAAAAGATGCCAGTATCCACCTATATTGCTTTGCTCACTCTATTTCTCCGCAATGGTCTACTGTCGTTAAAATAACCTCCTCTTCAGCTCTGCTGTGTGGTGCCTCATGCCGCGGACCAGAGGAGAGAGGTAACGCGTGCGGAGCACGAAAGTGTATTAATGAAGCGTGTTAAGTGCCAGAGAAATATATTCAAGGATATAGCGCTGAAAGATCAGTGCTATCTATGCCCTAGTAAGCTTGCGTTTTACACAGTTCTGTTGTTCTGTCATACTGCTAACCTAAATTGTAGACATGTTGAGATGGGGCAACCATTGTCATGTTGTCTCACGGCCCAGATGGAACAAATCTGGGGTTCGGACCCAGAACGCAGTCTGCTAATTGGTGATCTTTGGCATAGAGTATTGTGATGTTTATTGGAAGTTAATTATCAGCATTCTTACCTTTGAAAACAGCTTGTCCTCTCATTGATATGTCTTTTTCTCGCTGCTTTCCTCTTTTGTGTTGGTTGGCCGTATTCGTGACATATAACCAATCCGATAATACTGTGGGCGGGACATTGTGCCAGACTACAAGCAGTTACCTTTCAGAGAAAGGCAGTGGCATCAGAGCTGATGAGAGCATTTTAAAATTTATCAACAATCAAATCAGACAAAATAATGATTATGATAATTAAAAAACTATGAATATCGGATCCGATTATTGGCTAGGCCGACCTACTTCTAAGTGAAAAATTCCTTGGAGCTGTAGAAGGATGGGGAGGCGGCACCGTGGAAGGCATAGGCGGAGCCGAGGGAGGCTCGGGAGGCAGAGCCGAGGGAGGCGATGGCGTAGAAGGCTCAGAAGGCAGAGCTGAGGGAGCCACTGGTGGCGGAGCCGAGGGAGGCTCAGGAGGTGGAGCTGAAGGAGGCTCTGGAGGCAGAGCCGAGGGAGGTTCAGGAGGCGGAGCCGAAGGAGGCGAGGGCACAGAAGGCTCTGAAGGCAGAGCCGAGGGAGGCTTCGGAGGCGGAGCCGGGAGAGGCTCGGGAGGCTCCGGAGGAGGAGCCGTGGTTGGCGGAACCATAGAAGGCTCTGTAGGCAGGGCCGAGGGAGGCTCCGGGGGTGGAGCCGTGGTTGACGGAGCTGTGGGAGGCTCAGGAGGCGGAGCTGAGGGAGGCTTCAGAGGCAGAGCTGAGGGAAGCTCCGGAGGCTCAGGAGACGGAGCCGAGGAAGGCGCAGAAGGTGGAGCCGAGGACGGCTTAGGAGGCGGAGCCGAAGAAGGCTCGGGAGGCTCAGGAGGCTGAGCTGAGGGAGACTCAGGAGGAGGAGCCGAGGGAGGCGGAACCATGGAAAGCTCTGGAGGCTCAGGAGACGGAGCCGTGGGAGGCTCAGGAGGCAGAGCAGAGGGAGGCTCGGGGGGGCGGAGCCCTGAGGGGCTCGAGAGGCTCGAGAGGCGGAGCCCTGGGTGGCTTGAGAGACTAGAGAGGCGGAGCCCTGAGTGGCTCGAGAGACTTGAGAGGCGGAGCCCTGGGAGGCTCGGGAGGCTCGAGAGGCGGAGCCCTGGAAGGCTCGGGAGACTTGAGAGGTGGAGCCCTGGGAGGCTCGGGAGGCGGAGCCCTTGAAGGCTCAGGAGGCTCGAGAGGAGGAGCCCTGGGAGGCTTGAGAGACTTGAGAGGAGGAGCCCTGGAATACTCGAGAGACTTGAGAGGCGGAGCCCTGGGAGGCTCGGGAGGCGGAGTCTTGGAAGGCTCGAGGGGCGCTGGCTCTTGGACGGTCATGGCTACTGGCGCTGGCTCTTGGACGGTCATGGCTACTGGCGCTGGCTCTGGGACGGTCATGGCTACTGGCGCTGGCTCAGGGACAATCGAGGCTACAGGCGCTGGCTCAGGGACAGTCAAGGCTACAGGCGCTGGCTCAGGGACGGTCGAGGCTACAGGCGCTGGCTCAGGGACGGTCAACGCTACAGGCGCTGGCTGGTTAGCCGTGGTATGCATGAGCTTGGGTCCGCTGAACACTGAGGGCAGAGCCACGGGGGGTTCTGGGGACGGAGCTGTGGGAGGCGGAGGTTGGAGAGCAGAGGACTTTCCCCGTCTCCTCTTCCTCCGGGCGGGTGAGACTGGCGATGCTGGAACGCTGTGTGTGGTTGACGTGGCGTCAGGCTCGCTGACCGTGGCTGACGCGGGCTCAGGCTCGCTGACCGTGGCTGGTGTGGGTTAAGGCTCGCTGGCCGGGGCAGGGGTGGGCTCTGGCTCGCATGGGCTCTGGCTCGCAGACCGGGGCAGACGTGGGCCGGGAGGCAGAAGCCCGTCTTCTCTTCCTCCTCCGGGCAGATGAAGTTGACCGTGCTGGCTTATGGAAAGCGACTGGCGTGGGGATGAGCTCGCTGACAGGTGGGGCTGGCGTGACAGGAAGCGCCATGGACGACTGGAGAGTCACCACTGAGGGAGGAGAGGTAGGGTCCTCCTCAGCAACGCCCACGGTTAACGGCGAGCCGCAGACCAGCAAGTCACCTCCATGAAGTCGCGGAGAGTCCAGTCGCGCGTTGCCGGTGGCAACCGCTCCTTCAGCCAGCCACTCAGGTTGTCCCTGAAGAAGACCACAAGGGAGGAGTCTGGGAAATCAGAGACGTTTGCCAGCTCGAGGAAGTCACTAATGTGGTCTTCCACCGGTCGGTCCTCTTGTTTTAAGCAGAGCAGACGGTAGTTGGCTTGTTGCACCGCTAGATCCATTGTTGGGTCGATCGTTCTGTTATGATTGTGGGAAGCAGGAGAAGGCAGACGGGAGGTTTGGAACTAAACGCGGTACTTTATTAACAAGCAAAGTAAAACAAAACACTGGAACAAAGGAAAAGTCCACGAGGGGAAAACCTGAACTCAAATACAAAATGACACACCGAAGAACACAGGTTGGTTAAACATCCACGAAGGGCAAGATTACCTCGAACGAACACGAGTGGAAGACTGGAAGACAGGAACCGCAAGGAACATAGTCAAAGAACATGAAACGTCAACGATCGACAACGGAGAGAGGAAACAACAGGGTTTAAATAGACAGACACGAAGATGACAAAATAACAATCAGGTGTTATACAAAGACTAGTGAAACACGGGGTGGACAACAAGGAAAACGTGACATGGAATGTGATCAGTGACGAGTGAAACAGAAAACACGGGGTAGACAACAAGGGATCATAACAATACCGGTCTGTGTTTTCAATACAATGGCAATAGATAGTGCCTCACCTTAAAGCTTAAAGGACCAAAAAGTCATAAAAATCATAAAAGTCATCAACCCCGAAACTTGAATTATGGAAGGTGGGATTGAGAGAGGATATATCTGAGGATGAATGGAGACAAGTCTGTAAAAACTCTCAGAAACAGTCAGGTAACGTTAGCTTAAAACTACTTCAATATAACTGGTTGATGCAGACTTACATAACTCCTGTCAAACTAAATAGGTTTAATAAAAATATCCCTGATACATGCTTTAAATGCAGAGACGCTCAGGGATCATTTGTGCATTGTGTTTGGGAATGCAGTATTATTAGAGACTTTTGGGTGGAAGTGATTAATATTACAAAGATAATTTTATCCTTGAATATTCCTCTAGATGCAAAAATGATTTTGCTACACTTATATCCAAAGAACTTTAAACTAAATCACCAGCAGCGTAAATTTATAGATTTTGCTATATTACAAGCTAAAAGAATGATAGCTCTTAGATGGAAAAGGTCTGATCCACCAGTTATTGGAGCTTGGATTAACTCCATGGCACAGTGTATGGCCTTGGAAAAAATTATTTAAAAACAAAATGGATGTATATGAAGAAATATGGAAGCCGTTTAATTACTACATTAACAACAATAATATTGGTCATTTATTACAGGAGGTGTAACTATGTATTAGTGTTATTTTTCTTTTCTTTTATTAATTTCTTTTCTTTTATTTAATATGGTGTCTTGCTGGAAAATGTAACTTTTATGTGTAAAGAACAGTAATGTATACTTGGTTTCTGGGTACCTTGCAATATCTGTTTTGTATTTAGAATGATGCTTGTCTGATACCTTTGTGTATTTCTGTATGGGAGTAGAGAGTGATGTGTTTTCTTGTTGGGGTGGGAAATAACTGTGACGATCTGAAAAAGTGTTTCTTTGTTAACTGTCTTGTATAATCCAAAAATAATAAACACATTGTTCAAAAAAAAAAAATCATAAAAGTCATTCAAGCAACTTGTGCATCATATTCAATGTCTTCTGAAGGCATTCAATTGGCTTTGGTGAGAAAATTTCAGTAATATTTCTGTGAAAATCTTGACATCAGTTGAGCATTCATGAGCACTGGATATAAGATTGTTTATAGTATCTTGTGTTTACATGAAAATCTGCATTATTTTTAGTACTAAACAAAGTAAATTTGAGGCATTTCCTGATAATTTCCGGTCTCCTTTTAAATCTCCCTATAAAGTAGCAAAAGACCAAAAAGTTATACATTTCACAAAAATGCATAAAAGCATACACAATATGGGCAAAAGTATGTGGACACATTTGTGCATATTGAGCATTAAATTTAAAAACAATTGGCATTAAGAATGAGTTGATTCTCCCTAACAGCTTCCATTCTTTCTCAAACTCCTTAAACCAATTCTGTATGGACCTTGCTTTGTGCACAGGATCACACCCTATTTTACTGAAAATGTTATTCTAAGGAGATTGCTTTGCTATATGATTGATTTTATACACTGGCAAATAATGGGTGTAGCTGAAAAAGCCAAATCTGATAGTTAAAAGGGGGCATCTCCATACTTTGGGCATTTTAGTGCATATCCTATAAAAGACAGCATGAGTAATGCAGTGGACTGTGGCTTTCAGAAAAGAGTGTGGCAAGATATAGGGTGTGACGCCCTGTCTTCACACCCAATTCTACACACCCGGTCCCTTATCAGGCTAATTAAGCCTCCGAGAGGGATAAAGGCCGATTGCGGACAGTGGTGCGACGAAAGAGAGATTGTTTACGGACATGTCTGTCATGTGTGTGTGTTTGTCTTTTGTTTAAGTTAATCATTAAAATATTGTTTATGTCACCAGGCCGGTTCTCGTCTCCTCCTTTCCATTGAACTGCTTAACATAGGGGTATAAGCAGGCCCGGACTGGCCATCGGAGCATCGGACAATTCCTGCTGGCCTGGCGACTAAGTTGGCCTGCTGCCAGCCAGCGTTTTTTTTTATTTTTTTAACATTTTATTATTATTATTATTTTATATTACTACCTTTACCAGTGATCATTTTTGAATTCGTCATTCAATAAAATTATTATTAATATTAATAACAATAAAAAAAATAAAATCATGAATCTGTTAGTCTTGACTGGCAAGGCTACGATTCGACTTTACGCCTCAGACAAACGGTTAAACAGAAAATGCGAGCAGCACCCGTCTAACGTTACATTCGTGGAGAAATCAAAACAAATGAGTGCACACAGAAAACTCACAGAAGAAATGTACTGAGGTAAAAATTCTAATTGTTGTTTTTTTATTTATAACATATGATTGAGTTTAACATAACACAACTAAGGGAGCTGTTTTGCTGAGTATTATCACGATTGAAAATGTTACATTGAATTTATTGTTCAATAAACAAGTAGCGTAGTTAATATTTATTATTAAGTTACTTCCATTTTAGACACAAACCATATTAACTGTTTTTGTTCTATTTCACCGACTAAAATAGTTCCAAAGGAAAGCGTTTTGAACGAATGTTTTGTATGAATGACTCACTAATTAAGACGGTCACTTGCCGCCACCTATTGGCGGTTTAGTTTAATGTTTAAGTATTGCATTTTTTATATTCAAACATTTATTTAAAACCTCAATCTCATAACATTATTTATTGCAGTTGTAATTGCAGTGCACAGGACGTTATGTGCAGACCCATTTGATATTAGGACTGCTTTACTTCTAGGTTGGTTGTTTATGTTTTTATGTTATGTGAAATAAATGTAATTTAGGGGGGAAAAAAAACAAGGTTGTCCGTGTTTCTAAATTAAATTTGGGTGCATAGGATGACCTGGATGGGTGTAGGATTTCCCGGCCTGAAATTGTGTCCCAGTCCGGCCCTGGGTATAAGTGTCTCAAGGGTTCGGTAAAATGTGCTTTTGGACATGGCAGCTGATTGGCACAATGACACTACCAAGACATCCATTGAGTCAAAAGACATACTCCAAATCTAAAGTGGTAGGTACAGCATATGACCAACAGAACAGCTGGGTGTTGTGTGAGTGGCACTACAGAGACTCTGTTCCCACTGTTCCCTCAGCTAAACACAGTGTTCCTGTTTTGAAGAGGTTAGGGTTAGGTCTAGAGTCTGAGAGTGCAGCGCTTCAGTAGTTTTGATAGTAATAATCAGGGACATATGAGGAGTTGCAACACTGTGCTGAATGGCATTTGTGTGTGTGCAGGGACAGAGGCAATGAAAGCTAACCGTCCTGTCTCTGGTGTAATGTGAGAGGTGCATGAGTGCATGTGTTTGTAGAGCTACAGAGCAGTTGAAAGCCAAAAGTCCTCTCTCTGCTGTAATACAAGAGGCGTATATGCTTGTCTGTACAGGAGCAGTTCTCTCTCATCACTGTAAAGAGTTGGTGTGTTTTGCATAAGGGCAAGTGGGACATGAGGGGTAGGTGGAAGCCTGTGAATGAGAATCAGCTTCTTGCCGAGTAAGGCTGAGAGAGGGCATCTGTTCCCATAGCGACCAGATGGGAACTACTGACTGAATGATTGACTGATGTTGTACGTTTTAGTAAAACAAAACTGTCTCCTTTTATTCTCTCAAACTCCTTCTCCTGTTCTCTTTCTTCACAGTGTGTCTCTGGGGATGATGCTGTTGCCGTTGGTGCCACTCTCCCTGTCGCCATGACGATGCCGCTCAGCCCCCTCTCCAGTGACGAGGAGCAGCAAAGGATGCTGGGAAAGAGTCAACACCTATATCCAGGGGCAGAAGAGGAAGAGGAGGAGGAAGAGGAAATGGACGACGATGGCGTAGATGAGGAAGGAGAGGAAGAGAACGGAGAGCTGGAGTTAGAATACGAAGGGGAGGTGGATGATGAAGATGACATCAGGCGAGGACCCGGGCATTTGAGAGGAGGCAGGGAAGAGGGGCACAGGCAAAAAGTCACAATGGCTGGACGACAACCAGGAGAAAGACAGATAAGACCTGGCAACATGGGCCACACAGCCAACCCTTATGCATCCAACCCTGGACCTGCCCACCAACCGCCAGCTAATCAGCAGCAGCAGCGGAAGCTGAGAGAGCGGAGCTCTAGCAATGCACCTGATGACACACACATAGCTATGATGGTGTTTCGCATCGGCATTCCAGATATCAAACAGACGGTTAGTCACACACACTCACACAAACCCACACCTGTTCCCCAATTACCCACTCATCCACTATGCAGCAGCCTACTTTTGCTAACTATGCCCGGTTGAGCCCACTGCTTGCATATTAACCAGGCAGTCAGAGCATGGCCAAACACAGTTCTAAAAAATCAATGGGGGTGATACTGGGGGTGATTCAAGCAAACATAGTGAGCAAACCTCAAAACTTATCACTCACATGGTGCTCATTTTGGGACATGAATTCTATTTCACAGTGTATGAATTTGAATAAAGGGAAGGAATTAATTAAAAAGAAAACAGACAGGGAAAAGCTGTTCTCAAGTGCTCACTGCCACAAAGAACATCTGAAACAGTCTGGATCTTGTGTTCTACTATGGAAAACAGCAAATCAGAGCTTTCAACAGGGTCTAACATTGACAAAGTCAAAACTCCCCTGCAAAGCCTAAATGCAATAACTACACTGAATGGAGAGCAATGGTTTCAATGTTTTCAAACACGATTTTGGTAATAACTTAATTTTGACAAAATGCGTAGTTAATGCGCTTAGCTTTGCAGGGCGATTTTGCTGCCGCAGATAATTTTGCTGTCACAGACAGATTCAGCATCTTTGTTGCAGACAAAATCAGTGATCGCTACGGTCTGCGATGCTTGTTAAGTATGTACAGTTCAGCGACCTGATCTGAGCAAGTCTTGAGCAGTTGCAGACGCTGGGATGTTTTCACACCATGCTTGATATTATCACCAAATGACCATGTAGTTTGAGTGATCCAATGACAAGAGAATGACAGATGACAAGAAACAGATGTTGTGTAATGTGAGCAGTACAGCGATTCAGGTAGTCTGAAGCCCTGTACACACATGGAGCGACTTCCAGCAACAAAGTGACCTCATCACATTCATTGTCAATGAGAGCTGCAGACTTCCGGTGACACAAGTGACCTCTGGTGACTAGATGTGGGTGTGGTGACAAACACGACAAAGTTGAGAAAAGTTTAACTTTATGCAAATGATGAGTGACTTTCTGGAACCAGTAGGAGTTGAAGACTGTGTCAGTGGAGCTCACGTCATCCATCTCCTTTGAGATGATGGAGTGAGTTTAATTCATACATTAATAGTTTGTTCATCTTATTAATTATATAATGCAATGAGCACTGCTGCAGTTCATATAAAAACATTCTCCCCTGCAGAATGTACATTTGTAGGGAAAAGAAAACAAATTCTTTGTGAAATTAGAATAAAATCACAGTTTTACTAGCAAAATGCCTCATCTGTGATCATATTTTTAAAAGACATGGCCAGACATGCAGTCCACCAATAGTGTTAGAGCGACAGCAGTAGGAACGTCCAATAGCGACTTCACAGTACAGAGACTAGCGATATCAAGTGATAAAGTCGCTGCATGTGTGTACAGGGCTTGAGGGTCATGTAGTGAGAGCATGGCTTTAGAGTAGTTCCAATCCTCCAGTCCTGCTATGCACCTACCACCAACTAAACAGACAAGGCTTTGGAATATATAGTGTATTATACATAATTTAGTATTAAATTATTTCAATCAATTACTTGGCAAAATATTAGCTTTAACTAACTAAATAAATATGTCATTAACAATTTTGGAGCATTTTACTTATATTTTCTTATAGCGACTATTTAAAAAAGGCTTTATGATTCTGGAGCTTGCACTTTATACTGAAAAGGCAAACTCCACCACTGGTTCTCACCAAATGAACATGCACAAAACACACTCGATACTGCCATTACACAACATCCATGAAAATTTTGTACACTGCTCTTTCAACTTACCCATGGGTCCAGTGATCCTGCACTTGAACTTAATCTGATTGAACATTCAGATCTGTTCAGTCAGATTGAATCCAATGATTTACCACTATGATTAAAATTTGATCAGAACTGGTCACTTTAATAAGCCAGGACTTATTAAAGTCAGGAGATTACTCTGAAATACAGTTACTCTAATATGCATTGTAGTTCACACATCTTTTTATAGTTATATGGTATAAGTATTCTTATGGCTCAGGAATCTATAATAAAATATGGGCTGGATCTTCTGAATTTCCCCTCCAGCGTATGCATATACAGTTTGTGTTCTTCCACAAGTGTGTGTGTGAGATGATTTTATCCTCTATGCAGAGTTTCAAAGCTCGGCAAAATCTTCTGTTCAGTGCTTTTCCCCTGATTAAGCAAAAATGAAGAGAGAGAGAGAGAGAGAGATTTAAAATGTATCTTTATTACAAAAAACAAAAAAACACTTTACAAGGTAAGAATCATCTCATAGAGAAAAGTGGAGATAAGATTACAAAAAATGTGTAAAAAAACAAATCATCTTCAAACTCAGAACACAATGCAACTTTGCTACACCATTTTAGTTCAAAAGAAATAAGATCATCCATAGATTTATAAAAATAAAAATCAAACAACACTCTAGACTTTACAAGAGCTGAAAACAAGACAGTAACATTCTGAATAGATTGCTAATTTAACTTGACCCAAGATAAAATTCAATAATTGACAATCCATTCGTCTTTTCTGCACATATTTAGCACCCAATACAAAAATTTCTAAGGAAAAAGTTTCATTAAAAACATCAAATAGATTTGATAATACAATAAATAAGGACTTTAGTCTAGAACACTCCATAAAAGCATGAAAAACAGTTTCTCTTAAAAAAAAAAAAAAAGGACATTCAGAGCTCACATCAGGATTTAAAACTGAAATAAAAGCATTAACAGCTATTGCTCCATGGAGAACCCTCAATTGTATGTCTCCTGCTCTCTTCATTAACGGTGGCTTATACAAAACTCTCCATTCAGGCTTAACATTATCATTCAGTTTTAAGAAAGAACGCCATGGTGCATCCACTTTGTTATCTAAAATCTTCTTATTAAAAACCAAAACACAAACTCTGTACAAAATTTTCCCCATAACCGAAAATAAACTTAAACACAAAGACTTCGTAGTTTTTAAAAACATACCCATACCGTCATCTAGTTTGGGAGACAAGTATATAGCGGACAAGGGTCCTCAGCGTTAGAAGCTTTTACCCCTGCACAAAAGTCTGCAAATAATTGTCTCTCTTCATCTGTAAGAGCAGACTGCCACTTTGCTAACAGTTGAGCAACTATACGGGTTGAAAAAATACCCAAATGTGATGCTGCTTGTTCACTTTTCATAAAACTAGGTCCAGCCACGTTTAACAGCTGATTCAAGGTGGTGATCTTGGATTTGCAAAGTATATTGTTTAGTCCAGGAAATGTGTGTTCAATCGCAGAAATATCCAAACAGGTTCCATGTATTAAGGGTTCGTTTAACAACCAGAAGAGTGATTTCATGCATGGTGTCCTTTGATGATTAAAAAGACTCCATACTTTAAAAAGATTGCAATAAAAAATTGCATGTTAGAGATGTCCAGTTTTATGGGGTCTAAAAAGAAGAGAGATTTATCCATCTGTAGGCCTCCCAATGGCACATGCAACCGCTCTCCAACTAAGTCACATGACCTTGAAAGAAGTCTCTGTATAAATTGCAGACGCAAAGCTGCTGTTCTGCTTTGTAAGTTTAACAGTCCCTGTCCATCTTCTTTAGACAAAAATAAAATACTCTTAGATATCCAGTGTAATTTATCCCCAAAAAAGTCCACCATTAAGGCTTGAACTTCATTCATCAGTTTTAAAGGTGGATCTATACATGCCAGCTTATGCCAGAGAGAGGATGCAATTAAATTATTAATAACTAAAGTGCGCTCTTTAAAAGACATATATTTAGGGCAAGCCATTTCCATTTGGCTAATCGTCCTTTAACTTTTTCAACAATCCCATCCCAATTTTTTGTACAATGGTCTCAGTTCCTTAAAAAAACTTCCAAATATTTAAAACCCCCTTTACTCCAAAGTAAACCATCAGGAAGTCTTTGCTCCTCTCCTGTCCACTTTCCACACATTAAAGCTTAATTTTTGTCCCAGTTTGTTTTAGCAGAAGATAAAACTTTAAAATCTTCAAGAAATTTCATCAAAGTCTTTATATCTTCTTGACTATTACCATAACCTCATCAGCATATGTTGATAAATTAATATTACAGTTAAAACCAGGTATATGTAACCCATTCAGCTTTTCCCTTATCTGCTTCAATAATGGTTCTATGGCTATTGAATAATGCATTCCTTACAATGAACATCCTTGTCTGACACCTCTGCTAACCTTGAAAGGAGTGCATAAGCCACCATTCACTTTCAGCATACTCTCAACATCAGTGTAAAGTATTGTAATCATATCTACAAAATCTTGGCAGAATCCAAAAGCAGTTAAAGTTTTCCAGAGGTAATTGTGTTCAACTCGATCAAATGCTTTCTCTTGGTCCAGAGAAAACAAGGCACAATTTAAACTAAACAACTTGGAGACCTCTAGAATATCCCACACTAAAGAAATATTATCAAAAATGGACCTACCAGGTATGCAATAACTCTGGTCCGGATGAATGACTTGCTCCATTACTTCCATCAGTCTATTTGCCAAAGTTTTAGAGAGCAGTTTGTAATCCATACAAAGAAGCGATACAGGGCACCAGTTCTTGATTTCTGTCAGGTCTCCTTTTTTCGGGAGGAGTGTTAGAATTGCTCTACGGCAGCTCAATGGCAGCTGCCCTTCAGCCAAGCTTTCATTGAGCACCGCTAACAAATCCTCCCCCAACACTGTCCAGAAAGACTTATAATAGTCTACTGGGAGACCATCGATGCCAGGAGCCTTCCCAGATTCCATGCCCTGAAGGGCCTTATACAACTCATCTAGGCACAAGGCCTTACCAAGTTTCGTGTTGGCCTTCCCAGACACCTGTATCAAGTTTTCAAAAAAAACATTGTCAATGTCAGGCTCTGCAACAATATTTTGAAAACGGGACCGAACCAGAGCTCCTTACACCCTAAAATATCACCAAGTTCATTGAAAGAGCTTCCAAAACATTATTCTCCCCATTTAATTTGACTAACTCTTGAAGTTTAAGTCGAGTATACTGTTGACAAAACGGTTTAATTTGCACTTTACCAAACCCACCACTGTCTCAAGGATTGGAAAGAGTTCTTTGTAGCTCTAAAAGTTTCCCAAAAATACTTAAGTGTCTTTAAAATTTGTATCATTTAACAAAGAACAGTTAAAATGTCAATAAGCACTATTTGGTTAAATAGAGTTCAAAATAAAAGAACAGCACACCATACTATGATCAGAAAAACAAACTGGGACAATAAAACATTTGCTAAAAATACCACATTAATGTTTGAACCCATAAAATCTATCCAACCTAGCTAAAGAAAGCACATTGTCACGTGTATGAGACCAAGTATATTGTTTTAGATTACCATTAACATGTCTCCATACATCACACAGCTCATGTGTTTTAATGACTTGGATAAGTCTCTTATGGGATGGTTCACGAGGCTCCATGTGATTCCTATCCAAATTTTGTTCTGTACAATTAAAATCCCCTCCCAGAATCAAAAACTCTTCACTACTACAGTTCTGCAGGGTTAAATTGAAAGGATTTAAAAACAACATTCTTTCAACTCCTGAGGTTGGGACATACACACAAATAAAAACAAAAACATACTTTTTTCAAATAAAGCTCTAACTTTTAAAAGTCTGCCCTTTATAATCTCTTTAACATCATAAGAAACTGGTTTGCAGTTTTTAGAAAATAAAACAGCAACACCACTGGCAGCAGTGCAGTGACTTAAAATAGAGATGCTGTCCCATTCTCTTGCTCAATCTACAGCATTCTTTAAGTCACTGTGAGATTCTTGAAGGAAAACAATAACTATTTAGGGGTGGTGGTGGTGTAGTGGTCTAAAGCACATAACTGGTAATCTGGTAATCAGAAGGTTGCTGGTTCGATCCCCACAGTCACCACCATTGTGTCCTTGAGTAAGGCACTTAACTCCACTTAAATAAGTGCACTGTAAGTCGCTTTGGATAAAAGCGTCTGCCAAATGCATAAATGTAAATGTAAATTTAATATATCATTGCAATCATGCACTAGATGTCCCATTTTATTGCAACCGAAACATTTCATTTTCCCTGTTTTCACAAAAACAACATAGTCAAAGTCATCAATACGAAATTTGAACATAAGATCTAACTCAGCGCTGTCTTTTACAATTAGTTTTGGGTTTTTTCCCTTTGAGGCAGAGTCCTGACATGTGCATGTTACATGTCTGTTTCATGTCTTGTGTCTGGATTCAGCCACTTCGGTTGGTTTGGTTAATTTACTGTGTCCAGACACTTGTCTCGTTATGTGAAAGCACTTGGTTTTGTATTTTCTAATTTCCTTGTGCATTCATGTCTGTCTTGTCTTCAATGATAACCCCGCCCTCTCGTTTGCTTTGTTACCTGTTTGATTATTAGTTTATTAGTTTCACCTGCCTTCCTAGTTTCCCTCCTGATTTCTCTCCCTTTATAATCTCCTTTTGTGCTCTGTCTGGTGCCAGTTTGTTGTGGGATGTTGCTTGTTTTTATGGCCCATGTTAGGTCTCTGTTGGTCATGTTCTCGTCCAGTCGTGTTTCTGTTGGTTTCCCGTTCCAGCCCGTCATTGTGTTATCGCCATGGACGGTGTTTGTGTTCCCCCTTCAGGGTAGCCCATATCACTACTCTGCATTTGAGTCCTGTCATTTCCTCGTCAAAACCTGACACATGCATTCCTTTATACACTGCAACAACAGCTGAGAATAAAACTGGAGAAAAAAAAAATTCCAGTAAACAAGCCTGTGACTTTCAATTAGAGTGAAAAAATAGAATAAAAAAAACAAAAACCAGAATGAGATTCAAGGTCACCTGAACAGATATATACAGAAAGGTATTAGAAAAAAGAGATCAGGATTGGAAGTAGCACAGTAAAAGGCTTGTGATGGCATACAAGTGAAGCTCTTTTATACAAGATAAAGAGATTCAGTGGCTTGAGAAATGAAATCACCACTGCTGTAATCCGTTTATTTTACACCACATATTAAAGCAGGCACTTCTAATTAAAGCCACTGTGGACACGGCTGCTGAGAGGGACACAAACGATTGCGGTGCTCCCTCTCAGCCCAGAAACACACAGCAGCATCAAGTCTCCATCTTTACTACTTAGAATGACATTTTCAAGGCTTCCTTCACTTTCTCATCATGCTTTCTGGCCCACTTCATAGCTGGGCAGTGTTGAGAGCTTATTGTTTCATGAATAATTTGATTATGCTAATATTTGAATTAAAATGGTTGGAAAACTGGGACCATATTGTTCTATTGCATGGGTGTCTGCATCCAAACCAAAGGTATAGATGCCTTGCTGACCAGTAAGTTGATAGTTTTACAGACAATTTTTAAAACAGTATATATAAAGTTACCTCCTAATAAAATTGGTTTCAGACCGGTATCTCAGGCACCATAATGTCACACCTAATAATCTAGAGCAAGGTAAGCCAGTCTTCCTAAAAAAGGGAACAATTTATATTTCTCAACAATAGTAATTTAGGCCTTTGTAACAAAAAGGTTGTTTAAAAAACATAATTCAGTCAAGTAAGACATTTCTAGTGTCCCCGTAATTCAAACCACTTAAAAAACATACTAAACAAAGTTTTTTTTTTGAAAAATGGTTTTTCGTGAGGGTTACGTTTAGGGGTTGGGTTAGCAGATAGAATATATAGTTTGTGCAGTATAAAAAATTATTATGTCTATGGAGAGTCCTCATAAGGATAGCCGCACCAGTGTGTGTGTGTGTGTGTGTGTGTGTGTGTGTGTGTGTGTGTGTGTGTGTGTGTGTGTGTGTGTGTGTGTGTGCGCATTTGTGAGGGGGACGTTTGTGTATGTTTGAGTGTTAGAGGATGACAGCAAGTGTCTTCTTTGTTATTTCTTTGTTCCAGTTATCCAAAGCTGCATATTTAGTCTAACAAGCTGCTAGCAAATTGTAATTAGTGTAAGATTGGTAGATAGCTGAAATAGTGTGGCAGTGGAACACCTGGAGATGATCTGAACTGAATCTACATACTCTGCCAAACACATTCCTCATGACTGTAGCCCATCTGCAACACCTCTGGCTGTGCGAAAGCAATATCACTCATGCTGCAACACAAAAAAGAATTCAAGAAAATATCATAACCATTAAGTTATACTATTAAAATCAATAATGCAATATATTAAAATCATCTCTTAAAAGGTGTTGTTTCTTTTGACAAAGTGAATAATTTGTCTTTGATCCTCTATATACATTAAAGTAGCCATTCAGTTGTGAAAAGCTGTCATGTTGCTTTATTTAAAAAATAAACATACAATGACATTCTTCTATCCTTTTCAAACTCTCTTTCATCTCATTTTTTTTTCACTCTCTTATTTTTACGATTTCTGTCTTGCCTCAAACCATGTTCTTTTATGACTCTTTCTCTCTCTTTCCCTCTCTCTGTTTCTCTTGTGTGAAAAAATATATTCTGTATAATCCCAGCACATTAGGCCTGCTCTACATATCAGCTAATTCACCCTCAATAAACTTTAATTGCTCGTTAATTGTGCTTTAATGAGTTTGAGGAGAGCCACAGGAATGCCCACTCACCCTGAAATATGCTTAAGACTTACACTATCATACTTGGCTGTATGACACAATGGCACATGCATATGGTGTTTTACTGACACAGCTGTGGTGGCAATGTGAGGAGCTACTACACCCTGAGGGGCAACAGGGCAGTAACACAGCAACCCTACTCTTCGCACTCATTAGCCATAGTCTGCCTGCAGTCTTATGAATCAGTAGAAATGGGGAGAGGAAGGGAGGATGGGCAAGAACAGCAAGGATCATAGGAATGAGTGGCAAATCAGGTGGGGAAAAGACCACTAGAAAAAAACAGGGAAAAGAGATGTGTGTGGAGTCAGAGACATTAAAGGTGAGAGTAGACATACCACCCGGCTGAAAAGAAAAATTCCAAACAGCTTAAACAAGCCAAAACTGGCAAGCTGGTCTCTCAGGCTTGGCAGTGGGCTGGTTTTAGAGGGGTTTTGGGCACTTTTTAGCTGGTCAGATTGAGAGACAAGCTTGCCGACCAGCTTAAACCAGCTAAGACCAGCCAACCACCTTAGGCTGTCTTTTTTAATAAGCCTGTCTTACAGTTAAACAAACCAGTTGCCTTTTAATTGAGTAATTGCAATGTTTAACCCTCATACCATCCCAGATGTGTATGACTAACAAAGAATTTCAAAGAATATCTCAACTCTGTTGGTTCTTATAAAGTAAGTGAATGGTGTCCAGAAATCTGAATGTCCAAAAGCAGATAAAAGCAGCATAAAAGTAATCCTAAGTAAACTCATACAGTATCTCCAAAAGTGTGGGTAAGAAACATTTAAATATTTAAGTCCTTTTTTTTACTATAAATCTCCACTTTCAATTTCATATGTGAAAGTGAAACTAAACAGGTGCCACATGTGACTTTCAGATGTCAAAGTGGAGATTTATATAAAAAAATTACTTAAATATTGATCTGTTACTTTCCCACACCTTTCATATCACTTCTAAAGATATGGATTTAACCACCAGAATCTAATGGTTTCCTTTATGTGATTTTTGAAGTTCTGGCTACCATTCACTTGCATTGTATGGACCTACAGAGCTGAGATATTTTTCCAAAAATATTTGTTTGTGTTTTGCTGAAGAAAGAAAGTCATACACATCTGGGAGGTCATGAGTGTGAGTAAAGGATGTGAAAATTGTCCTTTTTGTGTGAACTATCCCTTTAATATGGTGAGTGGCTATGGGAATTAAAGTCCCACAAAGTTTCTGTTAAAAGAGCCATGTGCTTTTTTGATAGAGGCATTGCCTTTTTTACCCTAGAACAAACATGCGCATCAGCTAAATCAGTCTGAATATGACTTTTTTTAAGCATGATTTGAGCTAAAGAGGGAAATATTTATGATAATTTTGTCAAATTTAATACTGATTTGAAATATGTTATTGAAAGAAAATATTGAAAAAACATTTTGGAGATTTTGTTCTTTCCCATTCAATTGGTTATTGGTTTGACTAACTTGCCTTAAAGGGATATTTCCAAAATGACAATCCTGTTAATATTTACTATACCCTACCTTTATGACTTACTTTGTTCTGTGGATCACTAAAGAAATGTTAGGCAGAATGTTCATCTCACCATTCACTTTCATTGTATGGAAAAAATATGCAATGAAAGTAAATGGTGACTGATCATTCTACCCAACCTCATCTTTTGTGTTCCAAGGAGGACAAAAAGTCATACGCGATTGGAGTGACACGAGGGTGTGTAAATAAAAACAGAATTTTTGGGTGAACTATCCTTTTAAAAAGGACTTTACTGGAGCATATTAAACACTAGGGAGTGGTCATGAATATGTCAATGAAAGAGAGAGAGAGAGAGAGAGAGAGAGAGAGAGGAGGAGGAGGAGGAGGAGGAGGAGGAGATGGTAGTGAAACTTATTTCCCTATAGATCTCATTAAAAGCTACTAATCCCCCTGCTTTTGCCCTGCAGAAATGGGCCTGAGGGAGCAGATTGAGAGAGAGAGACGCATGGAGTGTTAAATGAAACAGAATGTGCCATGCATACATGACTGGGGGAAATACGACTGAAAGATGAAACCATTTAATGTTTTAGATTACAATGTCACATTTCTTTCTTCTGTATATCGACAATAGTTACAGTAATTTGACTTATATTGTATGTTCTGGACTGTCTCTCCATGATTGGCTCACTCACATGAACAGCACATCCAAGGGCATTCACACTGAGAGTGATTTGCAGCAACAAAGGGACCTGCAGTCATTAATTTCAATGAGACTTCGAGATTCTGACAACAGCAGAGTAACACTTTATGCAAATGAGCTGCAAAGTAATGTGGCGACTGTCAATGTCTGATACAGTTGGATACTAAAGTCAAAAAGAACACCTACTTGCAACCAACAGAGCACAGAGACTCTGTACAGTCTTTCTGTCACTCAGAAATACAGTATCAGATACATTGGATTTAGAAGAGTTTGAACGTATGCAGAGTAAGAGAACATATATTGGTTTGCCATGCATCGCAATCCTTATTATAGCAGCAAAATTGGGTAATTTTCACTTGAACAAGTTAGACACAGTCTACAGGGATCTCAGCCCCCTGAATCAATAGCGTAGCTCTCTATAGGGGCAGTGTTTTTCCAAAGGGTGTTACACTTAATAGAAACACTTGTGTGATAATGTTAACATGGCATTGTAATATGTTTGACCCTGAAATTACAAAAATTAGTTCCCAGTATCCTTTCAAAAGGCCTCTCTGATCATTTAACTTGAACTGAATGTTCTATCTCTGGGCACCGAGACGGAATGAGGCTGAGTGCAAGAAGGAAAAATCAGGAAACAAAGTGATCAACTAAAAACAGTGTAGTAGCTAAAGAACTGAGAGAAAAAATAAGTATAATTTGGAGTGTAGAACAATCAAACCTGCATAAACCAGCATAAAAAAATGTGTGTTGGTCTTTTCAGCAGGGAGGTCAAGCACTTGAGTAGGTTCTTTTATAAATGATATTCTTATACACTAGAATATACAAGCAATCTTGATCCATTTTTCATTAAATTGTTCCACAGCTCGACATCTAGTTAATAACAGAAAATACATTTACATTTATGCATTTGGTAGACACTTCTATCCAAAGCGACTTACAGAGCCCTTATTACAGGGACAATCCCCCCGGAGCAACCTGAAGTTAAGTGCCTTGCTCAAGGACACAATGGTGGTGGCTGTGGGGACCAGCAACCTTCTGATTACCAGTTTACCAGTTATGTGGTTTAGACCACTACACCACCACCACTCCAATAATAGGACAGTGTTGTGTAGAAGCCTGCGGATTGAACCTGAAAATAATAGCTCTTAACAACTAAATGACTATAATTAGTTATCATTATAATAAATCATTTTACAGGTTTATTGTCATTCAGACTGAATTATTGTAATCAAATAGGTGCAAATGAACTCATGTCTATATCCGTGTTATACACCTTATTTTAAAATCATTTGCATGGTCTGTGTGTGTGTGTAGTGCTAATATTAATGTTGCGAATTGCGATTCTTGTACTACAGGCGTGGATGTTCATGTGGGTGTTGTTTCGCCTCTGTAATAAAATGTGAGTGACAGGACAAGATCTGGACAAGACTCTATGTTGTCAGTGAACTTATCCACTACAACTCTGAACTCTCAAGCAGAACTCCATCCCCTCCATAAACTCACCATAAGATCACAATGAAACATGTACACCTCACCATAGAGCACCAAGGGATTGCTGAGATGTTTCTATGGCAACCTGCAGTTTGCTCCACTAATGAACTGGTTGCCATGGTGATGAGGATTGGCTGTGCGCAAAGTGAGAGGCTGAGAATTTCACACTTTCCTATGCCACTGCACGCACACGCACACACACACACACACACACACACACACACACACACACACACACACACACACACACACACACACGTGCTAGAGGGCAATGGTAAAAGGAGAAGAGAAGATATAATATATAAAGATATATTTGGACTTTGTTACTGTACAACCTCGGACCAATCATGTCATCTCCTCAAGGTCAGAGGCACTCTGCTTCAGGGCTGTCCCATTTTCATTGTTCCTGGAACAGTGCTGCTGTCACAAAATTTAGTCTAAGCAGCTCTAAGCTAATACGCCTCTATGCCAGAAGCCATCGCTCAAGCTTGTAGGCTCTAAGGTGTGTTTTAGGCAATATCGTTGCTAGTCACACACATCAATGCTTTTGACTAAAGAGCGTAAGATCTAGCACTCACTGCAACTTACTCTGGCCAAGAACCGCCCACACTAATACAGCAAGAGACTATTTGACCGACATGCAAAGCAAATAACAACAGTTAAGCCAAGAGTACACTACATGACTTGCAGTCAGAATCCTGTGGCTCACAGTCCTATTTTTCATTGTGCTGGTGCGAACACTACAGGACTGAAGTGTATCAAATACATTATCAAATGATAATAAAGCACAAAAATGTAAAAGTCAAGAAAGAAAAGCACTAAAAACCGGTGCACAATTTCTTCGCAAACAGAATTGCAGTTCCCGTAATTGAGCTTCAAATGGGTGTGCTACTCATTTCTGCGTCCCTATTGTGCATGTTCGTATGCTTATTTCCCTTTAAATTTGTACGTAACTGGCGAAAAACCGGCTTCAAAGGGATCGCCCAAGATGCGTCTTAAAATTAAGATAACGAAATTCATTCACAATTTTGCAGTTTATTCTTGATAACATGTCAATAAACAATAAAAGAATGGCTCTCGTCCGTTATTCAGCTTACTGACACCTCTGTAAAAGAAAAAAGAAAAACAGCTGATAATACTAAAAACAACAAGTCGGGATATTTTATTTATGAATGAGGTTTTATTTTCTTATTTTTCTCTCCTGTTACCCAATACATTGCTCTCCTCTTTCAAAAAACATGAAAGAATGTCTCGTACATTTGCAGGAAACATTTAAGATAAAATGTTCAAAATAATAAAGAGGGTTGTGTAGCATTGGTGTCTAGGAGTGGAAGAGGAAGAGAGGAGACGCAGGAGTGGAATCTTTAAAGCCCTTAATTACAAACGCTAGAGTGGAACAAACACTGGAGTAGAACAAACACTGGAGTAGAACAAACACTAATAAACAGTAATCGCAGAAGTGGGACAAATACTAAGCTCAAAATGCAAACTTAACACTATGTAACACTTCAAGGACTGACCAATCACTGAATAAAACTAGAGGCTATGTATACACAGAAAACTAATGAGGGAATGGAAGGCAGGTGAGGGTGACGATGAGCAGATGAGAGTGATTAGGGCAAGGAATTCTGGAAAATGTAGTGCAGGGGAAAACTTCAAAAGAGTCCTTGAAGAAAGTCCTTTAAAGGGTGACTCCAGGCGCCCAACGACGGATGAGGAGGGTATGATGATGCAGAAGATGAAAGATCCAAGGAGGATGATCAAGAGGCATAGGCGGCGGCTTCAGGGCTGGGAATGGATCCGGGGGCCTTGGGGGCGGCCACAGGTCTAGGGATGGTTCAGGAGGCCTGGGAGGCGGCCACAGGGCTAGGAAGGGGTCAGGAGGCCTGGAAGGCGGCCACAGGGCTAGGAATGGGTCAGGAGGCCTGGAAGGTGGCAACAGGGGTAGGAATGGGTCAGGAGGCCTGGGAGTTGGTCACAGGGCTAGGACTGGGTCAGGAGGTGGAACTGCTGTGGAAGCAGGCGGAACCACAGAAGAGTCAAGGGTGGCAGAGCCAAGGGAGGCGGAGCCATGAGTGGCTCGAGGGGAGGAGCTGAGGAAGGAAGAGCCGTGGAAGGCTCGAGGGGTGAAGCTAGTCATGGGAGGATCGAGGGACGAGGCTGTGGAGGGTTCGAGGGACGATGCCGTGGAAGGTTCGAGGGATGAGGCCATGGAAGGCGGAGTCTTGGGAGGATCGAGGGAAGAGTCCATGGGAGTCTCGGTGCTGAAATCCATGGAAGGGAGTACAGGCAGAGACTGGGAAACGACATCCGTTGTCGTGAGCATAAACAGAGACTGGGGACCGACCACCGTGGTCGTGAGCATAGGCAGAGACTGGGAGGGGGAGTCCTTTTCCTTCTCCTCCTCTTCTGGCCAGCAGGGAGCGTGGATACGGGGATGGTCGAGGCTACAGGCATTGGCTCTGGGATGGTCAAGGCTACAGGCACTGGGAGGGTCGAGGCTACATGCACTTCTGCTTCATAATACCTGGCCCTCCTCTTGCATGCTTCATCACTTTCATTGGCTGTGGCTTATTGTCCATCTCTCGCTCGTCGGGATAGTGCACACACATGACAACAAGACGTCTAGATATCAAGGTGTTTTGAAAACTGTTGTGGCATCATAAAACTAAAATAAAGGTAGGGTACAACAAGGCTAAAGGCACACCTTAAGGAAAATATTATTTTAATATATATATATTTATTTAAATGTATTGGCCTAAAATGGAAAATGATCTGTTTTGCTTAACCATATGAATATTAACCATGGTTTAACTACAGTAATCATGCACTAAAAAACCCCTAATAAGTTCATTGCACTCATTTGATTGAGTAAACTGTTTCCCTCAATTCCATTGAGTAATGGGATCTTCCCAAAACGTTTTTAGTATTTAAGTTCAATTAACTTGGTTTTCAAGTAGAGTGAACTTAACTATTTAAGTTGAGTTAACTAAATGCAAGTGGACCTAACTCAGTTTTGAATTTAAATAGTTGTTTCTACTGTTGTACATTTTTAATTGAATTGATTACATTTTAGATCAAACAACAGCACAGCTCAAATAAATAATTATTTACAATAAATTCATGTATGCACTTCAGCTGCACATGCACAAAGAGAACTGAGATAGTGTGACCAGGGTCCAGCTTGACCCTAATGGTGACATTACACCAAACATCTATTTGCAACAAAGCATAAATAATACAACAAAAGAGCTAAAACATCTATGAATTCGTAATAACAATCATTTAAATGGCCTAATCTGGAGACTCCTGGAGACAAAAGGACTCCTCCTCCCCAGACTCTGCCTATGCTCACGACCACGGTGGTCGGTCACCAGTCTCTGCTTATGCTCACGACAACGGATGTCGTTTCCCAGTCTCTGCCTGTACTCCCTTCCATAATTCAAGCAGCAAGGGATTGTGGGTATTCCCCATAGCCTCAATTTTAACTAAAATATATTCAGTATTTCTGCACATTTAATTAAGGGTGGAAAAAGCAGATAGTTCCTATCTTACGCAACTATTTGCTAATATACTTCTTCGGAAGTATCGATCTGCCTATCCCAACTGTAGCTTCAAGTCCAGCACCGATCTATCTGAACAGTACAACATGAAGTTGAACACCTATTATCTTAGATAAACCCACATCTAAATGGCATGAAATGACATTACCAAACAAATAAAGCATGACCGAAGATGATTGAACAGGCTCTTTCTCTATACGTGGGTGGTTCTTGGCCAGTCGAAGCTCCAATAGATCCTAGACCTTTTGACATTTAAGTAAAAGGTCTGGCTATGTAAGGCTGATAAAAAAAAACACACATACACACACACACACACACAAAAAAAAAACTCCTGGAATTTGTGTAAATTAAGCCATTAACTAATTGGTGTTTACACTCAGCGCTTGTCATTTCTGTGTGCAATATGCATCAGGCGGCCAGTAAACATACTGCGGGCAGTCAGTGGGCATGCCAACTGAAGCTATATAATCTACCACTGCCTGTAACGATGTGCTGGCACTGGCAATGACGAAGACGTGAAGATGAAGAACCCAAGTGCAGTTTATTTACATACGTGAAATCCAAAACCCTAACTATAGGCATGAACTGAACATAAACTTGACTTAAACTAGACTTAAACTAGACTTAGCAAACAAGGTTACATTAACATCTACAATCACATTCAATACTTGACAATGGCAAACATGAGGTTTAAATACATGACATGGGAGACCAAGACAAACAAGTTAACCAATGAACAGACAGAACTATAATCAAGATAACAAGACTAATAAATTTAAACCAATGACAAACTAGAACTGATAAGACAATAAACCAGTGAAAACAAGACACATGAACACGGAGGGAAACATGAAATCACATGACAAGGGAACCACATGACATGTAACAGGAACTAGAATTTCATAATAAAAGACATGAAAACAAAACATGAACAAAAACACATCTAGACATTACACTACCCAAGTAGTAGATTATTCTCAGTGGGGTATGTTACAAGTCAGATCAGAACATTTCACCTTCTTTTACTATACCAGATTAGGCAATACACCATAACGATTACCTCAAGTTAAGAAATCAATTAGCATTTCCATTTAGTAAAACAAGGGTGACTGATTATGAAGAGGATGAGCAGTTGCTGGTCTGGGGTCCATTCATTCGACATGCTGTGTTGTTTCACCCAATTTCGTAAGACTGCAACCGCACTCTCTATAGTGAATCACAATGTCTCCCTCTAGTGAACATTGGACAGCATTTGTGCTAAGACTCAGTTTTTGTTCTTAAGGGTCAGTAGAGATCAATACTATCCAAGAATGAACTAACCAAATAAATCAGTGTCTGAATCAATCATTGAAACATTTTGTTTTATTTAACAGCAGTCTCTCTTTCTCCTTCTCTCTCTGTAGAAGTGTCTGAGGTTCAACCCAGATGAAACCGTGTGGAAGGCAAAGCAACAGGTTTTGTGTAGTCTAACTGAATCTCTGAGGGATGTTTTGAACTATGGCCTTTTCCAACCTGCTACCGATGGTCACGATGCCAAGTTCTTGGAGGAAGAGAGGCCTCTCCGCGAGTACCCTCAATCCTTTGAGAAAGGTGTACCCTACCTGGAGGTACATTCATGTTATTCTGCTCTTCGTTTTAGGATATTTTGTTTGTTTAATTGGTTCTTTTTTTTTTTTTTACACTTAATCTATAATTGAATATGAATCTTGGTGCTAGGAAACCACTGCTTCAAATTGTTGGTTGCCTTGGAGATAATCATTTTTTTAAGCAGCTTCTCTGGTAACCATGAGTCCTAATAACCCTGATATGCTTTACTGGAAATTTATCTTACAGTGAAAATAATAAAAATTTAGGGGAGATGTCATTTGTGAAGCACAGGGCAATTATTAAGGTAAACAATGCTTGGCCTACAAGTCAACTTTATGTAAATTAATTAATTTACAAGAAAGCCCTTTAATTCCTTTTACAAGAGATTAAAGGAATAGTAAATACAACTTAATCTCAACTGACAGCATAAGTGATATACTGATTAACACCAAAAATAATTTTGACTCGTTCCTTTGTTAAAAAAAAAAAAAAATGGGTGGCCTGTGATACTCAATGGAAGATTAGAGGTAATATATTATGGAAATTTTAAATGGAAATTAATGTAAAAGTTTTTAAATATGGGTCAATTGTACAGAACTGAAATAAACATTACAAATTTGAATTTCATTGCACCGTTTGGAAATTATTGCCACGTAAACAATTGAACAATATTAGCATAGTATCAGGGTGATAGAATCACTTACCTGTGCTCACCAAATTCTGTGTAAAGTTATATCCATCTTTCAACACAAATCATGTAAATCCGGTCAACCCGGTAACTTTCACATGGTATCTATGCAACAATACCTCAAAGGGATTTGAGGGAACCATTCGTAAGCGTCATAACCAGAGGTTCATCCATCTAGAAAAGGAAGATATTGGACAACTTCACAGATCAATTAGTAAATGTTTTTAATAAATAATTAATTTAAGAAAACCCTTCCTCCTTTCATCCCTCTTGTTGCCACATAGACTTACATCATAATGTAAGTAATTACTGTAAACACATGTTATTTGTTTAAACTGAGTCAAAATTATTGTGCATGGTAATCATCAGCATGCCACTGATGCTGTCAAAAGAGCTTATGGTAAATAATTTTCACCCCGATTATTGCTATAAGTTTAAATGTGTCTTTGACATCTCTTTTTCCCTGTCTTCAACTGATTTTGAATGGTTTATTTTTACACAGTTCCGCTACAAAACCAGGGTGTACAAACAGACAAATCTCGATGAGAAACAGCTGGCCAAACTGCACACCAAGGCAAGTAGGGTTGAGTAAAAATATGGATTTTCCAAAGCACCGCGATCTTCGCTTGAACGATCTTGACTATTAAATCACAAGATCTTTCTTTTTACACCATGTGGAAACATTCTATAATACAAGTACATAAATCACTTGCATGTCCAACCAAATCTCATGCTATGCAACTAAAAATGTCTCTGGTTAGCTACTACCAGTAAATAATCAGATTTCACTCACCAGTGATTGAGTAGTGTAGTGGAGAAGTTATTTGCACAGAGGTCCTTTCACTGAGTGTTGAGAGTAAAAGTTTGGTTTAACTCGTTCTGTGTGTCCAAAGACGAGATCCACTGATCCATATGTCATAAAATAATGTCTCTTTTAATACCCTCTCTGTTTTTTTTACAGTAAGTTGTTATGATAATGAAAAATGTCATTCTAATCAAACATGGATGTGCTAAAGAATCACGCAGGTCTCTAGTTGTATTCGCCTACTGCCGATGCCGCTAGTCTTAAAGAGACAATACCGATGAAGCATGTGTTCTATATATCAATGTAAATATTGTAAATAGTACAAATTACGCAAGTAAACAATACAAATTTTACACAAATATAGATGCAACATAATTTATGCAATTTAATTAATTGATGGAATAGACTGAATTTAAACAATTTTCAAAAGCAAGATTTGATGAAAAACTAATGATACATTTTTTTTTTCATTTATATTTTCAAATAGTACCTACTGTAGAAGGTTCCTTTATAATTAATAACATTAGCTGAGAGATCATTTATTTTATATGCAAGCAAAATGGATAGTGTAACAGAAATGTACCCATATGAAGTGATATCAAATCATAATCGAATCGATTCTGCACCAACACCCATACCTATAGGTAAGCAATCACAGCATGAACAATTTTATTCTTCCTATGAAAACAGAAATTGATTTGTGTCTGTGTGTGAAATAGAAAGACTTATAGCATGTGCTACATGTGTGTTAGCATGCATGTCAATGTTTAAATACTGCAATAAATTATCCTCAGGGCAGTGGTGAGAACTGAAGTGTGTGTTGTGGCCTTCTCCCCCTATAGGTCAGTCTAAAGAAGTTCATAGACTACATTCAAGCTGGCACCATGGAAAAGGTAGCCAAACTTCTAGATAAAGGGCTTGACCCCAACTACCACGACCCTGATACAGGAGGTGAGGTGTCAAGTACTTTGTTGTTCCCTTCCTGAGAGTTAATGAACTGCCCATTATTTGTAGGCTGAATAATTATTTACAGCCAGCAGAGCATAAACTGGCCCACACACACACGCATCTTACATGCATTATGGAAAATGGCTGCATGAATATTCAATGCATGTTTACAGGAACGGAAATTTGCATCTTCTAAGTCATCCGGAGTTTAAATTGCAACAAAAGTGTAAGGTTAGTTTCCATCCACTTTTTGTGCTTTTTTTGTTATTGACAAAGTGCAAACAAGTAAAAATTTTTGCAAAATTTGCTGTCTTCTACCTGTTTCCATTCAGAATCAGAATCAGCTTTATTGCCAAGTATGCTTACACATAAAAAATTTAATAAAAAATAAAAATAAATACAAATTGAATTGAATTGAATAGAAAATAAAGTATAAATAGAATACACAATAAGACTATATATATATATATATATATATATATATATATATATACATACATACCATACACATACATACACACATATACACACACATACATATATACACATACATACATCCATACATACACACATATACACACACATACATATATACATATATACACATACACACACATACACATACCTAGTGCAAAACTAAATACAAATCTGTTATATACAGTGCAAGGGAATGTAAGTAATGGCAGAAGAGGTTGGATGTGTTGAACAAATATAAAAAAGACTATATGGTAAATTGCACATAATTATTGCTTTATGGGGCAGTTTTAACTCTTCATGTGATGGATAGCCTGAGGGAAAAAACAGTTCCTGTGCCTGACGGTTCTAGTGCTCAGAGCTCTTAAGCGTCGGCCAGAAGGCAACAGTTCAAAAAGGTAGTGGGCTATGTGAGTGCGGTCCAGAGTGATTTTTGCAGCCTTTTTCCTCACTCTGGAAGTGTATAGATCTTGAAGGGAGGGCATGGGGCAAACAATAATCCTTTCAGCACTCCGAACTGTCCTTTGTAGTCTTATGATTTCCAATTTCATTGCTGAACCAAACCAGACAGTTATTGAAGTGCAGAGGACAGACTCAATGACTGCTGAGTAGAATTGTATCAGCAGCACCAGTGGCAGGTTGAACTTCCTCAACAGGCGAAGGAAGTACAACCTCTACTGGGCCTTTTTTACAATGGTGTCAAGGTAGGTCTCCCACTTCAGGTCCTGTGAGATGATAGTGCCAAGGAACCTGAATGACTCAACTGCTGCCACAGTGGTGTTTATAATGATGAGGGGGGTCAGTGTTGGGGTGTTCCTCCTAAAGTCCACAATCATCTCCACCGTTTGAGCGTGTTCAGCTCCAGGTTGTTTTAACTGCACCAGACTACCAGCTGTTCAACCTCCCTTCTGTAAGCAGACTCATCATCATCTCGGATGAGGCCGATGACAGTGGTGTCATCTGCAAACATCAGGAGTTTGACACAGGGGTCCTTGGTTATGCAGTCATTGGTGTAGAGGGAGAAGAGTAGTGGGGGGAGCACACATCCCTGGGGGCACCAGTGCTGATTGTACAGGTGCTGGAAGTGAATTTCCCCATCTCACAAGCTGCTGCCTGTCCAACAGAATGCTGGTAATCCACTAACAGATAGACATGGGAACAGAGATCTGGTGTATTTTAGTCTGGAATATAGCTGAAATGATGGCGTTGAAAGCCGAACTGAAGTCCACAAAAAGGATCCTTTCATATGTCCCTGGTCTGTCCATATGATGCAGGATATGATGCAATCCCATGTTGACAGCATCCTCCACAGACCTGTTTGCTCGACAAGCAAATTGAAGGGGATCTAGAAAGGGTCCAGTGATGGGCCAACACCAGTCTCTCAAATGATTTCATGGCCACAGACGTCAGAGCGACAGGTCTGTAGTGATTAATTCCTGTGATTTTTGGTTTCTTTGGGACAGGAATGATGGTTAGATGTTTGAAGCAGCATGGGACTTCATAATGCTCCAGTGATCTATTAAAAATCAGTGTAAAGATGGGGGCTAGCTGGTTAGCACAGGATCTAAGAAACATGGATGAAACTTGCTTGTACTGTACTTGCTTGTTTTCATTTTTGGGGGGTTACCTCTCGCAATCCCCCCTGGAATCTATGCCCCTTTGAACTCCGCATTGGACAAATAGTTCTATAACATTTTGGGAATGTCATTCAGCTTTTTTTGTCTGAGAACAGGGTAAGGCTAATTTAAGTTTGTGTACAGAAAAGGCAATTATATAGGCCTAACAATATAACATTTTAATTTGGTGATTTCTTAAAAAAAAATTAGTTAATGCTTTATTCGTTTTGGTAATTTATTTAATTTAATACAGGGACAATAATTTGATTGGTGTTCCAAAAAAGCTCACTAAAGCGTTTCCTAGTATTGCAAATTAATTTTTAATTTAAAGCATTGTGCACAGAAATTATATGTTTTTTTTTAATGTGGGCTAATGCCCTATTATTTTGAATGGTGTGGAAAATAAACTTTTTTGTTAATGAATAAACAGATGGCTACCGCAATTACATTAATCACAAAGAGTGGCGATTCATTTGTTCTCTGTGCACTTGTTGATGACAGGGGCGTGATTTGAGATATTTGTGTTGGCACTCCAGGAAGTGTCATGATGCAGACTTGTTTGCAGCATCAGATCTGTTCAGGTATGCCGTTAAAACCAATCCAGAACAGTGCGAGTAATGCTTCACGTATACAATAATTGGCTTTCAAGAACGTATACCTTGTAATCGTGATTACCACATGCTAACAATTTGTGTAAATTGTGTAATGTGACACAAAATGTCTGCGTTAATGCCAATTTTCTTGACAAAAAGTGCTTCCAGCGATATTTGAGGTATCCACAGTTTAAGCGTTTGAGTTAAACAGAAAAAATATTACTTCGACAATTATGACATTTTAGCGATAATTTGCGTTTCCATCAACTATATTGGTAAACTTTTTGATTTTCTACAGCTTTTGTCGAAAAAAATAACCTTGGATGTAAACGTAATTACTTGCTGCTTCTTAAACAAACAAATACAAACAAACAGAAAAATAACCCAATTAAGCTCTTGGCTTTCGTGTGTAGTGAGATTAAACGATTAGTTCAGTGATTCAGTTCAGTGGGTGTCAACAGAGGAAACCCGCAGGAATATATTTGTAACTATTTGCATATTAATAATTGGGCAGCATATTTTGTGGCATATTAATTCAAGTTTTTATAATTCAGATTTAAGATGTTCTTTGAGCATTTGGTGAGCTGTAGACGTGGCCAGACATGCCGTGAAAGTCATTTTATCACCCAGACGACAATGAGGAATAATATTAGCGTTTGTTAAAGTGGAGTGTGGCGTGCGAGACGACTACCTTGAGTGTTGTTCACAGTTTGTGTCGACTGCGCTGTCACAGAACTGATGTTGTGCTTGCCAGGCTGACAGTCACTTAGCAGCAGACCCTGCCAACAGAGTGTGAACTGCTGCTCCATTTGCAACCGCTAGGTGGCAGCGCAAATAAACTGTACTGAATGCCGTCAGCTTCTAAATTTTTTCTTTTTGCTACACCCTTCTAATGGCAGCTGAATTGAGAAATTTGAGATTTTACAGGCCATAAATATTATGACTGTCCATGAAACTGTAATATGAATACATTTTATAAAAAAAGTAAATGAAAATGGGATTATTTAGCTGATTTTGTCTTGAATATTTGTGACAAGAGTATGTCATCAAGAGATGAGCCAGTCTCTCAGTGAAACTGTATCTGTAACACAAATGTTTCCTTCGTTTTGTTTATCATATTCTCATTTTGCAGGCTTAATGTGATTAATATTCCACATATACTTGGGTGTAATCCAGTTACAAAGTTATTAGTAAGTAGCTGTAATCTAATTACAATTGTAAAAAAAAAATAGTGTAATACAATAAATTTTAAATTCTTGTAATCAGATTACAGTTACTGAATTTCAAGTGATTTAATTACTTTGAAGTGCATTATAGGGATATGCTTACTTCTAATATATTAGCCTATTTATGTAGATTCAATTGTGACCCCTGTAATGAGTCAATATGACTGGGAAATGTCAAGAGTCTATGACATGTTTGTAACATTGAACAAGAAAAAATATAGAAATTATTTAGAATTTGTTGAGTGGCAAAGTGTTTTAGAAAGTAACTTAAAAGTAAAGTAACTAGTAATGTAATATTAATTAAGTATTTAGTAAAGTAATCTGATTCCAATTTTAAAGAAATAATTTGTAATTTGTAGTAAATTACTATTTTTAAATAACTTAACCATCATTGTAGATATATTGCCACATGGAGTTCTGAAGAAAACAAAAAACATTTCAGTGTCCAATATAAACGTCTGATAGCAATGAGGTAAATTTCGTTACAATGTGCATAAGTCACTTCAGACTTTTTTGTTTGTTTTTCAATAGTTTGTCATTAATTTGAATTGCTCAGTCACATTAGAGATAATTGAATAATTGAATAATTCTGTTTTATTTACGTACTTGTCAAATAATTTCTTTACTCTCATTTTGAAGGGGACACCAAGGGGTTTTTTGTTTTGCCCCGTTTGCATTTGTATTATTTTATTTCTTAAACAATTATTTTAAGAATATATCATTATATTATTTACAATACACATATTTTATTGATATTTTAGGGGGGGACAACCCTCAGATAGGGGGGGTCCTGACCCCCCCATCTGAGGGATTTCCGCCTATGTTTACGGGCCCTGCCTACCACCATGTATTTTACCTGTGTTTACTTCATTCATGAGTGAGAAATATTTATAACACAGAAATGCTTCAAGTTTCAAACATGTTTAAAATGGTTGTTTATTTACTAATTAAAACCCCAGACATGTATGTATTTGCTAGACACATTAATTGTATGTGTGTATGTGTGTATGTGTGTATGTGTGTGTGTGTGTGTGTGTGTGTGTGGCAGAGACCCCACTCACTCTGGCGGTACAGACAGAGCCAGGCGGAGGGGAGAACATCAGGCTGCTGGTGATGGGGGGAGCTCATATTGACTTCAGGGCAAAGGATGGCTTGACCCCTCTCCACAAGGCCGTCAGATCACATGGACACACAGCCTTACTGGTAACATGCAAACATGCAAACACGCACATAACCTCTGACATTCTGAAACCCATAATGGAATTGAAATTGTGCTAATTTTTTCTCTTTTATAGATGCTGTTGTCTTTAGGGGCATCTCCTGATTATAAGGACCACCGTGGGCTGACACCACTTTACCACACTGTGCTTATAGGGGGTGACACCTCCTGCTGTGAGACCCTCCTGTACCACAGAGCCAAGCTGGGGCTCCGTGATGAAAATGGTTGGGATGAGACCCATCAGGTAAAAAGAGATGAGGATAGAAAGGGTTTGTATGTGCATGCCATACACAGCAAAAACATGCAAATCCAGAGATAAATGGGTATGCACAAAATAATTTTGGAAAGTTGACATGCCCTCTGATGTTATATGCTATACTCCTAAAAAAAACAATTTTGCTGCTACTTTTATAATTCTTATGCATGCAGCTTTTATGACCTCAATGAGAGAGACTACATGAAATCATTTTTATAACCGCAGGACCTTTTAACATGAACTAGTGACAGGCAAAAGTTGATGAAAAATTGTATTATTACACTTAAAAGAAATGGAAGTGTAAAATATACACTTTCGCATATACATTCATATACTGAAAATTGTTACCTAAAATCTTGATGTTGATTAAATGTCAATGTACATGTTATGCATCAAATGCCCTAATGTTTGTGTCTGTGTTAATTTAAACATATCTCTGTCTCACTGTGAATCACTCATTTAGTCACACCTTCACCTTCTTTATCTTTCTGTCTCTCATCTCATGAAATGTCAATCTCACAGTGCCCTCACTTCATCTCAGGGCTGATGGGGAAACACCTATCTTCTCTGAATATCTGCACCGCATTGGGTCTGTGTGTTGGTTTTAAATATGTATCAATAGCGCTCTTCTAAACAATCTACTACTTCATAGTATCTTTCCATCACCCTCTATCCTTATCTTTCTCTCCCTGTCTCTCTCTCTCTCTCTCTCTCTCTCTCTCTCTCTCTGTATGTGTGCACATATCTGTTTTGATTATTTTGTTCTCTCACTCACACATTCTCTGGTGTTAATTAGCAAAGGTGTCTGTTCTGACAATGTATAAAATCTATTCTCCTTTCTCTCTTTTTCCTCCTTGTATCAAAAAACTATTTCCGCCTCTACCCTTCCACATCTCATTATTCTCTTTTTCTCTGTTTCTTATCCATTTTTTATACTTCCTGCTTCCTTTCCCTCTTTTCCTTCTCCCTTTTATCTTCCTCTGTTTTCAGGCCTGTCAAAATGGCAACTCACAACACTTAGAGCACCTGCTTTTTTATAGTGCGGACTCTTCATCCCAGAATGCCTCAGGAAACACTGCCCTGCACATATGCGCTTTATATAACAAGGTAGCTGCCAATCTAGACACAAAACACATGAAATGACAAATTAAATCCCTGTATACTCTTTCTACAACAAAATGGGTAATATGATTACAAGAAAGGTAGCAAATTTAGCCTAAATTAATCAATCATTACAGACTAGCTAGTTTGAGATCAAATGTTGACTTACAAAAGTTATAAAGTTGATAAACATGTATTTCCCTTTAAAGGGTAACTAAACCCTAAACCAACTTTTTTTAGTTAATGATCTGTAAGCATGGGGCTTTATTAGTACTGGTCATTGATTCAAGTAATTTTTTTGACATTTGTGTATAAAGTGTTTTAATTCTACAATATATGGTGTAAAAACGTCTGAGTGCTGCCCTCTTCAGGTTGAATGGTGGCTACTGCAGTTGAATTTTCCTATTGGCTGTTGCGGTATTTCTTGACGTAAGCGGTGACAGTTGACGTCAGCAGGTTCCAGCTCACCACGCCAGATTCATGTACATGTTGTCTTGCGACCGTGTGAGGAATAATAATAACATAGAGTCTGACAGCAGCTGTCAATTAATCCGTCACTACGAGTCTCAGGTGCACCCCGCTCAGCCCCTCACTCGGTTCGTTCCCTCTATCCCCGCCGGGGTCTGCCCACTTTTCCAGCATTTTCAAATATTTCTAGTGGGTGGAGTCAGACTCTGAGCAGGTGTTTAGTTACCCTTTAAATTATAGAACAGTGTTTGTTTGAGATTTTGCTTCATACAATTAAGCAGTAAGGCATGAGAGGCCGAGCTATATTGAGAATATAGTCACGGCTGTAGGGTGTTGCAACCCCTTCAGTTGTGACTATATTCACAATATGGAACAGACTCAACTGCAACTGTATGAAGCAAAATCTCAAACAAATTTTTTAAACTGGTCACAACAATTAAAAATAAAATTATGGACACAAATGTACATTAAAATTTTATATTTTGTATGTAAAATCATTAAATGTCATCCTTCCACCAGAAATATAGTCACTAACAGTAAAGAGTAAACAGAACATTGTTAGGCAACAAGAATAACTGTCAGCTTTGGGTGCTGTGGAGTGATACATATAGAAGTTCAATGAAGAGGTCAAAGCTGTGATTTATTATGAATAAAGCACGGCTGTTGACCAATCAGCATCCAGTGCCTGAACTATCCATTTTATAATAACTTAGATAACAGTGTTAAAGGATTAATGGATGAGCTTGATGAATGCTGTCAACATGACAAATAAATTTCTATAGATAAACAGATATTTGTTGCATAGAAAACTACTACATGCTACCCTGATAACACACCGATAACATCACCTAGATGTCTTATTGTTTACACCAGGAAGATGTATTTTAACATTGTTTTCTCATCTGCAATTTGTCTATAAGACATATGTCAATAAGTATGTCTCGGATGTCAATAAGACATTAAGCAGATGTATTTGAGACATCTATTATTTAGAATGTGAATCTAATCTTTTTAAGATGTTTAGCAGGTGTAAAATTAGATTGTGATGCTTTCCAGATGAAAAGATCAAAAACAGACATCTCGGAGATGTACGTGCGCTATATCTGGGTAGTTCCATGCTAAATTAAGTTTATGTTAAATAGTATATTTAATACTATAATACTGATCTCTCAACTGAAAACATAAGATCTGTGCCTCTAATGCTTTAAAAAGTTCATGGGACCTCATAGTGTATCATGTTAATGGAAAGTGCTGTATACAAGAGTTTTATAAATGATACTTGTTACATTGTACTGCCAGCATCTCATCTCTTTAATGCCTTGAGGTCGTTCTTCTCTAATTCTGTCATTTAGGATAGCTGTGCACGCATACTGCTATACCGAGGAGCTAACAAGGACACAAAGAATAACAGTGGGCAGACCCCCTTCCAGGTAATTATGACATTCTTTCCTCCAGGCTGTTTCTTTGTGTTTGTTCAGGATAAACCAATAATTAAAGAAAACCAAGCTCCCACAAACGCTCTGTTAGGCTTCCTTAGGGAGTTAACTTAAAGGTGATCTGTGTACATTTTTTGGATGTTAAATTCTCAGTTTAATATGTGCAAATAATAAAAATATAAAATAAAATCAGTCATAGGTTGATTTCCCTGAAAAGTGTTAACACTGTGGCTCCTTGTCACTTTTTGAAAATTTTATTTTTGCACCTTTAAGTGTGGTGTTTCGGTTCGGGCTGCTTTTGTAATTTGTAGTGTGTTTTTGTGGATCAGTGTTTTGGTATGCATTGTGAGTCCCAGAAGGAATGAAGCTGCCTTGAGCCGAAAGAGTTTTATTTAACCTTCGTCATTTCCACACAGCTAGCTGTGACTATGTGAGTGTGTATGTTTGTGTTTAATATAAATAGAAGGGTGTTTTTATGTGACTTTGTGTTATTCCCAAGCTTTGCGTCAATCTGCGTCACTCAGAGATGCATGTTAAACGACTGTGCACAATGTTTCAGGTAGCTGTGATGTCTGGCCATTTTGAGCTGGGGGAAATCATTAAGAACCATCGAGAATCAGATGTAGGTAAGAGCACTTCTGAGGAGAAGCAGAGATTTATTTAGGTTGTGCTAATATTTTTTATACAGTGTGAGATACTTGCTCTTCAAATTGTGTGACATTTGGAGCTTAATAATTTAGTCTTTCTGTCTCTCTTTGCTTTTCTCTCACTCTATCTCTTTGAATTTTTCTTTCTTAATTTGATGCCAGTTCCCTTTTTGGAGTCGCCGAAGTACGCCCCCAGGAGGGAGAGTGCACGAACTCTTGGATTGCCCCATCCTCACCCCTTCCTGAGGGCCAACAGTGACAACAGCATGAATGTGCCTGACTGGATCGCCTTTCCCAACGCTGCTGGATCAAATATTGTCTCTGTTCAGGTAATCTTTGGCTATGTTCACACTGAAGTTTAATGTGACCAAATGTGATTTTCTGCTCAAATCAAAAAAAATTTGTAAGGTTGTTCACACAACATTTTAAATGAAGCCCAAATCAGACACTAGTCTGAAATGCCGACGCTTGTTAACTGTCCCGCATGCGTACAACAATCCCAGAGTATGCGTATAACAAACCCAGACATGTTAATTATTTTAATATGTATAATGAATGAACTTGTAAAATTAGTTATTAGCAGTTTATTTTAACCAGAATAGGACACTTAATAACTATCTAATAAAATATCAACAAATGATGGAAAAACAGATGGATAAAATAATCTAAATCTACCTCAGTGTGTTTCCATGCGCATATTTTACTATGTGAAATTAAATCGAACCACTGAACCCAAATGTTATAGACTATAATTCTCTTTTCTTTTCTTTAAAAGGAACTGAATGAATTAACTAGAAACCATAACAGGCATATAAAGCATACAAGTGATGATTGTTGATTTAGATTGAAGTAAAAATCACATTAAATATGACATGTCTGTTCACACTGAAGGCACATCAGAACAAATCAAATCCGTATCCGATTTATTTCCACATATGAAATTGGCCCAGATTGGATTTGAAAATATCACATTCAAAGAGCTGTTCTTATCCAATTTACAGATCTGTTTCACATGTGAATAAAAAAATCAGATTTGGATAAATTCAGCTGCGGTGTAAACGTAGACTTTGAATGCGCTAATGTGTGTGACTCCACAGCTGAGATAAAATCAGGTTTGGTAGCTACTACCAACAGTGTTACAGAAGCATTTGTCATTCATGTTAACTCTTAACCAACAACCTAGAGATGAAATGGTTACAAATTAAAAATTCAAAATCATAAATTTAGACAGAAACGTTTTTTGATTGCACATCTTTTTCTCAAGCAGAGAGAGAACTCTACTGAGTATGTGCCGAGAAAGTTTCAACACTAAAGCTTGTTTGTGATTGAAGAAAATTTTTGTTTTACAGTTGGCCTCTGTTACAATTGCCCTGTTATCCCATTATCTCTCAGGGTATTAAGCACGGCGGCACCCTGCGTAGCTCTAGCAGTCCCCGTGGAGCCCGAACCCGTTCTCCGTCCCGTGGCCGATCTGGAGACAGAGATGATCGGAGCCGGCAAACACGTGGAAGACAAGGGTGAGTGAGAGAGATAGAGAGAGAAAATAGAAATGACAGGGTTATAGCCAGTTTCCAAAGTGAACACTCACAAAGCAATAAATGTGTGCAAAAATTAGTTGGTAACTTTATTACGAACTGCAACATATTGCATGGTTTAAAAGGAATTTTAAGTATGATAATCACACCTTTGCTAATATAAGTGACATAAGTGAGTGAACTGTCTACCAAAGAAATCATCTCTTTTGCGACTCAACTTTTATCTCAACTTTCACACAATTTTTATCTCAGTGCAAAATTTACCATCAGATGTTCATCTTGTGTGCCTAAAGTACTTATGTGGAATATTCCTTGCATTAAGCCACTAAAACCAAAATATGAGGAACAAAATGGGTCTCATTTATGAAACACAAGCAGAAATAATGTTTTGTGTTTAAATCCTGCATAAAACTATTCCTACTTATATTGTCACATTGAATTTAAGGCATACGTTTACGCAAGAATGGTTTTACAAACGATTTACTTTAAATTCATTCTGCAGATATTTCATGAATGAGGCTCAATGTTTCTATACATTATTGTGAAAGGTGCATTTTCACTTCGGATGCTTCGGATGCTCCGAATGATCGGCCATTGATCAGTATCAGCCAATATTCACTTCCTACGATTCTATCGGTGGTATCATGATTTGGCTGATCGCGTCATCCGATCGGCCATTTTGCAACAGACGCATGGCTCCTTTAATTCTTCAGCATCACTGTCATGTAATCATTGGAGTGTGGGGAGCACCGGCTGAATGTTGTTAGACAACAAACTTGATTCAGCAGTTTTAAAACAATGCGGTGTGAGTGGTGTGGTGTGGTGGATATGAAAAAATTTGCGTACAGTATATGGCGTTTCACATGCGACACGGCAAAGGGAAACAGGCTTGCTGTGAAAAGTTAATGTTTTGTTCATTTGACATGTGACAGACGCATTGGATCTGTACAGGATCAGAAATGATTAGTTCACTTTCCAAGTCTTTGGATACGAGTCTTTCATTCATTTGACACGTGACAGCCACATATGTACCCATAGGCTCTGTACAGTAAAACAGAAATTATTAGCTCACATCTCTTTGGGTGCTGTGTCCGAAATCTTTAACTCATTCACTATTTCCTATATAGTGAATGTCAGTGAGTGAACTTTTTCTTTATTTATGTACCTTTGCAAAAATAATAATATTTGTTATTCTTATTAAATGGTATATTAATACAATAAATCTTAATTTTATTTGTCATTTTTAATATATATGTTCATAAAGATTTAATAAAAACTACATACATTTAATGAAAACTACATAATGCTTACATTATTGTATTTATTTATTTATTATGTTTTAGTCTCTTCAAACTCCAATCTCAGCTGGTAAGTGTTTCTGGGCACAGAGATGAGACAACTCATCCACTAAAGTTATTATAGCCTACATGTGATAACTAAATATTTCAATCATCCACAGAATTATCATTTCCACTCTGTGCAGTCTTCTGACTTACAATAATACTACCTCAGTGAATTTAGTGAAAAAAAACTAAACAAAACTTCAGCTTAATGGCAAAATAAAACTCAACATAACATAATCTATATTTCATCTGTATAAATATATAATCATTTGTTTATTTCATCTGTATGATTTTGGCTCACTTTATTTTATATTAATCAAGTAATGATTTGTCAAAAAGTAAAACTACAATCAGCATGAAATAAAACATTGCAAGAGTGAAAGAAGCCTTTAAAGACAGACCTTCTGTAAGTTCTGAAGTTGTTCATTGATGGTATATGCTTCCTTTGAAGCCAATACTCTTCGTTATTTATGCGTCATTGTTTACAAATGGTGTTTAATAGCGGAATTCCTGGTAAACAACTGCATTATCCATGGTCCAGCAGAGAAACGCGGCCACTTATCTATTTGTACATATTGGTATATTTAGCAATAAACGTAAAATGAAATGTTTTATACTTATGATCAACAACCGAAAATCAATAGTTTTATATATTTCCATTGGCTTTTAATTTCATAATTCGCAATGCTTCATGGGATTGTAGATTGTGCCCTCATGAAAGACGGTAAGTGCGTAGTCTTGTACCTTTTCTTTTTGTCCAATTTTCAAATACTTTTTTACCTCTAAAGAAAATTTGCGATGTTATGATTTACCTCGGAGCTGGTTGGTTTGGTCCATGGCTTAGTACTCTTTTATGAAGGATTTTATGAAAAGCCTACGCAAAAAAGGAATGGGAAAAATAGCTGTCCAAATGTGATCTGCAAGGTCCAGTTTCACCCTCTCAGTTAGGAAAACTAACATTTACAGTATACAGTATGTAGTAGAGGTGTGGTTTAGCCTTACACCATCAACTCTTGGTGATAAATACTTTTTGTGCTCCCATACATATTGCATTTTGATAGACTCTTTGTGGTAGCTTCAATACAAAGTGGAAGATATAGGACGAAATTCTGGAAGAGGAGTGCAGAAAAGGCGCGGGGCTGAATGAGTTAAATAGGAAATTACAGTAGTTCTAGATCCAACCTTCCTTAAATACAAATGATAAGTTTGGTTTTATTTTTGCCCTTAGAGTTTAACAAAACTCACATGAAATATTTCACATGAAATAATTCATCTAGACAATTTGCATGACTTTAAAATGTAATTTATTGTCATACTGACATGTACATATTGATCACAATACAAACAACTGCAACACACTGAACTATAAGCTGTAAGACCAGTAATTGTCACTCATGAACAAATCGTTTGTCTTCTGTGCTGAGCCAAGTAGCGGTCACGTGTCAAATGAACAAAAGACTCAGATCCGAAGACCCAGTCGGGAGGTGAACTATTAATTTCTGTTTCCTGTAGAGCCCATACAGCTTTTTGTCACTACTCACAAGAGAGCGTATGTTGCCCTCATTAAAGCTCCAGCAGGAACAAGCGAAAGAGGAACTAATATTACCAACATCCAACAACATAAAAATGCAGGAAACATATTTATTAATATAATTATACTATATACAACTAATACTAAATATGAAAAATTATTAAAAAATAAATTTAATACTAATACTGATTCTAATAATACTAATAAAAATAAATAAATAAAGAATAATACCAAAAATGTCACATTAAGTTTAATCACACCTATCAGTTATCAGTTTGAACTTAAGTCTTGTACTTTATAGGGCTGTCTATCATAATATAGACAATATTTTTTGTAAACCTACTTCTATTAAAGGCCTGTTTAAAAAAAAACTTTCATTCATAAATGAATATTTTTGTGTATGTTTATTTGATTATCAATTAACCAACGTACAGTATTTTTGTCAGCAGAAACTAGGCTACAACTATGGTATTGCCAACAGATAAATGCAGTTAACAGTGACAGAAAACTTATGACAAAACTGATAAAAGTTTAAAGGATCGTTTATCGTTTCGTTATCGGGATTGGTATTGGCTGATCAGATGACAAGGCTGTAAAAATCTTAATCGGAGTATCCCTAGTTTTACTGAGAGACAGAGAGTGGTTTATCTTTTAAGTGATGCTTCAAGTGATATAATGACCTGTGCTGTTTTTCACTGATGTAATCTAAGGAAAAACAGCTAAATAATTAAATTGACATAAGGGCAAAAATAAACATTTTAAATAAAATCATGCAAAATAAACGTTCATGGCTTGCAAGATATATTTCTGCATATATTTCTCAAAATAACTATCATTTGACAGGTGTGGTAAAAACTTACATTTTGTTATAAGCAGGTCATTAAGCAAACTCTAACCTAAATTATCATTAACATTCAGATCCTGTAAAGACATACACCACATGAATGAAAATAACTGGTAAAAGATGTGCATTAAATAATGTTAACCCTGTTTTTTGACGTGTGTCTTTGTACAGGGTGGCCTCCATAAGTAGTCAGGGCACAGCAAGCGGGCAGCGGCGGCGTCTCTACAGTGCTGTACCCGGGCGCATGTTTGTGGCAACTCGCTCGCACTCGGCCCAGGGGGACCATGAGATCAGCCTCAACAAGGGAGACAAAGTCAAAGGTGAATGTGTATGTGTGTTTGTGTTGTTGTGTGAGTAGAGGAACAGTGTCATGTGTTATGTGTGCGTATTCCTGTCAGCTGTCATTCAGGCTGGCAGAGAGCCATTAAATGTGCATTTGTTTTCTGTATGTTTTTTCACAGGTGTGGATAAACGTTGTCTGTGTATGTATTCTGGTGATATGTGTTGGTATGTCAGTATATGTCTGTTTGTGCTCAGTATCATCCTGCATGTGATTGTGTGTGTACGTAAATGAAAGAGTGGATGTTAAGATCTGTCACAACTTCAGGGTTCCCACAGTCATGGAAAACCTGTACATATCAGGAATATATATTTTGTTAGTCATGCTTTACTCTAAAATATTTTAGCAGTTAGATATTGCTCCTGAGTAGAGCTTGTATAGAGAAAAACTACTAGAGTATATGCACTCACTTTGAACTTTATCAGGAACACCTGTACACCTACTTATTTATGCAATTATCTAATCAGCCAATCATGTGGCAGCAACGCAATGCATAAAATCATGCAGATACCGGTCAGGAGCTTCAGTTAATGTTAATCAATGATCAGAATGAGGAAAACATAAGATCTCAGTGATTTCGACCATTTTATGATTGTTGGGCTTGTTTGAGTATTTCTATAACCGCTGATCTTCTGGGATTTTCACACACAACAGTCTCTAGAGTTTACTCAGAATTGTGCCAAAAACAGAAAACATCCAGTGAGCGGCAGTTCTGTGGACGGAAATGCCTTGTTGATGAGAGAGGACAACAGAGAATGGTCAGACTGGTTTGAGCTGACAGAAAGGCTGCGGTAACTCAGATAACCACTCTGTACAATTGTAATGAGCAAAATATCATCTCAGAATACACAACACATTGAACCTTGAGGCAGATGGGCTACAACAGCAGAAGACCATGTTGGACACTTTATTAGGACCATAGTGTTCCTAATAAAGTGCTCAGTGAGTGTAAGAGTATGGCTCTTAAGTCTGTTTGATTTGTGAGCTAAATGTTCTTGCTATTCATTTCTTTTCAATGAATTGGTGAAATCAGTTTTCAAATCAGTCTGAATGATTCATTAGTGAATCAGTGTAAATCAAAATGAAAGTCATGGAAGTCATTGTCAAAATGTGTGGGAACCCTATAGCTTGCATGTTCCGCCATACGTCAGTAAACATTTAAATGACAGTAACTTGCACGCGGTTTCGGTTTCATGGTCTCTATGTAGGTGTTTTTGTGTTGCATTGTGATTGTGTGCAGCTATGAGTGTGCTCTGTAAACTGTTTGTAACTTTGTAACTGTTTGTTTACTGCTCACACACACACACACACACACACACACACACACACACACACACACACACACGCATACTTCTTTCTCCCATGTGTTGTTTCTCTCAGTGCTGAGTGTGGGAGAAGGGGGCTACTGGGAGGGCACGGTTCGAGGGCGCACAGGCTGGTTCCCCTCTGACTGCGTGGAGGAGGTTGCACTCCGCAGCTTGGACAATCGCTCAGGTGAGACTTACACACGCACACGTTACAGCTATCAATGTTGAAGACACCCACTCTACAGTACACTTTGAGCTGTCATTTTGATAAGTCCCAGCTGTTGTTGGACAGTCGGACTGACACAGCTTCTCTGTAATGTTTTGATGTCAGATGCAGTGAGGGAGAGCAGCTATGAGGACTATTAATAGTTTACAGAAGTAGTGGAGTGTGAGGGAGACTGATTGTGCCATTTCACGCTGGTTAAACTCACTGCTGTTTGGGCCACCACACTCTGTCAGAGCGGGAAACTTCAAGTCGGACATGTATTTGCTTTTCATGCTGTAGTTACACACTTAAATACACACAATGATGATGTGGATGAGGTTGTGTGTGCGTGTTTCAGAGAGCCGCAGCGAGAGAGCCAAGCGACTCTTCCGGCATTACACCGTTGGATCCTACGACAGCTTTGATGCTCCCAGGTAAGACCACTTCTAGGATTAATGTATGACTATTGCTGATATGTTTAGATACTCTTACACACACACACACACACACACACACACACACTCATTTGCATATCGGCTAAACTTTGTGCACTAATCAATCACGGTCATGGAAAACTTAGAAATATCAGGGAATTTTAAAACAGTGTTTTATTGGCATGGAAATGTTATTGTTTCTATAACTAAAAATACATTTAATTAGTTATGAAATATTTCAGGGAATAAATATTGCTCTTTGGTAGAACTTGTTCACAAGCCACAGTAATTATGAGTGAGCTAATAGTTCTTTTGAGCCTTTTTTCTTTCGCAAATTGAACCAATTATGATTAATTAGTGAATCATTCTTAATTTAAGTGGTTAATCTTAATTCATTATCACAAATAACTAGAAAGGTCATGGGACATTAATGGAAATTCATTGCTCAAAAATTGCCTTACAAAATTGAACATGGTTTTACTACTGTAACCATAGTATCACCATGGTATTTTTAAGTAAAATCATTTAAATTAAACATGGTTACTATAGTAGCACCATATTACTCTAGTAACAATGGCTTCCACCAAAATCATGGTTACTAAAATATTACTATACTAAAACCATGGTTAATTTTACCTGGGTAAAACCTTTCTCTCAACTTCACAACCTTCACCGAGACTAAATCACTGTGAGGAAATCAACCTTTATATTTATTTGTATTTATTATTATAATTAGGATTAAAGGAAATATTAAGAGTGGACATAGAAAACAGGATGGGAAAAAGTGGGACAAAAGGTGGAATTTCAACCATTCAATTTAATTCAATTAGTTTTCCAAACAAAGTTTGAGTTACAATTGTTAATAGAAGGCTTCTGTTATTTAATGTGCTGATTTGAACTGGTTTGGAATCTCTGCAGAAATAACTATGATGGTAGTGTTTATTGTCATGATGTGGACATTATGTAAGGTCATGCACATGTGAGTACCACAAAACACACATTACATCACATTTTGTATATAATTAAGGTGAAGTAATTGAGGTGAGGATCATACTTTACATCTTATGGAGTTTTGTGTTCCTTGCCACAGTCTTCAGCTTGCTCACAGTGGTTCTAAATACAATTATTATTGTATTACTATTTATAGTTTACAATCATATTTAATCAAACTACACAATGATCACTATAAGACTTTATAGATATTACGTTTTCATTATTTGTTAATGCATGATTTCCTGTAAAGCAGCTTTGAAACAATGTGTGTTGTGAAAAGCGCTATACAATTAAAAATGACCTGACTTGAGACTACAGTGTCTGTTCTGAGCAGAACGTGATAAGACTTTTTAGACACTCTGCTAATTTAATTCTTCTTTTACACTGGATGGGATGCCAGCAGGCAGTATGTGCACAACCAATTGTTTTATCCAGAAAGTTGGCATAAAGGTCTAGATTTATAATGAAAGTGCACAAGGCAGAGCAACAAGATATTTAGCTTAATTTACTGTATTTGACAAAGGTCAAAATAAATGAAGAGAAGTGTAATGAAACAATAATGTACCTCAAACTAAAACAGTACGCAATTTGCTCTATTATTTTTACAGATATTGTGTGAGGAAAAACACAGTTGTGTTGGAATGGGGCCACCAAGTAAATTTACCTAACCACCTCTAGTCTCTTCCGAATAGGGCTTTTGTCTTGGTTTATACTCTGATAAGTGATCAAAGAGGCTTTTAGTGCTGGACAGAGCAGATGTTCTACAGATTATTTTCACATGTCTGTCAGGATACTTTCTGTCGTTCAACAATCCAAATTTACTCACAGTTCTCATGGGTTAGACTGATATTCATTCACTCATGGGAGCATTTTCTGTTGGTTCATCTGAACTGCTGCCATTTGCCAGGATTCTCCTGAGGAGGCTTTGGCACTTCTTCTCTCACTCTTCTGAGTGATATGCTGATGGAAATGGTAATCGGGAAGCAAGGTTGTGATGCATTGGAATGTTTGGTCAGTGCATTTAAACCAGGTGTTGTAAATTGTGAGATGTTAGTCTGTCCAAATTTATTTCAAAAGTTGGAGAATGTGACTTCAGTGGTATACATACAGGATAATGATAATAACATATATTAATATATTGTCAGCAGTGTCCTGAGGTGAAACATGCTATATTTAATCTAAAACTATTTTAAATAACATATAGAATAAAATATTGTTATTTTAAAAATGTGTCACAAATGTTGACTAGTTACAGCATATAAAGTATAGAGGGGCTAGTTTTCACATGGGGATGTTGTCACAAAGGCTGTATCTCAGTAAGGATAATATCTGGAGTCAAAAGTCACAAAAATGTGTGTTTTCTCTAGCAGAGGTTTTGTATGTTGCTTCAAACCCCTAGTACAAAACACTGACACATTTTTACTATCATCATGTTTTTGTTATAGCTCTTAGATATACTAGCAAACATAATGAAACCACACTGGAATACATAAAGGCTCAAGGTTCTTAAGGTTCAACAGTTTTCTCAGGATAAATGTATTTTTCATCAAAGTCAGGTCAGGGCATGTTAACAAATTGTATGTGTTCACAATGTCATTAATGTATACAACTGATTAATTACAATATGTGTAGGCCAAAGCATTTTTTTATATATATTTTTGTATGTTAACTTCACATTCTTGTTGTTTAATTAATTGTTTTGTGCCTTATAATATTTTTAATTTTAAATTTAGCCTTTAAAGCCTATACTAGGCCCACTTTTGGGGCATGTTGGCACAAAAGGTCAACATGGATCTTTTTTCCTGGGCAAGAAAAATGTAACTGTTCAATAGCTTTTTTTGTTGCAAAGTCTTCAAGCCTTAACCTTACTGTAGCTACAGTATGTAAATATTGACTTTCAAAAAATAAACCTACTACTGAGAAATATTTATGGGACTAAAATGTGACAACTAGCCCCAGTCTCCCCTTTATAACTGTTAACATAAAACCTTGATATTGAAGAAAACTTATGCCCATGTTATCTGTCATATACCCACATATATTTTTAAGAATCTGTTTAACTAACGAGTTCACATGCTTATAAAATCCTTGAGTGAGATGTGGCTTGCTGTTCGTGATGGAGGAGTTGTGTAAGAGACTTGATTCAAGCTATACATCCCCCTTGACATTTTATTTAAGAATAGGCCTATATAATATTTAATAAATAAAGAAGTGAATAGAAATTGAGAGGGGTGGGGGAGGGATGCCAGAAGAATTTGTCACAAGATTGAGGTAAGCAGCTATTTATATATACTTTCATTGTAATTGACAGCATTAGATGATCAAGCTCAGTGGCCATGTTTTGACCTTAAGAAACTCCAAGACTCTTCTCGTTTATTTCTTTATTCCTCTCTCTCTCTCTCTCTCTCTCTCTCTCTCTCTCTCTCTCTCTCTCTCCATCTAGCTGTCTCTGAGTCGTGAGCTGGTAAATTAACACTGCTGAGCTCTTTTCATTAGCACCTCACAGTAAACAAAAAGCAGATTTACGTGATGTCATTCTGTCCCAGTCATGGATGGAGATCGTGCTCACCTCATCTCAGCATCCTACAATACAACACAGTACAAGCCCTGCAAATTATTTACATACAGATGTACACATTATAAATCACATTCATTATTTTTATGCAGAATCTCACTGGTCAGTTGCATTCTTATACACACACACACACACGCAGTTTGGTTTCCATGTTTTATGGGGACTTTCCATAGACATAATGGTTTTTATACTGTACAAACTTTATATTCTATCCCGTAAACCTAACCCTACCCCTAAACCTAACCCTCACAGAAAACTTTATGCATTTTTACATTTTCAAAAAACATATTTTAGTATGATTTATAAGCTGTTTTCCTCATGGGGACCGACAAAATGTCCCCACAAGGTCAAAAATTTCGGGTTTTACTATCCTTATGGGGACATTTGTTCTCCACAAAGTGATAAATACACACTCACGCACACACACACACACACACACACACACGCACATGTTTTGTTTTATATCATCGTGGGGACTTTCCATAGTCTTCTATGGATTTTATACGGATCTAACGATAATTTCTATCCCCTAACACTAACCCTACCCCTAACACTAACCCTCACAGAAACCTTTTTGCATTTTTACATTTTCAAAAAAACATTGTTTAGTATGTTAACTAAGCCATTTCCCTCATGGGTACCACTGTCTGGTCCCCACAATGTAGGTTAAACTTGTACACACACACACACACACACACACACACATACAGATACTCTTTTCTATGTTTTTAAGTTTAATTTGTTTCCACTTCTCTATTTTTGGCTTTGTAACCCCCTTATCCTGCTCTTGCTTTCCCTAGCGCTTTTTAATTCCTCCCATTTTACTCACCCCCTGCACTCTTTCATTTTCTCTCCATCACCCTCCCACCCCTGTGGTGACTCCATCTGGAGGTCAGAAGATGAAGGGCACTAAATAGGAAGAGCAAGAGAGAGAGAGAGAGAGAGAGAGAGAGAGAGATAAAGAGAGGAATAAATGGAGGAATGGATGAATGGTTGGGTGAAAAACAGGGGAGTTAAATGTTGAGATGGTGCTTATATGAGTGGTTAGAAGATTGGATTCAGTATACACAGGAAGGGTTAGTGTTAGACCCAAAAATGCCCCTCTAGTACTGGACGAGAAGTACTGAATGGTAGCACCGGTGTGCTGATAGAAAGCAATGGTTTCAAATTTCAGGATGTTGTGGATGTTTTTTGTCCTTTTTCCACTTGATAGCTGAATTGCGGATCTAATCATTTTAAAGCACATTGCCACATTCCAGTAAACTCACATTATCTTAAACATTGATTGTACAAACCGATAGTCCTGCCCCTAACTCACACCATTGGTTGAGCCAACGGTGCTGTGCCAGGCTGGATGGGCTACTCAATCAAACCGGGCAGTTTTAATTGCACCACAGAGTCACAGTGACTATGTTTACATGGACACCAGAAAGTGGCTTATTGCGCAAAAGTAGTGTTCCCGTTTACATGCACTGAATAAGTGGTGTACACTTCACAGCTGTATACATGCAGCTCGATCAGTAAGCAGCTTTCTCCACAGCAGCGTAATTTCTCTGCAACGCTTGTGTAAATAAGCAACATGGTATTCGAGGAAGACTGTTCCTCTGCTTTATTTTCATATTTTACAGAGTTGTTGCTGTGTTTGTAACCTTAACTTTCTATCAGGACCTGCAGTGAAATTGCACTGCATTAGTGGGATTTCCCTCTTTCAAAAACTTTGGAATATTCCCAGTGTACTAGCACATATATGCGAATGTAAGGGACCCTCAATAATTTACATTGGTGCATATAATTGTGGTATGGTTTACAGTGTATGTTCTTTTACCATTAATCTCCCAGAAATTGTGAATTCTTTCCCCTTTGTTAACTTAAAGTTGGGCTCCATGCTATGAAGTTTAAGTACGATTTATACTTCTACATCGAACCTAAACCGTAGGGTATGCATAGCTATGGCGGTAACTGCATAGCCTTATGTGCACCTCTTCAAAAATTTAACTGCGTGTCACGTCGACGCAGATGACAACAGCTGTGATTGTCCTGCTGTGTTACCAGAGAACGTCCCAGCATGACAAAAAATTGTCTGTGGTAACGTGGCATTTTCTCCAAGATTATTTTATCTACATATGCATCCATATCCACCAATCAGTGATCGTGTCACATTGTTTGGACCCGTTGAGTTTTTTTATATTCTGTTTTTATATTCTGTTTTATAATGACAAGTGAAAACGCGATAAAAGAGACATCTGTTTACATCTAATAAACTCTTTCTTGGGACTTTTACTTTTTATATATCAGGCATATGAATGAAAAAATGTTTGTCATATTCTACTCAATAACTTTCTGATCTGTATGTTTTGGCCGTACGTTGGACTGTATGGTGTAAATAATCATATTTCATAAGTTATGAAAACAGAATACTTGTAATTTGTCAGCAAATTAAAAAAAAGCATCTGTTAATAGTTGCTTTATTTTGAGTCAAAAGCAAACATACAGTTTATGCAAACATACAGTTTATGCCTGATTTATTGTCTCTGCATGCAACATTTATAATAAATGATATGTACCTAAATACTACATTAATTTACCTCAATAATTTAATTAATACCTTTGAATACACAAATACCATTGTATTGCTTTCATTTACTTATTAAGCATACATTTAGTCAAGTCAAGTCAAGTCAAGTGGTTTTTATTGTCGTTTCAACCATATACAGTTAGTACAGTACACAGCAAAACGAGACAACGTTCCTCCAGGACCATGGTGCTACATAAAAACAACAAAGGACCAACATAGGACCACATGAGACTACACAACGAACATTTATTTCCGAAATTAAATAGTTTTTGTTTCAATACAATAGCATTTTGACTGTGTACCCACAAAAAGACAGATACACCAAGGTAGAACTATAAATGTAAACCAATGCATTGGCCACTAAGTGGAGCATATGCCGTAGGTTCGACGCAGAAGTATAAACCGGCCTTTATCCATGTCTCTCTTCCTCTTAAAACTCTTCAGTGCTTCTTTTCTCATCTCAGCCCTACTTTTCCAGAACCCCACATCACTACATCCCCTCTGACATTGCCTCATTATCCCCATCACTGTCCTTCCCTCAGTGAGTGATTTTAAATGGCTTCCTCTTTCTGCATCGTCCTTCTCTCTCCTCTGTTCCTTCTGTCCATGCATGCTCCTTTGTATCATAATCTTACCCACAATTCCAGTTTCTCTGTCCCACAGCGCCCTGCAGCACTCTCGCTCTCCCTTCCACATGCGCGTGATCTCTTTATAGGGCAGTGGTCTGTGAAATAGGCTCAAGGACGTACTCATTCATTTCAGGTAAAAGTTCTCTAAAGGAATCACATATATGCTGTGTCAGTGCACGAACATGCCAGGCAGTGCATTCTTACACGGAAACTATTCTAGGCAAGCAAGTTTTCTGGAATTGATACAAATATGGGAGTGCACACACACACATGCAAATACTGTACATACTGCACAGGCACACATAAGCCTTCTGCCACTATTCACACTTCCTTGCACCTCTCTCCTGCTGCTTCTCTCTCTCTCTCTCACTATCTCTCCCCTCCTCTCTCTCTCTTTCTCACTCCATCACACACATGCTCTGAATAAACAGTGATATGGTGTAGTCTACCATGGTGGAGGATAGAAAGAGTGTGAGAGTTACTGAAAGAGGAAGAATAAGGAAGTGAATTCTAGTTACAGCAATGCCGTAGAAAGAGAAGAAGAGAAATAGAGTGAAGGAGGTAGAGGGACACGGAGGGAGAGGGAGCACAACAACATCGACACCCAGCGAAAGAGGCTTTGACAGAGATGATGTGAGTTCTTGCTTTCTCTCCGCTTTACCTCTCTCTTCCTCTTCCCGTTCCTCTTCCTCTCTCTCTCTTCAATTCTCTCTTATCCCTCAGAGATGTTCCACTGTGTCTCCCTCTTTTTTGGTTCCCTCGCTTCCTCTCCTCCTTCATTCATAGGTTCCGCTTTGTTTACAGACATTGTTGAAGGAAGGGGGAGGTGACAGGGTAAGGGGGAGGGGTCTCTCACTCTCTCTCTTTTTACCTTATTGTGCATGTGTTGTCCAATGTGCACTGAGTGTTTGTGTGTGATTTGTGTGGAAGGGTTTTTAGGGTCCACATAGGTTAGATACAGAAAAAAGGAGGGATGTGGGGTGGAAAGATAAAAATAATAAGTTAGACAAGGAATAAGACAAGGAAAATTTTTAGGATTGTGCGAGAGGGGTGGGAGGACAAGCAGAGGAAAAAAAAGGAACAAAGGTCAGATGGACAGAAGGCAGAAGAGAAAGCAGATGGGTGTGGAAGTGTATACATCTGCCACGGTACACAGACAGAAAGAGAGCAACAGGTTCAGAGGACAAAAAATACACCACAGATGAGCAATGCTAACAAACACCTTAAGAGTTAATAAGAAGATTATGCTTATTTGTGAACACACATTCACACAGCAGCAGAATACGATTGTCAGTGTTGGTTCAATGTGCTAAATACAGTTACGTTCCCAAACAACATTGGGTTATACACCGCCTGGCCAAATAAAAAGTCGCTGTTTTGATTTAAATTAGCAGATACTTAAGATTGTATGACTGGATCATTATTGCAGTGATTAATATGTATCAGCTTGCAACAATTCTTTTAACCCTAACTAATGCAGTGTGTAGATTGTAATTTCTTAAACAACCATGTCAAAAGACGTATCCTGTGATTGTGGAGTTAACTAAGGAGATTGCTGAAATCACAGGAATTGGGTTAAAATCTGTCCAACGAATTATTAAAACCTGGAAGAATAGTGGTGAACCGTCAGCTTTGCAGAAGAAATGTGGTCGGAAAAAAATCTTGAATGATCCTAAAACGCTTGGTGAAGTCACATGTAAAAACATCGACAGTAGAACTCACAGCTATGTTTAATAGTGAAACTAAGAGCATTTCCACAAGCACAATGGGACGGGAACTTGCAGGATTGGAACTAAACAGCTGTGTGGTCACAAGAAAGCTACTTGTTAATGAGGCTAATCTGAAAAAATGACTTCAGTTTGCACAAAGATTGGACTGTGGAGCAATGGAAAAAGATCATGTGGTCTGATGAGTCCAGATTTACCCTATTCCAAAGCAATGGTAGCGTCAGGGTAAGAAAGGAAACACATGAAGCGATGCACCCTTCATGCATAGTGCCCATTGTACAAGCCTCTGGAGGCAGTGTTATGATCTGGGGTTGCTTCAATTGGTCAGGTATAGGCTCAGCAGTGTTATGCGGCAATAAAATGAAGTCAACTGACTACCTGAATGTACTGAATGACCAGGTTATCCCATCAAAGAATTTGTTTTCTTCCCTGACAGCACGGGCATATTCCAGGACAACAATGCCAGGGTTCATGGGGCTTAAATTGTTTAAGAGTGGTTCAGGGAGCATGAGGAATCATTTCACACATGAATTGGCCACCACAGAGTCCTGACCTTAACCCCATTGAAAGTCTTTGGGATGTACTGGAGAAGACTTTACAGAGTGGTTCGACACTCCCGTCATCAATACAAGACCTCGGCCACAAATGTATGCAACTCTGGACAAAAATAAATGATTAAATATAGTGACGTTGCATAAGGTTGTGAAAACAATACCACAACGAATGTGCGCCGTAATCAAAGCTATTGATGCCAATTAAATATTAGAGTATGCAACTTTTTTCTTTTTCTTGGCCAAGCAGTGTAATTGAGAGTGATAACTGACTCTTGTAAATTTTCAGGAACTTTGACAGTGAGTTTGGATACCTGTGCTGCGTGAAGGTAACCACACTGGACAACTAGTCTGTCAAGTCATTCAATGCCATTACTACTCTGCATAAACACTTGTCCTGTATCTGTTGCGTTTTTTTCCATGTTGGGTTCTGGGAACTCACAGAGATGGCGATATAAGCTGTGTGTCATCTGAAGGTTTTAGATTCATATATACAGTATATATGGTTAATCACTGTGCCATATCAACCACGACTTGGCTCTGTCCAGTAGCCTGTATGAAGAATACTAATCTCATTCGCTCTTCTCACTCTTGTGACAATGATTACCCCTCCATTGGCTTGGGTGCCTAATGTCGCCAACCCCTGGTCTACTCATTAGTCTAATTAAAATGTTGAGATTGTGTCACTATTACAATAATAGACCTCATTAACAAGCCAATGGGTTTTATTCAGTTAATTATATATTGTTATAATTATGTAAATTATTTGAATATAATTATAAATCAGTCATACACATACAGTACTTTGCAAAAAAAAAAAGATTAACTTTGCATATAAAGATTAATCTTAATCTTACAATTTCCCACACAATATGCATCAAAGTTTTACTGTAACTCCTGTTATTAATGTTTTACAATAAATTATGAAATGTAACTTCAGACATATTACCAGGAATGTAGAAGTAAAAGGAATTGCAGAAACAGAAGCACTGATATAAATGGAGTTTTAAAGACCTCATGAAATCAAAATGAGAGTTTTGTGGTTTTAGTCCATGTCTGTTAGCTTTGAAACCTAGTTCTGTATAAAGATTGTGCTTGTGTACTAATAAAAGTTGAAACAGTAACATTTAGCAGATTTATGCATTAAAAATCTTTAGTCCAGTTTCTTCTAAGAAACCAGACCAAAAAGATTGATGACCACATGACAGTATCAAATGTATTTGTCCATCAAATGCAATAGCAAATCCTGATTTAATCTCTTTAAACTTTACCTCTGTTCTGCTGCAATATAAAAATATGTGTTTTATGTAAGTATAATCCAGCATGATTTAATTGAGTTTGCAAAGGTATTAAGAATTTGTTCCAAAGAAAGAGACAAGATTATTTCTAATGTAAATCAAATTATTATTACAGGTAATATTTCAGACTAGTATAGTCACCTGTCCATGAAAATGTCTGTTCAAACGAAATATACAGATACGTAAAGTATGTATGAACTAGAGCTGTCAGAATTAACACATTAACGCATGTGATTAATTAAATAAGACCATTAATTAAAATAAGTACATTTTCTTAATTGTGATTTAACATTTACTGTTAATACAGCATAAACACTGTTTGGAACCTTTGTAATGTGTCTGCCCAGACTTAATACACTGACGCACACACCAAAAACACACAACAGCGCTTCCGTGCTTATCATAAAATGATAGAGAAAGGACTTCTTAATGCTATTTGATGTACAAAAACTTGTGATAGAAATCAAGTATTTTTCAGCCTATGTAAGGTGCATTTTAATTACCGCAGATGCACGTCAAGCATTAAATATCACCAAAAAGTAGAATGAGACGTTTTTGTCTGCAAGCGCTTTTCATGCAGAGTTAAAAGCGGCACTTGACACTGGCGCTGATGCCCTGACGTGAATCATGAACGCGGCTTCACAATTGCTGTAACAAAGTGGATAGCCAACAGTCTGCCAGCAGATGATATTTTGAAGGATGAGAGTTTAAGAGATTTAATGGCCATTGCGAAGAAAATTCAACCTATGGGGAAACAATTTTTTTCAATTAGTCAAACTCCCACTTAGACTTTGGGAAACATTTAATGTTACTTGAATTGGTGCTATTTTATTGCATTTCTATCTTTATTCTGTGGAAGGCTTTTTTTGGAAAATAATAATAAAGCATTAGATTGCAACAAATTGTTTTGTTTTCTTTCCTAAGATGAAAATAAATACATTTTAACAGGAGAAGATGTATATAGTGTCAAATTTCAGCACTTTCCAAATCTATGATTAATCGCAGTTACTTACAAAAAATTATGCCATTAATTACGATTACAAATGTGAATTGACTGACAGCATTAGTACAATAATAAGTATATACTGAAGTATATTCTTTCATCTTGGTGGTTTAGTGTAATGAATATTGCATTTATTTGTTCAAAACAATCTAATATTCTTTTTAAAAAGCCAAATAAACAAACCGATAAACCTCTATGCTCAGCAGAGGCAAAATTACCATGTCCAAACATTGTATTGCCCCAAACTGCTGCATTACATGTCAATCAGTGTAAAATGAATCTGAAGATTGTGAATCAGGTGTGATGAGAGGAAACAGCATTGAAAAATCCACAAATCTGACAGTGAAACACAAAAGTTCATTCAGAAGCTGGTGATTTTGATGATGTAATAGGTGGATGGTGGTTTAGAACTGTAGTGTTCTACGGCTACGCTACAAGAGCACTAGAGAGAGTGCAGTGAAGTACAGGGCTTACACTGCTCTCTCTTTTTTCTACCTCTCAAACATGCTGCCAGTTTTATGATTGTTAAAACAGTGACTGGTGGAGGCAGTGATAGAAGCCCTTGCTCTTGTAAACTCACTCAGAAGACAAGCAGATGTGTGTAAGAGATGGATGAGTGAAGGAGAGAGACAGTCAGAAAGATGGGTGTATAAAAGGTATTTTGCCCTAGTGAAATCGGTTCATGGCATTTGAATGGCATCTTCCAAATGTTATGATCTTCTGTACTGCAGCAGGTGTGTGTTAGCACGGCACTTGTGTGTGTGTGTGTGTGTGTGTGTGTGTGTGTGTGTGTGCAGAGCTCTTTACATTAAATGCATGCATTAGCTAATCAGCAAACAAACTCAGTCACCTCAAGACAAAAAATTACATCATTTCTCTCTTCTTTCATGCTAAACCATGTCTTCCAACCACACGCACTCTGTCCCTCTAACTCGCCCTCCCTCCCTCTCTTTCTCCTTGCCTGGCTCACTCTCCCTCCTCCTCTGTCGCAGTCACTGTGAACCATCTCTTTCTCTCTCCCCCTCTCTCTTTCTCTCTCTCTCTCTCTCCATCTTAAGTATGAAAGGTTTGGGAGAGCTAGGCCCTCGCTCTCACTCTCTCCGTCTCTCTCTCCTCCTCTCCTCCTCTCGTGCAGCTCTCGCTCGCTGTTCTCTGGCTGGAAGAGGAGCAGCAGAAGGAGGAGGAGGTGGAGGAGGAGGAGAAGGAGGGGGGGGAAATGGCGACGGGAGGATGCGGAGAGGAGGATCTCTCTCTCTCCCTCTCCCTCTCGTCGTCCTGGCCATCACTAGGCCCTATGAATCGCAGCGTCTGGTTCATTTACAGGTACGGGCTGTTTTTATGTTTTTCTCAAGGATGGAGGGAGAAGGAAGGGGGGGAGGTGGGCAGAGAAAGTGCTGCATGTGTGTACGGACATGGCTGTGCAAAGCTGGAGTGATGGAATGGATCTGGCAGGGATGTGTTGCAATGTGCATGTGTGCGTGTTTGGATGTGTGCGTGTCTTATGTGTGGAAGAGAGTGCGCTGCTCGCGCAATCCCAGTGCATTAGCCAGTATAGTGCATCTCCACCGCTGCTTGTGTGTGTGTGAATCTTCACAGCTTCTGTGTCTCTGTTAACAGTGCAGAATACAATGTCTGCCTCCAGCCAAATCTCTGTACTGACACACCACTGCTCTGATGGACAGAATGCTAAAGCGGTGTGTGTTTCTTAGTATGTGTGTGTGTGTGGGACGGAGAAAGAATGTGCTGGCTCTATTAGCTGCTGATTTAGAGGAAAGTAGAGGAGTTGGCTTCAGTGAAAGTGATTGTTGCTAACAGGCTGCACTAGTATGTACTTGCATGTGTGATTTGCATCTGCATGATGTATACATTTAATGAACGAAGAATAGCTGTTCACAAGAGGATGTTTCGCATTTCTCGTTTGCTTGCTGCATTTTTGCTTGTTTAATTGTGGAGTGTGTTCCATTTGCTGTTGTGCTAATGTTGTACAGTGTATTATGTTGCATTGTCTGACAGTTGGCTTTTCACACAAAGCTTGACATGTTGTGCACTTTATTTGAACATATATTGGATCTTATTGTTATGCTGGGAGCTCTATCAATGTCTCATGTTGTGATTTTTAGTTAAACTTAAGTTAAGTTTAATACATTCTCTAATAACTCATTCTTCATCATGTGGTGCGTTAATGTGGATGTAATCTCTGTAGTTTTTAAAGGGGGTTAAGGCACTTGTAAACTGCTCAGGCTGGGAGACCAGCTAAACCAGCTGAAACCCAGCATGGCAAGGTTGGGAAACCAGCTAAACCAGCTTAAACCTGCAAAGACTGGAAAACCACATTAGGATGTTTTAAGATACCATTGTGTAACCTCTTTATTATTGTGTATTGTCTTTGTTATTAGTGTAGGAGCTTGATGCGTAGGTTAACCGTATGTAGTTACTGATGCAGTTTCTGGATAAACTGTGTCTGCATCACATCATAGGACAGCCCCAGTGCTCAAATAAGGAAAGAGAGTGCTAAAATGAAAGAGAGTTAGAGAGAAGGACAGAGAGATGTTAGCATTAGCGGGGTGTGAGATGTCTGTAACTTTATAAAGGGAACGCCAACTTGAAGCAAGACTATCGCTGTTTGACAGAATTGATGCAATTCATTCCTGGTTTGTTTTCTATCTGGGTAGATATGAGTGGGTGATATGGATATAGGCCACTGTTGGCATCCCTATGTGCAGGCATGGTGGAAGATATGTGAGGAGGAGTGTGGACGGACTGTTGGAGTGAAAAGAGGACTGAGATAGAAAGCAGGGTAGGAGGTGACACCGAGGAGTCAGAGAGAGAGTTCAGAGGGAGATATGAGTGAGCCTGGCCTCTGGGTCATGTTCTCTTAGAGGTTCAGAGAAAGCTTATACATTTGTCGTTTGGTTAGTGGTTTAGATGGAGAGTGAAGTTCTAAAGGATTCAGAGAGAGAGAGAGAGAGAGAGAGAGAGAGAGAGAGAGATGGATTGGGAGAGATAGAGAGGAGAAAAAGAGAGAGCCATACGAACAGATGGAGTGGGTTGCGGGCTGAGCTAGTGTACAATGTTATCATCAGCATGTGGGTACAGTATGGTTCAGTTATGGCAAAACAATATCTTACCTGGCTGGTACTGCACATACACACACAGACACTCACAAAGGCTATCTAGCAGTGCAAAGTAGGTTCAAATAACACCTTCAAATAATCCCTTCACAGTAGGATTGCAAATTTTAAGAAATGTTCTTAATTAACAGTCATCAATGTTCATGAATGGAAATTGATTAATCATTACAGTAATAAAACTGTAAGTGGTGAACATCTTAGAACAAAAAAATAAAATACAGATATTTTTCTTATTATATTATTAATTAAATATTATTCATACATTGATTTTTGACTGACCAATGGTTCTAATGCAAACTTGAAAACATCAACATTGCATTGGAGAAAATGTTCTTTGTAGAAGGAAACATGAATCAAGGAATTGAGGATGCATATCTGTTTGTTATATTGTGTTGCTTACAGGATGTGACATGCAGCTCGCAAGTTGCATTGCGCTCTCTAGCAGCAGATTGCTGTATAGACAGTCTTTTCTCAATGTGCTGGCATGATTACCGAATGCATTTGTGTTGAAATTGATTCATCTACAATCGATTGGCTCAATTGATCAAATTATTAACAACGAATAATTGATAATTCAGTAATATTTCTACTCCACATCCTAAAACTAGGGTTTGGAACAGAGGGTTTAAAAAAAAATTAAATAGAGAAACCAGATGATGAATGCATAATTTCCCACTTGTAATGAACTAATGAACTAATCAATGAACTTGGAATGAACTTCCTGGATTGTTGTTAACATAGAAATGTGTAGCTAAGGAAACACATTATGAGCTTTGTTGTAATTAGTGGTATTTTATAAAAATGTAGGAATTGATAAAATATCTTTATTTAAAAGTCTATGTTAATGCACTTTTGAAGAATCTGTTATTTTAAAACATTTGTGATCTCATCATTTGGTGACAGACTACTGAGGGTAGTAATTCCAATGAAGAATTGCATTTCTTATTTCCAAACATTTCCTTCTCAAAAGTACTAAAATAATTGTTAATGGAACCATTAAGAAACTGGAATCAGAACTGGAATCATGTTTTTAAATAATGTTTCAGAAGCTCATCTTTTTTTCTTTTTTTTTTACAAGACAAATAATTTAACAGATTTTTACACCATTTATCAGATTTGCATATTGCTGTACTGTAATTTGAAGCGTAATTACAAATAAATTCCAGAACTCATGACATTTACAAATGCCCTCCTTTCATTTATGGTGGAAGTGCGTTGTTGCACTTCATCAGACAGAATGATGGGTTTTTGGCCACCCATTTATCCAGTAACACACAGGCTGCGTGCTGTAATTTTTGGGGCTATTATTGTCACAAAATATTTTGCAAGCCTGAGGTATATTTTAACGCAAGTTCATTTTTGTTTCATCCTGCTGCCCATTTTAACAGAAGTTAGTGACCATATTAAAAAAAATGTAAGAGAAGTTGCTTCCTTGTCTGCATCAGTATAACTAGTGCTTGTGCATCCCAGCATGTTCTTACTAAACTTAAGTGTCCAGAGAGCTGCAGATGCTGCACAGAGAGCGAAAAAAGGACACAGTAACGCTGATTCTTACACACTGATTACAATTACTGTGTGATCGAAAGGCAAACATATTTATAAGATTTTTTTTTACTTTGACAATCTTTTTATCACCTACTTGTTATAGGAAATAAATGTATATGTGGGTATTTTCCCGCAGTATAATTGCTGAACTTGCAGGGTCAAAATTTTGTGCAATGCCCATAATCCTGCACTGAAATTCAGCTGTCTTTTGCAAGAAACCCCTTAGTGGCATTACCCTTGCAGATAAAACTAAGGGTTATAACTAAAGTTTTTCTTTACTTTGATGGTTTGTTGCAACTGGGACCAGGCCCTGAATTATTATTGATTTCATGCCCATTAATGCTTCAAAGATACTTAATTTGAACAAAGCAGGAACACTTTAGAATCACTTTATGCACTAGCTTGTCTGTACTTCTGCGCACTCAGATGTTAGGCTTTGTACACCCCATGTAGTTTGTGTTCAGCAGCTCTACATGTGCACAAATTGTGGTATTGAATTAATGTCATGAATCCAGCACTGGTCTGACAGGGCAGTGAGAGTTCCATCAACTTGCTTAATTCTTTTTAACACTAAGAGATTTCACATTCTTATTGTTGAGCCATGCTTTTATAGCACTAACACAGATACATCTAAATCAAGCTGATTTTTACTTAATTTTTGATTAGAGGAGACATGTGACTGTATGCCCAACACCCTGTTGGAAAGACCAGAAATGTTCATCACCAGCATATGATTAGTTTTGGAGGCTGCTCTCACCAGCTTGGGATGCTGGTATGTTGGTGTTCCCAACAAGCTTACTGAAGAAACTTTTTTGTTTGCACCATCCTTGACTTACATTGACACCTGCCGTGGATGCAGCGTCATTTCTAGTTTTCAGTAACAGATGACATATACAGATGGACATTGATTTAATCCAGAGTGAAAGTGTCAAATAATAGGACGGTTATTGAGATTAAGCAAGTAGTATTTGACTGGTCATGTGATTCTAACATGGCAGCCCTCATAAGGGGACCCTTTCCATGTAGAATAAAACAACTGTTATAAGGTTACTGGTATGACATGAGTCGTCATCTCATCTGAGTGGTCATGCTTTTATACGTATGTTTCAAAATGACAGTTCATTTCTTTAGGAGTAAATCTTTTTTCATTTGGAAAAAACTATAAGCTTAACAAGAAAGCCTCCCTTGGTCAACCAGCTTCATCAGAAAGATAAAAAAAGGTAACAATTTTTATGAAGCCCACATTTATAATGCATTATAAAGGCATTATACATGCATTATACTGACTTAATAATGTCTAATAATACACTATATAATAAGTTATAACTTCTCACAAATAATTATAAATACAGTTATAACACATTATAAGACTTCCCCTACTCATAGTTAAACTTTAGAGTATAATGCATTATAACACATGCGACATCCAATTTTAATGTAGCAGAAGTTAATAAAGTTTCACATATCCTCCATGAGCGGGGTGTGACCAGGCCCTGAAAAAAAGCGTATTTTCGTTTTGGCGCCCATATTAACAGATTACACCCTTCACATTGCAAGTGTGAGTCACGAGATGAAGTGTCCTAGAAGCTTCCCAGACATGGCAGTGAGCAGATCGTTTTGGCACCAAGCCTATTTTTACTGCATGGCTCAAGCTGAACTCTGAACTAAGTGGCTACGGGTACAGTAGAAAACGAATCGGAAGATTTTAGAAAAGACTCAAAAACAAATAAACTATATTTAAACCGAACCAACTATACACTACAATTTATAGGTCTGTATCTTGACCAACCTTTTTGGAAATATCAGTCTTTCCCCATTCAAGTAGATAGGAGCTGTTCTTTTATGTTGCTTGTTTACAAAGAAAATAGCTGCCCGAGAGCGTTCCAAAGATGACCACCGAGTGGACTGACTTGCCTTGAAAGGAACTTATTTCCAGTCACGACCAAGTAAGCTGATAAACAAGTGCATGTGACTGCCCGCCATTGCTGTAGGAACCTAGAAAAGAGACGAGGCCAATGTGAAAGCCCAAACGCAATGCGTTGCTCACACCCCACTCACGGAGTATGTGTTTAAGTGCTGTATAGTGTAAACTGTCAAAAGGCTTTATGACATGATCATATTATAAGAGCTCTATCCCTGCATTTTTATCCCCTTTTTTCCCAATTTGGAATGCCCAATTCCCACTACTTAGGAGGTCCTCGTGGTGTCGCGGGTACTCTCCTCAATCCAGGAGGCAGAGGACAAGTCTACGTTGCCTCCGCTTCTGAGACAGTCAGTCCGTGCATCTTATCACGTGGCTCGTTATGCATTCCAATTTGGTTGCTTAGGAGACCTGGCTGGAGTCACTCAGCACACACTGGATTCGAACTCACGACTTCAGGGGTGGTAGTCAGGTCTTTCCCTGCTTTAAGTGAAGTTACAAAAGCAATATCTTCTTAAAAACAGCCATAACATAAACTCATATCATACAATATATTACAAGTCAAACTTATATAATGGGCGTTATTTATAAAACTAAGTTTCCAAATAAGATGCACAAACATTACATTTATTGAAAACAGTATATAATAAATTATAACTTATTTTTTTATGTTTATTGTGTTATAATGCATTATACATATAATAATGACTTATAATTGTGGTAACAATTATTTATGAGAAGTTATAGCATATTATAAGGTGCATTATGATACATTTCTAATGCATTATAATGCCTTCACAATGCATTCTAAACATGGGCTTCATAGAAATGTACCCAAAAACAATTCTGGAGAACAACATGGCTAAGCTGGTCCACTAACTTTACCAGCAAAAAAACTGCTTGGAACAGCATGGAAACTCATGCTGGTCTAAGATGGTCTTTTCAGCAGGACATGCAGACCTGCAGCATTTATGTTTTAAGTTAAAGCCTGAAGATAGTGTTTCTGGTGGACTTTACCAGAGCTGCAGACCATGATTCATGAAATCACTGGCCAAATGACTCATGAACTGGCAGAGTCATTGTTGGACAAACAACCACACTGACTCGGTAACACAGTAACTGACTCATCTAACTCACTGAAACCTATAACAGAAATAGCAGGATAACTGACAGCTTCACAGATTCACAGATTTATCAGACAAGTGGCTGAATGTCATTGAGTGATATGGTGACCAGATGAATAAAGAATCATTTATACAGCTCTAGAATTATTCTGGAATTCTCTGGGTTTTATTTACTTATTAAGAAACACATGAACAAATGGATTTGCTGAGCCTCAGAATTCTGCGAAACCTTCCACTGAGAGCATCTGTTTTGCAATATTATGCCACACATTCACTACCTCTGCAAACCTATATGCAGGTATTGAGATGTCTGAGCAAACAGTCCTGTGCTTAAATACAGACATGCTCTGATTTGATTTTTAATACTTAATAGTTGGGTGTGTTGCTGATATGCCTTCGAAGTGAACGTTGGCATGGTGAATGACTAATTCTGTTCAATATAGCTGCCAAGCGTGTGCACTGTATCACTCACTGTGCATGTCTACATATTAGCCTGGCTAGTTCCTATATTCAGTTCTGGCTGTTGCTTAGGCAACTGCCAACATCTCATTTACAGTGCCCATTGCACATACAAACATCACATATACTTTAAGTCTTTTTGCAGGACAACTACATGACGGCTCAGATCAGCATGAATTTCCATGCTAGTCCAGAGTGGTTTATGTTGGTTAATGCTGGTTAGAGTTGGTTTAATGTTGGTCTGCCTTGTGGACCATGTGATTCACCAGCAAAAACTTGACATTACCAGTTAGTTTTTTCTGCCTTGTTGACCAAGGGATTCTTGCTGGTAGTTAACAGGCCAGATGGGGACACCAGCATCCCATAAAGAGAACAAGCATAGTGCCTTTCTCTGTTGTGTGTCATCACGCTAAATGAAATTTGAACTACATACAAGATTGGCAGAGTCTTTACACTAGTTTTCCATTTTTGAAGGCTGAAATTCAGACAGCCTTCAAATCAAGCCTTGGTGACTGGTTTCCCACCAAATAGTTTTCTTGTAATGCTGTTTAAAGGAGGAGAATGACAATGTGTGTGCTGACCTGTAATTGTGTTTTACATGGGCTCTTTCTGTCCTCCAGTCCCTCTTCTTTAGTCCTGTGGCAATGAAAATTGGAACAGTTGGTTAAGTCTACCAAATATAAAGCTGAAGGATGGGAATATTGTGTTCTGTACTGCTTTACAATTTGTTGACACAAGAGCGCAGAAGCCAAAGCATTGTAAACATGGCTGTGGAGTCTGATGTGTTCTGCTGTAAATGGAAACCACTAGTGGGCCAAATGTTTTAGTGTTACAGGAACAGGAAGTGTACATGTACAATGGTTTAAAAATGTAAAGGCAAAGTGTGGCTCATGTGGGGCACAGACTCATTCAAGGGTGGTATGAAGCCAACGTCCCTTATGATGATGATAATGATGATAATAATAATAACTTTCATTATTATTTTAATATGTATAATATTAGAAAACATGTACATTTTCAGGAATTTCAATAGTAAAAATGATATTTTGTTAAATAAGTGATTAAATGTTAATACTGCAAAACATGTATGTAGTGTCTCTTAAAACTGCATAAATGTTATGGACACTGCTAATATGGTTCTGTCTCTTTTAGAAAAGCGCATCATGTAAAATTGAACACACAGTAGTTCTGTGCAGTTGAAAATTCTCTCATCATTTACTCACCCTCATGGCATCCCGAATGTGAAATATTTTCTTTCTTCAGTAGCTGGTTGCACCAGCTATACATCTAAACCTAGTTGTGGTGTAAATTGGCACTAAGTCACAATTTGCACACTACTAAATATGTGAGCATTGCACAATTAAACCTAGGTAGAGCATAACCCTATGTATAAACTAAATATTTATCAAAGCCTCTGACCAAGAGTAACAGATGGAATAAATTTAATGAGAGCAATGAGCTCATGTTTTTGTTTACAGGCTTCAGTACTTTCAACATATATGATGGTGTTGGCATTTACACTTGTTTACATTTACAAGAGAAATCATTATGTAATAAACATACCTATTCAGCATGAAACCGATCTAACGGTACACTTGCCTGTGTTCGCCACCTGGTGTCAAGTTTCAATGTATTAGAAATAGATATTAAAATGATTAAATGTCTATTTCTCCTGCCTGTTGTATTAGTATTTATTTATTTATTGTCCCTTATTCATTTTAGATACAGTTATTGAATATTGCTATTTACATAGGCTAAATATACTAGTCATGAAATCATGTTTTATTACGTATCGTATTTTAATGGGGATATAATTTATTACAGCTGAGACTTACATGAACAAACAAGGTTTGTACATCAACCTTTAACACTTCTGTGTACAAAGTTGAAGGCTGCTTATAGGATCAATACAAGTAAACATTATATTATGCAACTACGCATCACTTTACAGAGAGCTTACAACCTACTAGTTATGTCTTGCCTTAAGAACAGGTGGTGGGGGCCTGGGTAGCTCACCAAGCATTGACGCTGACTACCACCCCAGGAGTCGTGAGATCGAATCCAGGACGTGCTGAGTAACTCCTGCCAGGTCTCCTAAGCAACCAAATTGGCCCGGTAGGGTAGAGTCACATTGGGTAACCTCCTTGTGGTCACTATAATGCGTGTTCTCGCTCTCAGTGGGACGCATGGTGAGTTGTGCATTGATGCCGCGCAGAATAGCTTGGGCCTCCACATGCGCTATTTGTCTGCGTTAACGGGCTCAACAAGCCACGTGATAAGATGCGTGAATTGATGGACTCAGACGTGGAGGCAACTGAGGTTTTCCTCCACCACCCGGATTGAGGCGAGTCACTACGCCACCACGGGGACTTAGAGCACATTGGGAATTGGGCATTCCAAATTGGGGAGAAAAGAAAAAGTCAACAAACAAAAAAACAAAAAAAGGTGGCGCAACCAAATTAAGCACTGACTTAGTTACAAACCAACTAGTAGTTACTAAGCCCTTAGTGTGAACTTTATGTCTCAACTTAAGTGAGACCTTACTCACATCTGGTGCAACCCTACCCAGAACACAAATGAAGATTTTTTTAATATTATCTCAGCTCTGTAGGTCCAGAAGTGATATGATGGGTGAGTACATTTTTACTATAAATTCTTCTCCCTGCTCAGTCAATCTCCACTTTAACTTTCACTTTCACATTCTTCATGCATGCACCTCCTACTGGGCAGGGAGATATATTTCTAGCAAAAATTGACTTATATATTGATCTGTTTCTCACCCACATCTTTCATATCACTTCTGTAGATATGTATTTAACCTCTGGAGTCATATGGATTACTTTTATGCTGCCTTCATATGCTTTTTGGAGCTTAACATTTTTGGCACCCATTCACTTGCATTGTGAGGACCTACAGAGCTTAGATATTCTTCTAAAAATCTTAATTTGTGTTCTGCAGAAGAAAGAAAGTCATACACATCTGGGATGGCATGAGGGTGAGTAAATGATGAGCGAAATTTTAATTTTTGGGTGAACTATTCCTTTAATACTATCAAGTAGGTTATTGTTTTATGTTTAAATAAAGAAGAAATTGAAAATATTAAAGGTATTTTTTTTAATGACTTAATTTGTTTTTCTTCTTTTTTTGAGAGACATACTAGGCTAGATGAATTAAGACTGAATACATTGCATTATAAATGAAGGCTCTATGAAGAAGCAAATTTCTGCTAATTCAAAAATCTATAGGCCTATTCATTTTGTTAACACCAAAATCATGATTATCATAAAGAAGCTGCCAAAGGTTTCAAGGTTTGTGGCATTGTATCTTTAAAAGATATTTAAAAACTTAGTTTGAAGCAGATAGATGTCAAGTAAACAAGATATCCTTGCATGTTTGTCAAACTACTTATGATGCACACTGATATTATACACACTCCAAATCATCATGTAAGAAAATGAAGTTTGATTGGTTTAAAATGTCAGTCAGACATTTCATACCTGAATAAACGATTCTTGAACAGAACAAGATGATGAATTATGCAGAAGATACAGAATTACTTTTTTTGTCTAGTTGACAGGGCAGAAAAGGGATAGAATAGAGTACTAGCCTGTTCACTTCAAGTACTGGTGAAAGGACAGATGATCATAGGGCTTGTTGTCATGTTGTACAGTGTTTGCAATGAACAGAACCGTTGTTTATTGTAAAATGGTCCTTCACCTGATTTCGTCAAGCCCGCTTCATAGGTGCGCTTCTAAAAGGTCTCGCGGATATGACATGCAGCGCGATCTACAGTGTGCAATCAAGTCAGATTTAATTTGAAGACTGTGGGCTGGGTTTCCCGAGATTTCACTCACCAGTGTAGAGTTTGTTTAAAGTGGCGAAGTTTAAAACCAAGATCTTTTCACTGCATGTTTAGAATAAAAGTTTGATTTGCCTCATTCCATGTGTGTGACCAAAGACAAGATCCACACAATCCATATGTCACTGAAAAATATATATTTAAATAATCTGTTCTTTACATTCAGTTGTTGATCAAAAACAAAAACAGAAACCTATATTCTAGTTGCACATCAGCACAGATGCTGTAACAGCATTCAACCAAGACCTTACCATTTTAGACCTTACCAGTTTAGCACTTGTTAATCATTTCAATGTAAATACTTGTAAATAGTAAAAATGAGGCATGTAATCAACAAACATGTAACTATATATATAGTGTGTTATATTTAGTTACTCTGATCTGTATTTGTTCTGTGTATCTGTGTAATGTTCTGGATGACCGCTAGAGGCTGCCATCCCTGTTTTCTGTTCCTTGTTCCTGTTTCCTGTTTGTATTCTGTTATGGCGTTTGCAGTCCGTTGTAGTTCTGTTTTGTCATTGGTCTATTTGATTACCTGTTCCAGGTGTTTCTTGTTTGCATGTTATCCTGTTTTGTGCCCTGTTTTCAGTTCTGTTTGTTGGTTATTAATGAATGTTCTTTGTACATGGTTTTGTGTGCATCGTCAGTGTATTGGTTTGCTACTATCTGTTCCCATTTGTTCCTGCTCTGATCTGGATTTACCCATTATGTATTTGAATGGTTTCTTGTGTTTGGATTTTGCCTGTATTCTGTATTTACTTGTTTGGCATGACTTTTTTGTTTTGCACCTGGATTACATGTGAATTTTTCACTGTTTACGTTTGTTACGTTTGTATAATCCAGTAATAACTAAAGTAAATAATCTTTGTCCTTTTAATTGAAATCTATGCGAGTTGAGCTCGATGGCAATGCAGAATTTGTAATGCCTTCCAGAGATGGCGAGCCCATGGTGTGTGCGTACGTACCTTCATAAAAAAAAATTGTTTTGTATTTTGGAACACACCATGTCGTCCGCCAGACAGTTCCCATGTGCGACACATTTTAATTGACCCTGCTGCTCACAGTTTACCAAAGTTGTGTTGAGAAATATGTTTGAAAGACAAAGACTATTGTGCAACAAGCAGCCCTATTTAGATCTGAAATCTTCTGATTATCGATACCTGAAAATGGCATAGAATAGTGATGTACAGTATGTATTGTGATGTATTGCGATACATATCATTGTCACGAATGTAAGGCAATGAAGGCAGACGAAGGTTGAGGATCCAAATGCAGCTTACTTTATTGTTAACAAAAACACAAAGGAAAACCCTCAGTGGGGAAATAAACGTAAATAGAGAACTCGGGCAGGGAACACAGACCAGGGTAACAACATTCACAAACATTCAACGACTGACAGAGACTGAACAAACAGACAGGGTTTAAATACATAAACATGGGACAAAGGGGCCAATGAACAAACAGAACACAAACTAGATGACAAGGTGATTAACAGAAACCAAAGGCAAATTAACAAGGGCAGGTGAAAACAATGACAGAGAACACAAACGCTAACAAGGAGACTATGGAGTTAAACAAGGGACAAAAGTGAAAACTAAGGAGTGCAAAAGTGACAGAAATGGCAAACAAAAGGGCAACAGTGAAACAAGACAAGGTATACATAACAATCATATCGTGAGGTGTCTGGTGATAACTAGCCGTAGAGCCAATGTGTTTACACTTTGGGGTAAAATCAACTGCACTGTAAACTGGGATAGGAGACAGTATTTTAACTTTAAAGAAATTACAAATTACCTTTAAAGAGTCAGGCAGATGGAACAGTATTCATTTGTACACTGTACTCCTTTGGCCTATGACCCTCCCCCCACCAATAGTTAAAGATATAAAACTTATACTGGTGCAGTAGAGATATTTATAGTTATCTGATATTTTTCTCCCTCTCCTCTTTTTTTTCTCCATCTTCCTCTCCTACTACCATATTCACTCTATATCTGTCCGCTGTTGCCCTCTGATTCTATGCTAGCTTTGCCTTCCATTAATGTTTTTTACCATCCCTAATCTTTTCACTGGTCTCTTTCTTTCTTTCTTTTACTCTCTCTTTCTTTCTTTTACTCTCTCTTTCTCTCAGTGACTATATAATCAAGGAGAAGACAGTTCTTCTGCAGAAAAAAGACAATGAGGGATTTGGCTTTGTGCTAAGAGGAGCCAAGGGTAAGAGGGCACATTCACTCTCATTCTTTCTCTTTCTCTCTTCACACATGCAATTATACTGATCTTTCCAAATTGGAATCCAAAATGTTTAATCTATTGCACTAATCGGCTGTCATCACTGTTTCATGGTGTTGTAACATTGCATATCCCATGTATTGTAATCCTCAACCGAACATTCTGGACATGCATATGCCCTCAGCAACACGACAGGGTATACTGATTGTATAATTGTCCTCTCTTTTTAGCTCAGACCCCAATAGAAGAGTTCACTCCCACCCCAGCCTTTCCAGCACTGCAGTACCTTGAGTCTGTCGACGAGGGAGGCGTGGCATGGAGAGCTGGTCTACGAATGGGAGACTTCCTTATTGAGGTATCTGCAAGAAATGCATGGAACTTTTTGTCTGTTCTTTCCTCTGCATCACTGTCTGACAACCAATACTTAAAGTCTCTCTAGAATTGTCCTCATTCATCAAGTTTTTTTTTCACTCTCTGTTCCTGTTTACATATCTCTCTCCCCTTTTCCAGGTGAATGGGCAGAATGTGGTTAAGGTGGGACACAGGCAGGTGGTCAATATGATCAGGCAAGGCGGCAACAGCCTCATGGTCAAGGTTGTCATGGTTACCCGGAATCCTGATATGGAGGAAGGGATCAGAAAGAAAAGTAAGAGATACTAATTCACACAGTGCTGACAACAGTAGGCATTACCTGCTGAAAAACAAACTGCTTAAGACAGCCTAAGCTGGTTTGCTTGTATTTGCTGGTTTCAGATGGTCTAGCTGGTCACTCAGAGTGGTCAGGGTAGTGTTCAGCAGGTTTAGCTGGTCAAACAGATGATTTTGGTGCGCAGAACTCCTCTAACCAGTGAATTAGACCAGCTATGACCAGGCTGGGAAACCAGCGAATCAGGTTTAAGCTGTTTTTCAGCAGGGTTATGCCACCATAGTTATAATATTGATGAATGTGATGATGGTTACTACAGTGTCTGCTCTCTCTCTCTCCACAGTCCCACAGCAGAGTAAGAGATTGAGCACACCGGCTATCGCTCTACGCTCCAAATCCATGACATCAGAACTGGAAGAGATGGGTAAGACATGGGGATAAAAAAGATAAAATGAAAAGAATAAAAATAAAACACTAGAGGACAGGACCAGAATGATTAGAGAGAGAGGGCGGTGAAGAGATGATAAAGAAAAGAGCCAAAGGAATAGTTGTTCAGTCTAAAGAAGGAGGGAAGAAAGAAAACAGAGTAAATTGGTGAGTTAACTATCACAGTGTACACTGAGATACAAAATCACAATACAAATTATGGAGAGCAGTATTTAAACTGGATGGCAGAAGGAAGGAGAGAAAGACAGATAGAAAGAGAGAGAGATAGAGATAGATATAGATATATATAGAGAGAGAGAGAGAGAGAGAGAGAGAGAGAGACATCATTAAGTATGTGAATGAGTCTCAATGCATTTCACTGTTCTTTCAGAAGTTCCACACTGTCACTACCAGCACCCCCACTACAGGTAACCCCCCAAAAACTGCCCTCCACCTTATCCCTAAACCCTCCACCTGCAACCCCTTGTAGCTTTAACCCTAAACCTGAATCTGAACCACCTATCAATAGGCACACACCTCTAGCTGTCTGAGAAACAGGTTCCTGAGCACTGTGTGTCTTGCCGTCGTAATGCTGCTGGCAGTGGGGAGTGCTGGAGAGGCACAGTATGTGCTGGCTTGGAGTCACCATCACTTATAAACATTTAGTTTAGCAATCAGTGTTATACAAAATTAGGGGAATCAGACTAGATCATTTCAGCAGCCCACCATCAAGACAAACTCTGGTCTGTATAATTATACATTTATGTATACACCTTATCCTCAGTTTTTTAAACCAAAACCACACTCTCCCACCTCTATAGTCCACTGAGATTGATACTATACATAGCATGTTCCACTCCTTTCCCTTCTCCTCAGCCCAAGCAACATTCTCAAAGCTTACAGTTTCCTCTGGTGCTATGTCTACTGTAGATTGAAGTGTTTTTCTCTTAACCCCAATGCTCCTACAATCAAGTAGTTATGGAAAGTGAGGATTATACAGTCTAGTAGTAGTAGTGAGTACTGATTTAAGATCTCAATCAGATTGGTAAGTTTCTATGCAATTTCCAGGGGTCAAGGTGTACTGGTCTGGCAAGAAACAGTCATGTTTTCAAGGTATCGTTTTAATGAAAAACTGATGATAGATTTGCAATTGTTTGTGTTGTTCATGGTATTGAATCTTTGAGTTTTGTTTGAGGCAGTAATTAGCAAGTAAGCTGAGTGTAGAATCATGAGATAATGGGTACAATTATTCTGACCACAGAGTCTTCACACATTTTCTACTAATTTCTTTGGTGTTGTCTATAGAACTATTCAGAGACTGCTGTGCCATTTTAATGTCTATTAATGTTGTATGATCGATTTCAGATATATCTGCCACTAAACGTCACATACAATAAGCAAAGTGTGGTTTGTAATTTTACATGTCGGTTGGCTGGTACCTTTCTGTAAAGGTGGGAATTTCTTGGCCAGAAAAAGCTACTATGTAGACTAGACTCCTTGCCTATAGTCAAAAGTCTGGAGACTAATGTAGGGTTTAAGATTAATGCATGCACTGTTACATGTAACAAAGTTCTGTTTAGGGTTAATAGACTGGAGTAATGTCTGAACTTGATCATAGAACTTTTGATGTGTTACTGCTGTATCTTCTCAATGTGTTTGTTTTATTATGCCATCTCATACTGTACCATATGCCTATTTATATGCAGTGTTTTAATGTGAGTGAAGAGCTCTCACCTTATTCAGATGCACTCACCTCTCCACCTGGTGCAGTCTCACACCTCACAGGCTGCCATGCTCTAAAGATAGCCAAAATCATTCTAGTATTAATGTTTTGCTGCAGTGGGACTTTATAAACCAGGCAGAAGCACTTAAATGAATAAAGAAAAACAGAAGACTCAATCAAGGCAAAAGGCAGATGATGAGTCTTAACAGGCAAGAAGCTTGTTTCTTCCTCCAGTTCCCTCAGAAACCCTTAGCTTTAAATGCACACAAAAACACTTACAGACACACATACTCACACACCCTTTACACTTATTCACTTGTGGCTCGTATGAACCCTTCCTGCACACTTGTGTCGCACGGGTTATTTTTTAGTGATTGAAACCCTAACTAACCTGTCTTATAACCTCCCTAATCTTTCTGTCTGTTCTGGCATTCCATACACAGTGGACAGAGGTAAGATGCACCACTTCAACTTATCTAAGTAATTTGCTAAGGTTGTGTGTGAAAAGGATTGGAAATGCAATTGTGTTTTTATGTGTACATCCTGGAAATGAGTGGTTTTAATGAGTGGAATTGAACCTTTAGCAAGTAGTTAGGGGGCCTGCACAATAGAGTTTATGCTGTGTCAGAAAACGCTGCAAATTAAAAATGTATTTCAGTGGGGATGGTGCATCACAAGGACATAAAAAAATGCAATAAAAAACATTTGCGTAAGTGACACTTTGTCGTGTGACAAAACGCTCTGCTGTTGTATCCAATCTGCTGTATTCCCGCCTGATTTCAAACCTCATAATGAGTCTTATGCATTCTTATCTGTTAAAAACTCTGAGCTTTCTCTGCTGTGTAGGCACCTAAAGTTGGCAATTACAGAATTAGCCACTAATATAGTAGTAGTAGTATTGCAGGCTGCTGGTATTTAGCCTTATATTTACTCTCTGTTTACTTGATCACAGCCTCTGCCCCATGGAAAAAAAAATCAGGTAAAGCTCTTAGTTCCACGTTGTATATCTTGTATGAGACACTTGACCTCACAGGTCTGCAAATATTTCTTATGGGATGAATCCTGTCCATCTGTTACAGAGTTCGAATCTTCACAAGCTACAGAGAAGAAGAGGACAGTTTATCAGATGGCCTTGAGTAAGAGCGTCAATGGATTTATACAGAGGCACTGTCATAATATATTTAGAAATTTAAGAAATATGTGTTGAATCAAAGTAACTCAAGCTAAGAATTAAAGGGATAGTTCATAATTCACCCAAGAAATGAATGAATATTCATCATCATTTACCCACCCTTATGTTGTTCCAAACCATTATGACTTTCTTTGTTTTGAGGAATACAAAAAGAGATGTTAGGCAGATTGTTAAGGATTGGCAGCCTCAGCCACCATTCAATTTTTTCAAACTAATGATGGTGAATGGTGACTGAGGCTAATAATCTACCTAACTTATATTATTATTTTTTTCCATAGAAGAGAGTCATACATGTTTGGAACAACATGAGGGTGAGAAAATGATGATATAATTTTATTTTTTGGGTGAACTATGCCTTTGAGAGCTAAATCACAATAATTAAAGCCAAGAATAAATAGTTTGAATTTAATTATTCTGTTTCTCTTTAACGTTTTTTTGTCAGATAAACTGGATGAGATTTTAGCAGCAGCACAGCAGACCATCAGTACCAATGAGGTTCCAGGGCCCCGGGCTCAGGGGGTAAAAAGAGAACGGGGCAGAGGCTTTTATAATGAGGTGTGTTGTGTGTGAGACCATTTTATATACTGACTGTGTTGGTTACAAAGATTACATGAAAAATGTTACAGAGATAGTTATGAGTTATGGTTTTGCAGGAATTTAAGTGTTAGCATTAAATATGTCTATGTTTCTCTCCATTTGTTCTGGTAGCCAAGTTTCGACCAATCAGGAATGGGGATAACATCTGGGGCTGGGCTAAGCTACGATCGTGGTCAATTTGTGTCTGGCCACGGCACCCAGCACGGTATGCTGCGACAGAAGTCTATCGGTGAGGCTGTCCGTTAGTCCGTCTGTTTGTCTGTCTGCCCAGCTGTCTGTCTGTTCAACCATACTGCTATATACATCTGTGGTACATGCATTAAAGGGATAGTTCGCCCAAAAAATAAAAATTCTATCATGCCATCCCAGATGTGTGACTTTCTTTCTTCAGCAGAATACAAACAAAGATTTTTGGAAAAATATCCTATTGGTCCTTAAAGGGTAACTAAACCCCTGCTCAGAGTCTGACTCCACCCACTAGCAATATTTGAAAAATGCTCGAAAAGTGGGCAGACCCCAGCGGGGATAGAGGGGACGAACCGAGGGTGGGGCTGAGCGCGGGGGGGGCGTGCACCTGAGACCCGTAGTGACAGCTGCTGTCAGACTCTAAAATGGAGAGTGACTGGAGTGGCGCAAGTAGCTGTGCCACAGAGCGGTCTTTTGAAGTCGAGGACCTTTCTCCCCCACCTTCACCTGAAGTGGAGGGGGGTGAATTGTCTGTGGACACAGGGCCGGAGCCATATCAATTCGAGCCGCTGGCTCAAACTGCGGTTTTAACTCCCTGCTGAGCATCCGAGTGCGCATTCACCTTCACTCGTGTGCAGGAAAAACAAACGAAACGCTGTTCAGTGATGTTTATCCTTTTAGCAGGATTTTTATTTAGCAAGCTTCACTTGAACATAACATCAGTTAGCTGTTCTCTCAAATTAGAAGAATGTGACGTAAAGCGTAACGTCATCATGTACAAAACCGTATACCTCCAAATAAAACTATACAGGTAGTCAGTACCGTAATACAATGTATAAGGGTGCAATACGTTTAACACTCCTGCATCGCGAATGCGCGTTTGTCGACCCCAGAGGATTAACTTTAGCCTAACCATAAATTGTGATTCAAATATATATGATCACTCACCTCAAGACGCCGCTGAGGTGGTGGATTCCATGCAGGAGGAGCAGCGTTTGGCACTGCGTCAGCTTTCAGCCGAGCTGTTTGGAGAAGCCCATTTCCACCTCCATTGCGTTGGAGAAGCAATCCCGCGTAAAATGCAGTTTGCACACTCCTCCAGCTCTAGGCGGGAACTCGCAGTCTTCCAGAACAAGGACGTGCAACCCCTGGCACCTAATTTCCAAGTCTGCTGGAAAGCTATACAGTCCAGCAGTGCTGTTGCAACCAGAAACACTACACCTATGTACCATCCTGACCACTGTACTAAATACAGATAATCTACACTAACTTGAAGCTATCCTAACTGACGCAATACTATGCTACTAACTAACTATGCTTCTAACAATACTACACTAACAAATATGCTAATTAACTACCTAGGCTACACAAAATAATCTAAATAACTATATAAATGCTATGCTAAATAGATGCTAAAATACTCTATCCTGATCGTTTTCAATACTGCAATTCCAACTCCTGACTCGCTACAGTGGTTTTGACGAAACGAGATGGTTTTTATACTGCCATGGGCGTGGTAGCTCGTACCAAGGGTGTGGTGAGCTGGAACCTGCTTACGTCAGCTGTCACCGCTTACCTCACGAAGTACCGCAAACAGCCAATAGGAAAATTCAACTGCAGTAGCCAACGTTCAACCTGAAGAGGGCAGCACTCAGACGTTTTTACACCATATATTGTAGAATTAAAACACTTTATACACAAATGTCAAAAAAATTACTTGAATCAATGACCAGTACTAATAAAGCCCCATTCTTACAGATCATTAACTAAAAAAAGTTGGTTTAGGGTTTAGTTACCCTTTAAAATGCAAGTGAATGGTGATCAGAAATCACATAAAGGAAAGGAATCCATATGACATTGTTTAAAGCCATATCTTTCAAAGTGATGTAATAGATGTGGGTGAGAACATACAAATCTTTAAGTTCTTTTCTTTACCTTTCACTTTCAGATATGAAAGTGAAACTAAACAGGCACCACATGTGACTTTGTGAAAGTGGAGTGGAGTTTAGAGTAAAAAATGCTTCAGTTAATAACATCTCAGTTATTTAGACTGTGGCGTGATTGTTGGTGCCAGATGGGCTGATTTGAGTATTTCTGTATTGCTGATCTCCTGGGATTTTCACACACAACAGTCTCTAGAATTTACTCCGAATGGTGCCAAAAACAAAAAGTATCCAGTGAGCAGCAGTTCTGCAGATGGAAACGCCTTGTTGATGAGAGAAGTCAACAGAGAATGGCAAGAATGTTTCGACCGGAAAAAGTCTACGGTAACTCAGATAACCACTCTTCTCACAATTGTGGAAGAATAGAATAGCATCTCGGAATGCTATTATGAGATACGGGTTGGCACTGTTTTGGCAGCACGAGAGGGACCTACACAATATAAGGCAGGTAGTTTTTAATGTTGTGCCTGATCATTATATGTATATATAAATGTCACGTCTAGATGTGTTTTTGTTCATGATTTGTGTTCATGCCTTTTATTTTGAGAAGTATTTCCTGTTTCCATGCCATGCTTGTTCCTTGTCATGTGATATCCTGTTCCCTTATGTGATCTTGTCATGTGTTTCCCCTGTTCATGTGACTTGTTTTCATTGGTTCATTGGTTTATTACTTTGCTATGAGTTCTAGTTTGTCATTGGTTTAGTTTAATAGTCTTGTTGTCATGTTTGTAGTTTTGTCTATTCATTGGTTGTCTTGTTACCCATGTCTGTGTATTTAAGCCATCATGTTTGAAATTGTCTTTTGTCAGATATTGTTAATGTAACTCTGTCAAGGTTAAGTCAAGTCAAGCTATACTCATGTCATTTTAAGTATAGTTCATGTTTATGTTCATGTTTTTAGTTGGGTTTTTGGAGTATAGGTTTGGAAAATAAATTGCTTGGGTTCTTCACTCCATCATCGTCTCAGCCTTTTGCCAACGATGTTACAGTATGTAAAGCACAAATTTCCAAGAGTTGTAAGAGAGTAGCACTTCTTATAGCAAAAAATAAAAAATAGTAAAAAATAATAGTAATCAAATAAATAAATAAATAACTCTGAGACAGTTCAATCAGCCACCAATCAAAAACAACTATATTTGTGATATCTGCATCAGTTCAAACGTCAGCACGGAGTGCGAGTGAACCGATAATTTTCTTCACTTTAATACAAGTTATAACACGAATGTACATCTGAAGGCATGTTGAAAGATACAGTACAACTTACATTCACTTATCATCTCTTGTGTATGCGCCTAAGCTGTTTCAGCCACGGGAAGACGTCAGTAAAACAGTTTGTGAAGAACTTGTCACCTAACGTTATCTCAGGAAGATATGGCCAATAATATCCTCATCACGTTAGTTATCTAGAAAAATGTAAAACTTCTCTATAGAGAAGCATATCGCTAAAATTATAAATGCATTATACATTTTTGCAGAATTTACAAAAGTTTTTATGACAGCCATTTAAATTATTATATCTCAGCAATAATTAGAAACATAGTGATTACATAATCAGAAAGCGGAAACATAATTTTTTATATTTAGTGAATAAAATGTGTTTCTGGGTCAAAGTGACTCAAAATTATGGAGCCGGTCATAATCACAAAATGTGTAAAGATTTTATGAAAATGAGTTCACAATGTAGCCTAATAAGCTTACATTTATTTTGATCTAATAACCTATTTAAAAAAAAACAACTATTATTACGTTCTCTGTCGATTTGAGTCACTCACATCGCATTGCTGATGATTATGGAAAAAACTCCTTTCTCCGATTTCTGAACTCCTATTGGATCATGCCAATTCAGATGCAACTGAATTGAGCCAATGCCATTCGTGCCTGCTCAGACAATGATATTGAGCGTGCAGTGCTCAGCTTTCTATATAAGGAAAAGAGGAGAATGACAATGCCGTATCTTTCACAGCTTCGTCCACGTCAATGGAGGATTCTCCGTCTCCCTACAGCTGGGCAAACTGGTGCCTCCTTGCACACGATGGCAGTGCTCCAGGTCTACCAGGCCAAAATTCGTTAAATAATGGATGAATCCGGTCCCGACCCAACCATGTTCAAAGAACATCGCGACCGATTTTGCGCTAAGAGCAACAAAGGCCACCGCCGGAGCGATTGGGCGCTCCATGGGAAATCTGGAGACCATGACCTTTTGGCTGATGCTGACCGACATGCACGATAGGAACAAGTCGGCCCTCCTCAACGCGCTGGTATTCCCCGTTGGTCTCTTCAGCAATGCAGTGGAAGCCCTGTCGGAGCACTTCCTGACAGCCCAAAAACAGCAGCAGGCCATTAAGCATTTCATGGCTAAACGAGGCAGTACCGCCGCTCAGCCCAACCATTCACGCTCTGCTTCAGTGGACTCGCATAGAATCCCTGTTCTCTCCTCCCGCCGTTCCTGTTCGGGAGATTGTTCACAATTGTTTATCTGTGCCAATAAAGTGTAGAAAACATGTGCAGTCTGCCCGCCTTGCTGTTAGTGCAAAAAGAGAAAAATTCACAAACACTCACGAAAAGAGCAATGTTCCTCTTCACGCACCCATACACTTCCCACAAACCGTCAGCCCCGCCCCTGGGACGGGCGCCGTGTCAGTGATCTCACTATCCCTGCTGTCCAAGCGAATAAAAGCGTGGGAATCCATTCCTGGCAGAAAAGCAGATCATAGCACACATCCATCAGAACAACTGGTTTATCTCAATAGATCTGAAAGATGCCTATTTTCATATCCCGATCGTTCCTCATCACAGATGCTTCTTGAGGTTTGCATTCAAGGAGAGGGCATATCAATTCACAGTCCTGCCGTTCGGCCTTTCCCTAGCTCGGCGCACATTCACGAAATGTGTGGCTGCAGCTTTAGCCCCTCTGAGTATGAGGGACTGCACATACTCAATTACCTAGAGGACTGGCTCATTTTAGCACAGTCAGAGACCGTTTTGCACTCGCACAGGGACAGGCTACACTTGGCCTATGGGTCAATGTGAGGAAGAGCTCATTAATTCCCAGTCAGGAAATATCCTTCCTGGGGTTGCGTTTGAACTCTTTAAGAATGCATGCTTTAATCTCGGCCAAGAGAATACACTCAATATGCAGCACGGCAGCGAGTTTCAAATTGGGCATGGCTCTGCTCGTTATGGGCAACCCATGTTCCCAGAGCCCTGAATTTCAGTGCAGACATGCTCTCTCGACAAGGAGTGATCGCAGGGGAGTGGAAACTCCACCCCCTGATGGTCACAGAGATCTGGAACAGGTTTGAGAGGGCAACGATAGATCTATTCACCTCCCAGGAGACCTCTCATTGTTCCCTGTGGTATTCTATGACCGGACAGGCCCCGTTGGGGTTGTATGCGTTAGCTCAAAAATAGCCAGCAGGACAAAAGTGTGCATTCCCCCCATTGCGCCTCATTCCTCCACTCATCTCCAAAATCAGGGAAGAAATGGAAACAGTACTACTGATCACGCAAAGGTGGAGCTCCTTTATGCGCAATTTTGGGAAATCCCACTAAGACGGGACCTTCTTTCTCTGGCTCGTGGCTCTATTTGGCATCCGCAGCCGGAGTTATGGAATCTACATGTGTGGCTGTTGAGCGGGTCGTGTCAGATGATGAAGACCTTTCATAGGTCATATAGAATACAATTTTGCTGCTATTTCGGCAAATCATGCAGCTGTAGGGGGCATGCCAGTAGGTAGACACTGTTTTGTGGCCAGCTTTCTAAGAGGCACGAGGCGAATGAATCGTCCTCGCCCAGCTATAATCCCTACATGGGTCCTGGCCTTGGTGCTGAGCATGCTGACTTAAGCCCTCTTTGAACCGATGGAGACTATCGATCTGCGTTCTCTTTCCTTTAAAACACCTCTCTTACGTGCCCTGATGTTCATTAAGAGGGTGAGTGATCTACAGGCATTCTCAACGCACAGCTCCTGTTTAGAATCTGGTCCGATTGGATCTAGAGCCACGCTTAGACCAAAAAAAGGTTATATTTCCAAAGTGCTCTCTACCCACTTTAAGGCGCAGCTAGTCAATTTACAAGCCTTTTACCCCCCCTCCCTTCCAGTCAGGAGAGCAACGCTCCCTCCATATGCTCTGTCCAGTCAGAGCGCTACACACCTATGTGTCCCGCACAAGCCAATTCAGACAAACAGACCAGCTTTTTGGCTGTTTCGGAGGTCGCTCGAAAGGCATGCCAGACTCATATTGGATTGACGACGCTATTACACTGGCATACGAATATCAGGGAACCCAATTCCCTATTGGCATTAAGGCCCACTCAATGAGAGGTATGGCTGCCTCTTGGGCATGGGAAAATGGTGTTTCCATACAAGAAATCTGCCTGGCGGTGGGTTGGGCTTCGCCCAGCACCGTTGCACGATTTTACAACCTTGATGTGCATTCGGTGGCTTCACAGATATTGTCTATGCAGCAGCATTAATTAATTGTGTTCTAAGGTCCGCTTCGAGAACTCGATTAATTCAATTCGCTCCCGGACCGCATGCGCCTGTGCAACAATGCAATTCTCGGCCCTTCATGCTAAGCTCCGTCATACTTCATTTACACTGCCTAATTACACTACATGCAATATCTGGTGGTGTTATGCCGCCCGCTTATATAGAAAGCTGAGTGCCGTGTGCTCAATGTCATTGGCTGAGCGGGCACGAAAGCCATTGGCTCAATTCAGTTGCATCTGAATCCGCGTGATCCAATAGGAGTTCAGAAATCTGAGAAAAAGGAGCTTTTCCCATAAGCGTCAGCGACGTGCTGTCTTGTTCTCTACATCTCAGGGAACAGAAGTTACATACGTAACCAGAGACATTTTGTGCTCATAACTTTATTATGTTTAGAGAAAATTATTATATTGTAAACATTTCTTTACTTCTACATTATGTACAGCTATTACATTATGAAATGTGATAACATTATAATTTGCTACAGTGTGTTCATAATTTATGATCCTATTAAGTTCTGTGAAAAATATTACATTATGAGCTTAAGATGTTATTATGTTTTGAGAAAATGATTACATTATGAACATTTTATTACATCAATAATGCAATATTTATTACATTATGTGCAGTTATTACACTATGCTTTGTTACTACATTATGAGTTACTATACCATTCACTTGTGTTGCAAGGACCTATAGAGCTGAGATATTCTTCTAAATATCTTTGTGTTCTGCTGAAAAAGTCATACATGTATGGGATGGCATGAGGGTAGAGTAAATGATGGGAGAATTAAAATTTTTGGGTGAACTATCCCTTTAAGAGTGTTCGAAAGCGTACAACTGTGGGTATGCTTTAATGTGTATTATCTATGTATTAATGCTTTAATGCTCTAGATTAGTGACTGTGCTTTTCATTTTGTTGCAGGAGTCCATAAGAATCTTGTCAGGGGTTATAGGAGAAAGCAATTGGTTTTATTTTAATCTGGCACTTACCATCAATGTTATTTTTGGTTGGAGAGTAAAACATTACAGCCCATTTTTAACACCTGAGATTATTAACATACTATCTTTAAATACTAGAAGGCATCTCTTTCTGACCCATGCCATGAATCTCTAAAGCTGGTAATGCCAATAAATGTTCAATATTGAAATCTCCACAATCTTGGGTTACTAAAATGGTACCTTTTGGTTACATTAAAATTAAAGAGTGTTTCTTTATTTTGCATGCCATCTGATTAGTCTGGCATCCCTATTGTGTATTTGTGTCACTTCTTTGTCATCAGTTAGAGGTCCTGTTTGTACTGCATTTGTTCTTCTGTAACATAGGTTAACACACTGCAATCTATAAACCTGGTTTATACTGACAAATAACAGCATTGCAACAGTGTAGAGGTGAGCGGCTTGAACCTGCTTATACTGGGTGATTGACCAGTCATGGTAATAAACAGACAAGCTGACAGACAGACACACAGACATACTATAAGATGGACTTGACTCAATTCTGTACTTTGTTTTGTTTGCCTCTGCTCATTTTAGGAAATAGAGATGTCTTTTTCTTTCTCCCTCATTCTTTTTCATTTTCAGATTATTGTACATTCTCTTTCTCAAGAATATATTTATTTTCTTTGATGTTTTGTAATACCTTTCACTTTCTCCTTTCTATTTGTTCTCCATTCCTGCCCTTTTCTTTCCATGAAAATGTGTATCATTGCTCTCCCTCTCTTTCTCTCCCTTTCCTTTTTTACGTTTTGAAGCAGGGGTTCCTGAGGAGGAGAAGCAGTTCCTTCATCCTCCTGCCATTAAGTTTGCAAGAAGTCTTTCAGTACCTGGCCCAGATGACATCCCTCCCCCTACAACAGCACCCCCTGAGCCCCCTTTCTCCTCAGTGCCCCCTTTTGGCTTTAGGGGGAAGACATCCCAGCAACCTTCTGATTCTGTGTCCCAAACCACTTCCTCTTCTGCACATTATCAGCTCTACTCACAGTCAGTGCACGGCAGGGACAGGTCCCCTGGACCAACGTCTGCTTCTGGAACAGGGGACCATGCACTCCCTTACTCCCATGCCCAAGCCCACCCCTCTGTACCAAGCAGGACTGCCTCCAGAAAAGTTATTGGGTACACAGGAGACCTTGCAGGGGCTGGAGGAGCAACAGGGGCTAAAGCTGCAGCATTGAGAAGGGGCTACAGTAATGCCGTCCCACCCACCAGTGTCGCTACTGTGACTCCCCAGCAGCAGACTACGCAGAGCCAACCTTCCAGACTGGAGCGCAGTGCAATGGGGGGAGGGGCAGGAGGTGTCCTAAAAGGTGGTGCACGGAGAGGGAAGGTGCCCTTGGTCAAGCAGTCAAAGGTGGAAGATCTTCGTCAGGGCCAGGGCACACTAGAAGGGAAAGGCTCAGTGGAGAAAAGCTCTATTCCTATCCCCACCATCATTGTTAAAGCCCCATCCACCAGCAGCAGTGGTCGCAGTAGCCAAGGCAGCAGTGTGGAGGCTGAACCACCTCTTATAGGAGAGAGTGACAGTTCTAAACCCCAACCTGTTTCTCCCTCACCTGCACCCACTGTTCCACCGCCAGCCCCTCCCTCTACGCCTGCTCCCCCACCCCCATCACTGCCATCACATCGTACTCAAGAGAGTTTGGACTTCACCAGCCAGTTTGGTGCTGCCATAGTAGGGGCAGCTCGCAGAGATCGAGAACGATTCCACGAAGCAAGAAGGAAAAGTGCCTCCTTTTTTCTCTCTACTGAGGAAGAGTTGGGAGGAGCAGGAGGAGGAGGGGCAGGACGGACCCAGACCACCCAACAGCAGCTGAGCTCACAGCCTTCACCTTGCCTGAGACCATCCAAGTCTATAGATGAGGGCATGTTCTCAGGTGATACTTTTATCCACCACACACGCAGCATGCCTCCTGCCTTTGGCCTGCCTGAGTACTCCTCACCTGCTCCTTCAGGGGACTATCAACCCAAGTCTGTACCCGCAGACTTCTATGGGGCAGGAGGCCGACAGCAGCAACACCAAGCCTCTACCACAACATTTATTCACCCACTAACAGGGAAAGTTCTGGACCCTTCATCCCCTCTTGGCTTAGCGTTAGCTGCACGGGAGCGTGCCTTGAAGGATGATGGACGCATACGCAGGGAAAGGACCACAGAACACCACTTTAGCCGTCAGATGTCCAGCATTGGGGGCTTCCCCTCATCCACTGCACAACCCACCTCACACCTCTCCTACTCGATGGCCTCGTCTTCCTCTACAGCCTCCTCTGCTGCCCAGTCCCCAAGTTCCTCCTCATATCTTGTTACCTCCTCTTCACTAGCCGCCACGACTACTTCCACTCGGCCTCCATCTCCCAGGATCCTGCGTGGAGTAGGGAGTAGCTGGGGTGAGGAGGCAGGGGTTGGAGAGCGCACAGAAAGGGAGACTGCTGGTACCTCGGCTCCAAGAGAAGGCCTAAGGGTTCGTTTCTCTGAGGATAAAACCGTCCACACACACCACTACCAATCTCAGCACTACCAGCCCACCCACAAGGAGCGTGAAAGGGAGCGTCAGAGAGAGAGGTCACGAGAAAGAGAGAGAGAAAGGGAGAGGGAAAGAGAGATGGACAAAGCTCAGACCCATATGCAGCAGCAGTCCACACAACCAACGACTCATCAACCTCAGCGCCCCTCATTCTTGAGGATGGAGAGTGAGGCTGGGGCATACATCCTTTCATTAACACCTCCATCCCCTCCTCCAACTATGGTCCCTACCCGTCCTTCAGCTGGAGGAGGATGTGAAGGTGGAAGTGGCCCAGGACTTATGGTTCTTCCTCCGCCAGCTCCTTCGGTGGATGTAGATGATGAGTTTGTATTTGCTGATCCTCTCCCACCACCGTTGGAGTTTGCCAATAGTTTTGATCGTAGTTTAGGTTACTCTGGGATGATGTCTCGTAATGTAACAGCCCGCCAGCAGCTTCAACCCCTCCTCCACCGCCACCTCCCCCGCCACCTCCCCCCCCTCCTAAAGACTCCTTTATGACAGGGTTCCCCCCTCACACACCCCTGCCTTCACCTCAGGCAGGGGATTCTACAACTTCCAGTCTTACTTCCTATGACAGTGAAGTTGCCAACCTGACCCAGTCAGCCCCGTCTCCCTCTCCATCTTCCCCTAACCCTCTACCACCTACCTCCCCCTCCACCTTGCAGCCCTCTGTATTACCTCCACCTCCCTCTGTATCACCTCCTCCACCACCCACCTCTTACCACAGACCATTTGGCCTATCTCAGTCACAACACTTATACAATAGTACACACCAAGCCGGACGCTCTTCTTCTCCCACACCACCTTCCCTCTCTATCCCAGCTCCACCTGCATACCGGGGGACCTCAACAGCAACATCCACCCCTGCAACCTCTGTTTCTCTTAGAGGTAACTCCACTGTGACTGCAACCAGTTCCACAAATGCTACTGCAACTATCGCAAGGTCCACAACTACTGCTGCCACTGTCACCCAGCACACACGCATGGTAACTGTCTCAACAGTAGGTACGGGAGGTAGCATACGACCCAGCATAGAGCATCACTCACAATCCAGTGCAGCTTCCGTCAAGGCCGGTGAGTCCCAGGAGACAGTGGTGGATTCTGGGATTGAGGAGCTGGACAGCCGAAGCAGCAGCGACCATCACTTAGACAGTATCCTGGCACTCAGTGGGAGTGGGATAAGAGAGAGGTTGGAGAGAGCAGGCATGGGTAGCTTAGGTGGAGTTGGAAAGAGAATAGGGTCAACAGAGGCAGACAGAATAAGTGGAGCAGACTTTCTAGAATCTTATATGAGCTACCTTGATGGACAGACATTTGAAATGCACAATGCCAAAGCCGCCAGCACTGCATCCACCTACCCGAAAACACAGAGGTTCAGAGAAGGTAGTCGGGCTGGAGATCTTCGATGGCAAACCAGCACTGCACCCCCTGCATACCATCGACGCAGGGAGGAGGAAGAGGAAGAGGAGGAAGAGGAGGAGGCAGAAGAGGGAGAAGAGGAGGATGTGAATGCCCGTGATGGCTATAGGATGAGGGAAGGGTCAGGGATTGCTCGCTCCTCTGTAATGTACTTTGACCGACCCCACACTCCAGAATTAAAATGGGGTGATGGGTCGGCCGGAGCAGCACAGTCCATGGGGGACGGAGGAGGCCAGGCTGGAGGGACATATGTTGAGTCACGTAAGCTGCATCCTCCCATGACCAGTATGAAGGCAAGCATCATCAATGAACTAAACACCAAATTACAGCAGAGGAGCAAAGGAATGGAGAACTGGGGCTCTCAGAGGTCACTGAGCAGACATAGGTATGTGTTTGATATCAGGATAGGTACGTAGCATGGATGTGTATTACCATCTGCATGATGGCCTTGAAAATAGGCATGTGGCATGAAGATATCTCTGCTGCATTGTGTGATTTAGGGTGTCATAAGTCATAATCAATGTATATCAAGAGATCATTTCAAAGACTATGCATCAGTTAAAGGAAGTGGTGTCTTTGGTCCTTGAATATTTCTGGTTAGTTGTCAAACAACAGCAGGAGGTGCCTCGTTCCTAGTGACTTTAACACACTTAACATTAGTAACGTTTACACAATTTCCATAAAATATCATTAGTAAAATGTGGACCATGTTATTCAGTGGCTGGATGCTCCCTGAATTCTTGGAGAATTGGAAATTAAAGTTTCCAAAGATTTCCAAAAAATCAACCACAAATGGAAGCATAAACCACAGCAGTGAAGCGAATAGCTGGATAGGTGCAGTACTAACAACTATAGGATATGTAGCAGCACACATTTTATGTCTGGTTGTGAACAACATTTTTGCCAAGTAACTGTAAGTTTGATGGGGAGAGTCTAGCTGGTTAGTTAATTCAGAGAGATTTTTTTTTTGTATTTATTTTTAAATAACCTTATAGGTCGCACCAATTATAATATATGAAACTGCACAAGTCTTGCGCTTGCAGTTATAACAGCTTCATTGATTATAATGGGCACGATCCAATATTCCCAACCTTGCCGCTGGGGAAATAATACTGAGAATTTAAACTACAATACACTTTCATCACATCTCTTGTGTAGACGCACTTAGTATCAACAACACAGATAAGTCTGGATAACAAATCAGGTAAACGTTTGATGTTCTTTGAGAAAAGTTCTTGACCCTGAGTCTTATTTAAAGAATCCGGCAATGACACCTCATTGTTTATTTACAGTTTTTGCAAATATCTTATTTGTTCTGTTTTAGTTAGACTCTAAATGTCTGTGGTAGTCATTTTGCTTTGACAGTTCTGAGTTATAAAAATGCAGCTACAGGAAATGCTTCAGGGCCAGACATGCACAGTAGCGGTCTTATTCCTTTATTTTTGTTTACGTTCTTAAAATGGTCTATATTAATGAGAATTTTAGCCATATGATTAAAGGGGTCATATAATGGTACATGCACTTTTTCAAGTTGATTGTACTGAAATGTGTGTTGGCTGTGCCTGTACACAACCATCCTATTATGATAAAAATCCATCCAGTGTTTTTGTTTTAATCTCCTTATATATTTTCCCCTGCCTCAAATCGAGCCGTTCGACCGTGTGACGTCACACGGTCGGAACGCCCCTCCCAGGATTGTTGATTGACAGCAGTGTTTCAACACAGACCCGCCCTCGCTCGTGAGCGAGCTGTCAATCATAGTCCGTCATCATTGTTGATACACTGGAGCAGAATGGCGCCTAAGCGATTGTCGTGTTCTGTTCTTCGGCGTAATAACGAACACAGCAGTCATTTTGATGTTCCTAAATCTGAACCGCTGAAGACGCAGTGGCTGAGTTTTGTTTATGATGGGAATATTCCCCACGAGCAACGTCAATGCATTCATGTTTGCGCGAATCATTTTTCACCAGACTGCTTTATAAACGAGGGTCAGTATAAAGCTGGTTTTGCTAAGAAGCTGCTGCTGAAAAAAGATTCGGTACCAACTATTTATATTCCCTCTGCACCTCCAGAATAAGTAAGTGTAACGTTTTATTAACCTTTATATTAATCTTTGCAAATCGCTTGCACGCTTCACAACGAATGTGGCTAATGTTTACGGAGGGGCGGGGTGACCAAAGCTCATTATCTTTTAAAGTCATATGCACTCAAACGGCGTGCTGAAAACAGAGCTGTTTTTGAGCAGGTAAAATTAGTGTTTTCTTAAAATACTAATGAGAATTTTTAATAAAAGTATATTACAAAGTATTCATTTAGACCCTAAAGATTCATATTAACTTGTACAAAAATGGCATTATATGACCCCTTTAAAGGACTGCTTGAGATTTTGAGATTCTAAAAAGAAATTTGCTTGAATTAAGCTTTGTTTTGTAATTGACAATTTATTATTAGCAACATTTTAAACACCAATGATCTCTTTGTGTGTACTGTGTTACTGTTTCCATTTTTAAACTGTTCATCTCTTTTTGTGATTTCTGCTTTTTATCGTATGGTCTGTCTGTCCCACATAAGACACAGGTAACTGTTGAACTAAACCTCATTGCTCTTCCTCCCTTTTTCTTTCTCTCTCTTTTTTTTCTCTGTTACACTCTTGCATTCATTTGTTTTCATCTCCTTTCTATTCAGGTTCTCAGAGGACTCCACAGGTGCACTGAGTCCTCCCTCTGTCCGCTCTACCTCCCCATCTCCTGTTCACCTGTCTCAGCCTGCTTTGTCTCCCTCTCCCACAACTTCCTCCCAGCCACTCTATCCAAACTGGGCTCGATCTCCTTCCCCTCAGCCCCCTGCTGCCTCATCCCAGCCTCCTCCCCGCTCCCACTCACCTGTTTCTCCCTCATCGTATTCACCATACCCAACGTCACCCAAACACCGGCCTGTGTACCGCACCAAAGCCCTGGAGTTCCAGTTTATCCCCAGCCGAGAGTCCCGTAAGGCTGAGTCCCATCATGCTCAGCGCAGGCGAGCACCCAGCCCACTAATTTTTCCCTCTGACCGTCCCAAGCTTGGCCCTCCCCGCCCCTCATCCCTTCCTATTCTCCCCACCAACCCCCTCTATAGCAGCCTGTATGACCTCCGGGGTTCCATTACTCCACCCTCACCTGCCAACCCCCTCGGAGACCCCTACTTCTCCCCCTCTCCCCCTCTCTTTGCCCCCTCAGGTGCCCCACCACCTCCAAATTCCTCACTTGTGGTTTCTCGTTCCTTGTCTCCCACCCACTTCCTGTCAGGGACTTCATCCCCACCACTGCACCCTATTCCTCCACCCACTTGCCTGAGCTACCCCCACCTTCCACCCCCTTCACCTACCAAACCCTTTGCCTCCAAACCACTTCCATACTGGACCAAGTACGATGTGGCTGATTGGCTGGGCTACCTGAACTTGGGTGAGCACAGGGAGCGTTTTCTAGACAATGAGATTGATGGCACGCACCTGCCCTCTCTTACAAAGGAGGACTACCTGGACCTAGGAGTGACCAGGGTTGGCCACCGAATGAACATAGAGAGGGCACTCAGGAGAGTGATGGACAGGTGAGAGAAGAGAAAAATGCAAATCAGAACAGCAATGGAGAGAGGAGAGGGATTAGGGTGAGAAAGGGATAGCGCACGAGGAAAGAGAGCTAGTACAGATTAGGGAAAACATTGATAATTGATGGATAAATAACCTCTGGAAACAGCTGAAGTGGGCCACTGTATGTACTCAATGATGGCATGTGGAAAGAGATGGACATAGGAGAGAAAAAAGGAGGGGGATGAGGGCGAATGAGAAAAAATACTTATTTATAAAAATACCCCCCCCATCATCAGGCTGTCTTCTAGCACTTTCCCTGTTTCCGCACTCTCCCCTCGACATGAACTTATAGACAGAAGGAGAGATGAGGCCAACCACAACTGAGAGGACAGGAAAGATGAGGCGACAACTGCTGACAACAGAGATTCACTAAATGGAAGAGAAAAAATAAACACAAGAGGAGGGGACTTTGATATCAACCTGCTAGCTCACAGATGAAGAAATAAGAGAAAGTTCAAGGTCTGCCAAACTGTGAACACACCTGCACTTACACATGTTATTCAGTCAACTAAAACATAAACACCACATGGTACATACCAACAGATTAACAGAACACACTTAGTCTGAGCTTGCAGGCACTCACAAGGTAATCAAAATGTGAATGATCGAATTAATCAAATATGGATTCAAAACTAACTCAATATGAGAAGGTGATGTACTACATAACTGAGCCAAATAATTTTGAGGGAAACAATCAAAACGATCATTCGCTTATATGGTTTTTTTTTTTTCAGTGGATCTTCAAATAGAGATAGGGAGAAAGAGAGATATTGAAACCTCCTTTGCTGTCTTTCTCTTTTTCTTAGATTTTGAACCGAGTCTGTATAACTGACACGTTGTACTATTGGTCTCATTTTTAGAGCAGGTTCAATGGAGACTGACGCAGAGAGGGCGAGTACTGACAAACCCCCTGTCTTGCATGGCTAGGGAAGCCCTTAAAATAGAAGTCAATTTAACGGCAGGCACTTAATTGTGTGTGTGTGTGTGAGAGAGAGAGAGAGAGAGAGAGAGCGAGAGAGAGAGAGAGAGAAAGAAAGAAAGAAAGAAAGAAAGAAAGAAAGAAAGAATTCAAAGTTCATCACTAGAGGCATGACCGTGATTTGTTGTGTGTTTTTACCTCACCGATGGAGGGATTCTATTTTACCCAAGACAGATAGGGGCTAGTGCTTATCTTGTATTTCATTACAACTTCTTTACCTTCTCATGTCTTATAATGGAATTATATATCTATATCTATACAGACTGGTCACTGTATTAAAAACCCGTAGCAAAAATAAGTGCCCAGACCAACAGAATAGACACACAAGCTCTCTAACACATACAAACACACATGTACACAGTACATCCTCAGAGTGCTGATTCCAACATACACACACACACACACACACGAAAACACAAACACTGATACGCATATGTTTTATTTATATAAAAAATAATGGGACACAGTAAAATATATATGTATGGATTCAAGATGAAGATGTTAAAACATACGCAAAAAATATTTTAAAGGAAGATGATACAACATATTTATACAGTATATATAAATATATATATATATATATATATATATATATATATATATATATACTGAAAATGTATCAACATTTTTACCACAGACTCTTAAAATATAGAGACTGCAACTTCAATGAACCTCTTAAAGATACAAAGGCTCCATTTTAAAAGAGGAGACTACATGGAGAAGAGGGAGAAGGAGAAAACCAAACTGCCTCTATTTCTCACCCTCTCTCCTTCCAAAAACACTCTTTCTATGGAGGCAAGGCAAGACGAACATGCACTCTGACATCGGTCAGGGATACATGCTAATATCTGTTTTAATACAACTGTTCCTATAATGATTTTTAAACTCTAAATGGCTCTGGAATTGTTGATTTAGCAAGAGACAATGTTATTTATTGCAGTCACTGTTATCATCGTCCTTGCTGTTATCGCTATGACTGAGCTACAATGTTTGTTCCTGAGAGAAAATACTGGAAGTGTTTATGCTTGAAGATTTTTAGTTTGTGACCTCATGCAATGTGCTCAAATTGTTGGTACCTCTTGGACTTAAATTAGAGAAAAGACTTTCATATCTAACAATGTCCCTCACTCTTCTGCTCTTCCCTTCCTACATCACACAAAATATTGTGACATCACTTTGTATGCAAGGACTATCAATGAAATGATCAAAGATTTTATTGTGTGTGCAGTATACACCCTTTACATTCATGTTCCCTGTACCTAAAATTGAATTTAGTGACCTCCAGCCCTAATATACCATATCACAAATAGTTGCTCAATCAATTAAAAGGGCTCCTCATAACATTACACTTCCTTTTATTCCTCATATTTTCTCTTCCTTTTAATCGGCTGTCACCTTTACAATGACTTCACCTTTATGTTCCCTTCTTACAGTATCTTAGACATGTTTCTTTCAGGACCATCAGTAAAGATCTCGCCACCTCTATCTCCTATTCATCTTGCATTTGTTTGTCCTCTAAATAAAGAGTGGGATTCATTCATCATGCATTACAGTGCTCACTTAATCACTCCTACTGGACAAAAAGATTGCAGAACTAATTGTATTTTTGATGTTTAAGTGGGGTAAGTATAGTGACATTGAGGATAACAGTAAGGACAATGAAAGAAATTAGTTTTTATGATTTGAGATGAAAAAAAAAATTATTCCAAGTTTTAAAGAATCTTTGTCTTCCAATGTTTAACATGGGTTTAATGTGTAATCAAATCATGCTTTCTACAAATCCTGCTTCCCGTTTTTTCACTTTTCCTGAGTCATAATTCATCGAGACAATTAGCAGCTGGTCTATGGAACCAAGGTACATGATAAATATTCTCAGTTTTTTGTTGCCTGCTGGGTGGAGTAAAGTGTTACGTACTTTTCACCCTCCTGACAGTTCAGTGTCTGAATAAAAGATTGGATCATTGGAACACATAATGCATGAAAGCTAGCATAAGGCATCAACAGCCAAATTTTTTTTAAAAAGCAAGATTATTTAAGGCTCGATGCTCATTCTACATAAGCTTCAAATCCCAGGCAACAACTAAAATAACAGTATTCAACCTTCCACTAGACATGCTTTGACATACTGCAGGGTTATCCATTATCATTCTGAAGTTGTATGCACATTGAAGATCAGTGTGACCCAGGAAGAGGTGACAGAACACACACAGGAGCAATTGACTAATTAGCCATCCAGGGTGTGCAGAAAGCATCTTTTTTCATTGAAATTTAACAATTAACCAATAAGAGGTTATTCACAGAATATATACATATTCTGATATTCATATACACATGGAATACAAATGTTTTAAGAAATGAAAAGGTTATTAGAATTATAATAAAAGAGGCAGGAATTCCTTTGAGTTGCTTGTGGTTTGTTAGCAATACTAAAGAGACCTCACATATGGACATTTTAATGTTTGCCCTTGACAGTTATGGTTTACTGAATGGTTAGATTAGTAATAGAGTTATATTACTAGAGATCTAGAAATGCAAGTTTTCAATTTTATTAACTCGTTCCAAACCTGTATTTCTTCCATGGAACACAAGTATATGCTTGACAGAATAACCATTGAAATGCAATAGAAGCAAATGTTTAAGGCAGTTTCAGTGTTTTCCATCTAGTGTGTCATGAAAGATTGTCAGGTGTGCCTTGGAAAATTATCAAATTCCACAAAATAAAATGCATGAAAAAAAAAAAAAATATAATATATATATATATATATATAGATAGATAGATAGATAGATTCACCTTTCTGAGAAATTCTCCATTTTGAAACCATAATCGGTGACTTTTGTGATTCTGAAGAGCAATGATTAATGTGCAAAAGTGAGTGATATTTATACGCGTTAAGGGTCTTTCACATGACTCGGGTCAGCGCTGCAGAATACAGTCTATGAAGTGACGTCACTTTACACAAGTGTTTTTCACACGCACGTTTTTGCTTGACCAATAATGTATGAGAGTACTAAGCAACAAGATATATTTAAAAACTGGCCAAATTTGTAGAGACATTGAATGTCTCAATTTATTTTAATTATATTACCTTATCGTTTACGACTATCAGAGAACCCAGTAATTTAACCAATTTAAATTCACCAAGAAAACGCTTCGACCTAAACAAGTCATTTAATTACTTTTTACGATCAAAGCAACTGTGAGCTTTTCTCGCTCTTCTAAATACAAATTTTCAGTGTTGTGCACACCTCCCGCGTTTTTACGGCAAACTCGTAAAATCGCCCCTCAGTGACGCTTTCTCCAACTGTCATGTGGAGTGCAATGCAGTGCTTGACGCAGAGTTCAGCCTCCAGAACCAAATTAAAACTGCCACGGAAAGTCGTCTGTCCGAGGCAAAGACACAAAATCTAATGCAATTGACTCCCTTGATGTGTTTGATTACACACACACACACATACAGGCGAGCATCCAGTTAATGTCGAAGCATTTTTTTCCTTCATATTTTAAGTTTTTTGTGCAATATTGCGTCGTTCATATTTTGGTGGCCTCCGCTGTCGCGGTCACTGCGGGGGTAGGGAAACATTCATCTGCTTCGTGTGGTGTTATATTGTTCATCCATTCGCTTATAAATAATCTGCTCGTCCTGTAAATTTATAATTAAAAATGAAAATGTGAACGAAATTTAAAGCTATTAAAATGATGGGAAAGCGATTGTGCCTGAATTTTTACGATCGTGTCTAAATGACGGACAAGAAAGTCTAACGCGAGCACGGAGCCCACCCGGTTTCAAACGTTACACGTAAACACGCCAAGACTGATTGAAAACATGGACAAGTTCCTAAAAAGGATAAAAGATTCACGACGGTTAGCCTAAGTGGGATAGTTTTGTGCCGTAGAATAAAGTCGTAAAAAGTGTGCAAAGGCAGAAAAAAAAGGTTGGGTAACACCGATTCAGACCAACGTAACATTAAGGGTAAGTAATGATAGTATTTATTTTTGGGTGAACCATCCCTTACGCTGCCATTTTATAGCGCTGCTTTTAAACAATGATTTGTGAGGACTTTACAAAAAGGTTGGGGGGGCGGCCTAGTTTTCAGATTTCTCTTCACACCTACAAGAACGGTGTTTAGACTGCCATTAAAATACAACCTTCAGCATTTTGAAACATGCAAACAAATCAGATTCAGTCATTACAAAAAGTTAACAATTTTATTTCAAAGGTGGTCACAAAAGTAAACATGGTGGTACATTGTGAAACGATACAAAAGATGCATTTATTAACAATTATAAAAATAAATTAACCTGTGGGGTTAACAGCATTATACATAGGATTTGCAAACGAAGATCTGGTAGAAAATTCAGCACAGACCACCAGACTTCACTCTGGAAGACAAAATGTGGCTTTAGTAAAAATTCACATTAAATTTCCCTCTCCAATCAACTATCAAAATAACACTTCTCAGATTCTGCCATGTCAGTAGCAGAACAGCACTTTTTCTACACATGTGCTCAGAGCCCAGTGCTAAAGCATCACAGAAGTGAAAGTCTGGATTTAAGTTTAAACTAATCGGGCATTTCTCACCTCAAGACAGCAGCTTTGAGTCCTGGGACGCTTGAATTTCTACAAAAGAGAAAAGTACAATCTTATCTCCGTGGTGCATAACATCGTTGGGCCGCAAGAATAACATTAGTTCATCTTAATTGTATACATCGTGCAAAGCTGCCTTAAAGAGCCATTTACCAGACAAGAAACTGTTATTCAGACCAACATCGTATAATTAAGGGTAAATGTAATGATAGGATTTATTTTTGGGTGCAGTTAAGTATGTCCTCACTCCACGTGGTGCGGAAAGACTACGCTGACAAACCAACATGACGATTAAGCTAAAAATGGCAGTTCCTAAATAACTCCACTAATCTTATTTACTGATCTAAACGGCTACTATCTTAAGTCACGAAAAAAAATCTATACACATACTTTAATAAATAATAAAAAAAAATTCCTGCTTACCTCTGACCAATATCTACAATCCCACCGGCAACTGAGAACTAACGCTAGAAGTGAAGCAGTTTATATAGCACAAGTAGGACCTTTAGGCGTCCGTTAATAACGCCTTTTCGAAATTCAAGCACTAACAAAATCCAGAGAATATTCGATTGATGCTAGGCCTTTTAGATTACCCAGAACTAATTAATGACGAGGCTCTTTTTTTTTTTTTTTTTTTTTTTTACAAGGCATTTGACACAGTTGAGCACAACTTTATGTGCATGCCCTAATTTTTTTGATTTTGGCCCAGACTTTATAAACATTGTACAAACATTGTACAAAAATATCTCTAGCACCCAACCAAGAAGCTCTGAGCGCCCAATGGTCAACGGATGGAGAAAGAAAGTCCCGCCTTACAGTTAAATGAGCCAATCACCTTTTAGATACAGACATCGCCTGTCAATCATCTCACAAGCTGGGAAAATTGCGTGTTTTAGCATAATATGAGGTAAAGAAGTACAAATAATTATTCCAATATTATCAGATTTTTATTGCTGATTTGACATATGTTCTTTGATCGTAATCTTGATTTCGATGTCCCCCCCCCCCATTCAAGTAGATAGGAGCTGCGCTGGCATGACTGGAAATCGCCTCCCGAGAGCGATCCAAAATGGCCGCCAGTGGACTGAATTGCTAGAAAGACTTTGTTATTACAAAATTACTTCACCCAGTAACATTTTGGAATTCCGTTGTTACAGTGTATATTAATATTATAACCCAACAATTATGTATTTGTCCAGTTTATCATTATAATATGATACAGTATTATTATACTTACTTTGAGGATTTGTTGAATACAAAAGTATTATTTAATTTACTTTCACCTAGAGCTTATATTCTAATGCTGCAGTGTATTGTTCACCATGTTTCAAAAGGTTGTATTTTATGCAAGCATTGCAGGCAACTAACAGGAAACATAGAAAGCACAGCGGCCCCTCAGCACATTAGAACAAAAGGAAAAAAGTTAGCTGTATATCAAGCGCTGATTGCGTCCTGATTATGATGTTAAACTGATCCGATAGGGTCTAGTTGGATAGCCCTACCAGAAGATCTCTGATCCATGTAGTTATGGCCCAGACTATGCAATGACAGCCGAGGTGCTAAAAGACAGATGCGACTTTATGGTAAGCCAACTACACATCAACTGTCAGTTGGTATACAGGCATTTTACAGCACCAAAACAATGGACATCAAACCCAATTCCAAAGAAAGGAAACTCACAACTTATGACCAACTATCAAGGAATCAGCTTGATATCAATAGCAGCCAAAGTCTTCAATCGAGTGTTACTCAACCGCATAGGAGACCCAATCCACAAACTGCTCCGAAACAACCAAGCAGGCTTCAGAACAGGTCGCGGTTGTACTCAACAAATCCACATTCTTCAAGAATGTCTTTGACCTGATTGACCGAGAAATTACTTTTGCCATCTTGCGTCACTATGGAATACCAGCAGAAATTGTCGGTGCAATCAGAGTCATGTACGATCAATCGACAAGTCAAGTGTACATTGGAGGTGAGCTGTCAGAACCTTTCATCATCACAACATGAGTCCTACAAGGAGACGTTCTAGCACTGTTCCTCTTTATAGTAGTCATAGATTATGTATCCAAACAATCTGCAGGCGATTTTGGTTACCTAACACACAAAGAAACATCTCTACCAAAAAGTGAAGGACCACAACGATCTTGCACAAAGAAAAAAATGAATGCCTGAATGGAAGCTGAACGATCTTTCATTAGCGGACGACATTACACTCGGGCACAACAACAACTCTCTATCAACAAGCAAAACGCTGCCGCTGTGGGGCTTGAGATAAATGTAGAAAAGACCATCCAAATTCAACTGAATGACAAATCCTGAACTCAAACACAACTCGTCATCCATGGAAACAAAATCGCGATTGTTGATGACTTCAAGTGTTTGGGGTCTTATATTGTATCAACCGAGAAAGGTGTTGAGAATCGAATCTCCCTCACCTGGGTTGCCTTTACCAAACTCAAAACCATCCTGAGATCACCCAGACCGAAAGTTAAGTTTAAGCTGCAGCTTTTCAATGCAGCTTGCATATCTGTGCTGCTTTATGGATGAGAGTCTTGGGCGCTCACTGAGGCACTGGAGCACAAACTCGACATCTTCACCAGAAAGTGTTATCGGATCATGCTGGGCATCAATCAAGCTGAAGCTCATATGACTAATCAAGAACTTTACAAGAAAACTGGCCAAATTCCAATCAGTTCAACTATTAGATCGAGACAGCTACAGTTTATTGGACACTGTCTACGAATGAACGAGTGCGAACCGGCAAAAATCTGTACCCTTTACAAGTCGGAAGTAACATCGAAACCACGTGGTGCTTTTCATATAGAGAAAAAGTGTACAAAGATCTTAAACTCTTAGGCCTGGAATTGGAAAAAGAACATCTAATGCAAGAGGTCACCAGATTGGCAGAGGATAAAAAGTTGTGGAAGAGTATTGTCATGCCTAACAAGCCCGCCCGATGATGATGATGATGGTCAATGCTGAAACTTTGCTTGCTGCAGAACAATCTGGAAAAATGTTAAACATTACAACAGTCACCTCTTTGCAACCTGAAATTGTTCAGAACATTACATCTTTGTGACAACTGCGCTAAAAACAATCTAGATGCAGCTCAACGAATGAAACAGAACGCAATTGTCTCGATATGCGTTTTTAAAACCTGAATTCTTTTTAATTTGACACACAGTCCAAAAAATGTGCCAGTCCTGCTTGAGACACTGAAGAAACAGCGAGACGCGGTGCAGGAGTCAAGGATGTTCATCCTGTACGTGTTTACAAAGGAAAACATTGGAAAACAGAGCAGACACATGCAAAAACACTTTCGGTGTGAACGGTCCCTAACTCATCCGTTTGCGTGTATCTGTGTGAGTTAAAGTGTGTGGGCGAAACAAGTTCGGAAGGCCTATATATTTTTTTCATAAATTACAAAGCCGAACCCAAAGTCCTACTGGCCCGAACTCTGTGTCTTTTTGAACTGTTCTGAGACTCAGAAATCAGAACATCATAGAGGATTAAATGCTCTAAATTTTAGCACTATTAACAATATCTTTCAAATTAATTGGATCAAGCATTGTGTCGGTTTGAATAATTCTGCATGGTTTTATCCCCAACTTAATTTTCAATAGATGTGGTAGACTTAAATTGTTACTTCCTGTGATTTCTAATGCACTACACTCCTTATTAAATTATCCAGTTTTCATAAACAAGCTCTAGAGCAGGGGTACACAATAGCCAGACTCCGGCCCAGATCTGGACAGAAGCACACTTCAAGAAGAGACTATTTTGACTGTTTAGGACAGGAGTATTCAATTAAAGCTCCAAGAGGTCCAGTCTCTACATTTACTTCCCATCAAAGGCCTGGATAATACGTAGCTTACACGGTGTCTATGGCTATGAAATATGTATAATATACACTCACCTAAAGGATTATTAGGAACACCATAATAATACTGTGTTTGACCCCTTTTCACCTTCAGAACTGTCTTAATTCTACGTGGCATTGATTCAACAAGGTGCTGAAAGCATTCTTTAGAAATGTTGGCCCATATTGATAGGATAGCATCTTGTAGTTGATGGAGATTTGTGGGATGCACATCCAGGGCACGAAGCTCCCGTTCCACCACATCCCAAAGATGCTCTATTGGGTTGAGATCTGGTGACTGTGGGGGCCATTTTAGTACAGTGAACTCATTGTCATGTTCAAGAAACCAATTTGAAATGATTCAAGATTTGTGACATGGTGCATTATCCTGCTGGAATTAGCCATCAGAGGATGGGTACATGGTGGCCATAAAGGGATGGACATGGTCAGAAACAATGCTCAGGTAGGCCGTGGCATTTAAACGATGCCCAATTGGCACTAAGGGGCCTAAAGTGTGCCAAGAAAACATCCCCCACACCATTACACCTACACCACCACCACCAGCCTGCACAGTGGTAACAAGGCATGATGGATCCATGTTCTCATTCTGTTTACGCCAAATTCTGACTCTACCATCTGAATGTCTCAACAGAAATCGAGACTCATCAGACCAGGCAACATTTTTCCAGTCTTCAACTGTCCAATTTTGGTGAGCTCGTGCAAATTGTAGCCTCTTTTTCCTATTTGTAGTGGAGATGAGTGGTACCCGGTGGGGTCTTCTGCTGTTGTAGCCCATCCGCCTCAAGGTTGTGCGTGTTGTGGCTTCACAAATGCTTTGCTGCATACCTCGGTTGTAACGAGTGGTTATTTCAGGCAAAGTTGCTCTTCTATCAGCTTGAATCAGTCGGCCCATTCTCCTCTGACCTCTAGCATCAAGAAGGCATTTTCACCCACAGGACTGCTGCATACTGGATGTTTTCCCTTTTCACACCATTCTTTGTAAACCCTAGAAATGGTTGTGCATGAAAATCCCAGTAACTGAGCAGATTGTGAAATACTCAGACCGGCCCGTCTGGCACCAACAACCATGCCACGCTCAAAATTGCTTAAATCACCTTTCTTTCCCATTCTGACATTCAGTTTGGAGTTCAGGAGATTGTCTTGACCAGGACCACACCCCTAAATGCATCGAAGCAACTGCCATGTGATTGGTTGATTAGATAATTGCATTAATGAGAAATTGAACAGGTGTTCCTAATAATCCTTTAGGTGAGTGTTCAATACTGTGCAGAAGTTTTATGCACTTAAGATGTTTCACAAAAACATTTGTCTTAAGATGGTTATGTATATCATCAGCTTTAGTGTGTTAATATAGGAAAAATAAATTTAGACTCCCAGACACTACTTTTGCAAATATAAATTATTAGAATAGAAGAACAGGGAGCCCTGCAACAGATGTCATGGGATTACATGAAGAGACAGAAGCAATTGAGACAGCCTAAATATATTGAAGGACTTTGGCAAATTCTCCAAGAAGCTTGGAACATCCTATCTGCCAACAACCAAGAAAAACTGTGTCCAGGTGTACCTAGGAGAATTGGGGCTGTTTTAAATGCAAAGGTGGCCAAACCAAATATTACTTTTTTTTTTATAAATTTATTGGATTTTGTATGATGTTAATTGATAAATATAAACTATTTATGGCATTATTTTGGAAGACATCCTTACTATTTTACATATTTCACAAGTGCCTAAAACTTTTGCACAGTATTTGGAACAACTTGCCATGTTGGCAGCAATAGTAGCCTACTTTGTAAAGAAATAAAAAATAAATCCTAAACAATCAAATTATTCTCTTCAAAACTGGGCAGTGATGAGGACATTGGGGGCCCAGGGACTGTCAAAGTAATGGGGTCTGAGGGATCTCCTATCCCTATCAAGACTTCATCAGTTGAGGGCACTTGGATGTGAATATTAAAAGATCAACAGTTAGTTTTGAAGCAGAATGACCGCAATCCAGTTTTGTATTTAAATATTTTTACATTCAGAATATAGCATGTGTATGGGAGGCCTTTTGAAGGATAAATCTACTGTATTGGTGTTCAGGTGTCCCCCCTGAGAGAAAATGTATAAAAATGTAAAAGTCTGAATTGACCATTTTTATATTTTCCTTAAAGTGAGAATCTACTAACAAACAAACAATTTACATAACAACAGTGTAGCATTAAAATACCCTTCGCTAAATGAAAATATAAATAGGCTTTCCTTGCCATCCATACCATGATGACATCTATTATTAATTTTCACAAAATTAGATCAAAATTCATTTTTTTATTATAAAACATGCTCCTAACATGCTGATTGATTAAGCTAAATTTGACAGATAAAACGTCCTGACACAGACCTGGCTTAGCTGAACCGTCAGAATCACATATCAGACTTCAGTTTTGATTTCTGCAGTTTATTTAAGCAAAAGAGGGCATCATAGCCAGTGGCAGAGCTAGGGAGTGGACTGAAGCCTGGCCACCCCATTGGCCATCCACTCGCAGTTGCTGTTTTAGTCATTTTTTGGCACAATTTAGTTCTTTAGAGGTGAAATCATCTCTGTACAAATGTACAAACTTAACATGTGTCAAGGTCTTAACATGTTATCAAGGTCGCCGCACCTCTCCATCCCGGGTGTCATTGTACACACACAGTCCGACAATATAAAAATACTGCCCGAACATTTCTGTGCCACCACAGACTGATCGCTTGCCCCTGCCTGGACACCCCTTTGAAAAACTCCTTGCTCCGCCCCTGAGTATTGCCGGTGTCTCCGCTGCTATTGTTAAAATATCCGCGCCTGAATCTACGTACAGTAAATCAGGTTTTATGTGGCGCATAAATGTCTATAGGGTGGAGAGCAGGAATAAGCTCGTAGTACTGGATGTGCTTTATTTCCGCTCAGCACGTGTATATGCATATGCTTAACCAATCGTTTAGCCAAGTGTCAGATAACTAGCACAAAGATTTAGTCCTTCGGTCCGGTCGCCTACCCCTGATTTAGGATTTATTTAATATTTCTTTACAAAGTAAGCTACTATTGCTGCCAAAGTGGCAAGTAATAAAAACTATTCAAAAATATATATTATATAATTAAGATACATATTATCCGGACCTTTGCTGTGAAGGAAATGTAGATACCAGACCTCTTGGAACTTTAATTGAATACCCCTGCTGTCATGTCTAGATGTGTTTTTGTTCATGTTTTGTTTTCATGTCTTTTATTTTGGAATTGAAGTTCCTGTTTCATGTCAAGTGGTTCCCTTGTCATGTGATTTCATGTTTCCCTCCATGTTCATGTGTCTTGTTTTCATTGGTTTATTGTCTTATCAGTTCTAGTTTGTCATTGATTTAAGGTTATTAGTCTTGTTATTGTTTTACCCAATGTCTGTATATTTAAGCCCTCATGTTTGCCATTGTCTCTTGTCAAGTATTGTTAATGTAACCTTGTTTGTTAGTCATAGTCAAGCCAAGTCATAGTCATGTTAAGTCTAGTTCATGTTCATATTTGTTTCACGTGTGGATTTTCGGTTGTTTGGATTTCAAGTTTTGTTTAATAAACTGCACTTGGGTTTGTCACTCATTCATCAACGTCTTCATCATTGCCATTGCCACCAGCAGCATAGTTACAGAATACTTGACCGCCAACCATGAACCCAGCAGTGCTACTCCTACGCCTACGTCAGGGAAGTCGTCCCCAGAGGATTATGTAGGGGACTTCTGTGCTCTGGCCTGCCAGGTGAACTTTAATGAGGTTGCCCTCTAAGACATTTTCTGTTATGGATTAATTGAGCCAGTCTCTTCTCTGATGCCAGGCGGTAAGAGTACCCTCACCCTTTCTCAATATATCGACCTCGCCCTGATGATCATTGGTTCCACGTTCACTGTGGGGGAGGCAGATGCTGAGCCAGTGTCCCACGTCATGTTCGACGAGCCAGCGTCCCACGTCGTGTTCGACGAGCCAGCGTCCTACATCATGTTCGACGAGCCAGCATCCCACGTCATTGTCGACGAGCCAGTGTCCCACGTCATGGTCGATGAGCCAGCATCATTTTGGTCTCAAGTATCCCTAATTATTTTTGAGGTTTTTCATAAAATTATTCAAATAAGTGAGGCTATGGTCTTGTTTTTGGATTGTGATACCGTTTCATTGGTGATTTTACAACACAATTAAATTCTATTGTTTGGGAAATATCATATACATAAAGCAAAATGTATGTCAAATATCCCCAAAAATATTTCATTGACTTAGAAATCTTTTATGATTCATAAGAAGATAAAAAAAAAAAAAGATATCTCTACTTGTGTACATGTACTTCAGATCTCTACTTCTGAAAACATTTTTTAACATTTTGTAAGGAACACGGCTGATGTATTTATGTTGGAATATGTTAAATGAAAAAGGTATACAGCAGTCATAAATATTCTCACTTAGCAACTGACGTCAATTTGTAGATGAATTTGGAAGGCTGATTCACAATGGTTTCCCTCGGAAATTATCTGTGGATTTTTATAACGGAGGTTCATGAGTAAAAAAAGGTCTGTCGTAAACATTAATTAAAGAGACTTGTGCGTTTTGTTTTACAACATCAATTACACACATTCATGCCTCAAAAGTGAATTTTAAAGCTTCAATGTTTTAATAAAATGTTTGTTGTTAACAAGTTGCTAGATAAGGACTACCAATACCACAAGCATGTGAGTCAATGCGCCTAGCAAAAACTGAAAACCGTAGTATTTCTAAACTACTGTAGCAATTTGTTAGCAACATACTTTTAAAAAACACACACAATGGCTTCAAAAATCATGTTTGGGATATGACTGTGTGGAATTTATGGTGTAGAACAAAACGTCTACGTATCTTCAATTAATGTTTGCCACAGACCTTATTTTACTCACAAAACTGCCATTACCAAAACCCCCAAAAAAGGACCAAAAGGAAAAACTCATGGGTTGAAAATGGTGATTCTATTCTGGGTTTTTTGACTGCAAACTGGACAGTTCTATATCATAAGCCTCTTTTCCACCATCGGGCCGAATGTTTCTGAGCACAGTATGGAATGGTGACAGTTGCATTTCCACTTGAGCACGTTCAGTGCGGTACAATTATAAACCGTTTTCGGCCCAGAATTCTCGGCATGGTTAGTTAACTGCACAGAAGTTTATGTTTAGTGATGAGAACTGTTTGGCCCGATAGTGGAATAGCAGCTACAGAGGACCTTAGGCCACATCCATACTAATACATTTTTGTTTGAAAATGCATTCATTTCGCTACATTTATACTTCAAAATAACCTCATACAGTACTTCGAAAAAACAATGATGCTTTATTTGTATGCAGCCCAGCTGTAAACACTTTGGCAATACGAACGTACAAATACACTCACCTAAAGGATTATTAGGAACACCATACTAATACTGTGTTTGACCCCCTTTCGCCTTCAGAACTGCCTTAATTCTACGTGGCATTGATTCAACAAGGTGCTGAAAGCATTCTTTAGAAATGTTGGCCCATATTGATAGGATAGCATCTTGCAGTTGATGGAGATTTGTGGAATGCACATCCAGGGCACGAAGCTCCCGTTCCACCACATCCCAAAGATGCTCTATTGGGTTGAGATCTGGTGACTGTGGGGGCCATTTTATTACAGTGAACTCATTGTAATGTTCAAGAAACCAATTTGAAATGATTCAAGCTTTGTGACATGGTGCATTATCCTGCTGGAAGTAGCCATCAGAGGATGGGTACATGGTGGCCATAAAGGGATGGACATGGTCAGAAACAATGCTCAGGTAGGCCGTGGCATTTAAACGATGCCCAATTGGCACTAAGGGGCCTAAAGTGTGCCAAGAAAACATCCGCCACACCATTACACCACCACCACCAGCCTGCACAGTGGTAACAAGGCATGATGGATCCATGTTCTCATTCTGTTTACGGCAAATTCTGACTCTACCATCTGAATGTCTCAACAGAAATCGAGACTCATCAGACCAGGCAACATTTTTCCAGTCTTCAACTGTCCAATGTTGGAGAGCTTTTGCAAATTGTAGCCTCTTTTTCCTATTTGTAGTGGAGATGAGTGGTACCCGGTGGGATCTTCTGCTGTTGTAGCCCATCCGCCTCAAGGTTGTGCATGTTGTGGCTTCACAAATGCTTTGCTGCATACCTCGGTTGTAACGAGTGGTTATTTCAGTCAAAGTTGCTCTTCTCTCAGCTTGAATCAGTCGGCCCATTCTCCTCTGACCTCTAGCATCAACAAGGCATTTTCGCCCACAGGACTGCCGCATACTGGATGTTTTTCCCTTTTCACACCATTCTTTGTAAACCCTAGAAATGGTTGTGCATGAAAATCCCAGTAACTGAGCAGATTATGAAATACTCATGAAAAATTCAGGAGATTGTCTTGCCCAGGACCACACCCCTAAATGCATTGAGCAACTGCCATGTGATTGATTGATTAGATAATTGCATTAATGAGAAATTGAACAGGTGTTCCTAATAATTCTTTAGGTGAGTGTATTTTTCATGCCAATAAATCACCTTATTGTCAAGACAAATTTATATCTAAGTTTGGGGAGTAACGGAATACATGAAATAGCATTATGTATTTAAACTATTAAATATTAGTGACTGTATTCCTCTACATTTACCATTTAAATAGTTGGTAGTCAGAATACAGTTACATTTACTGTAGGGGTTACTTTACATTTTATTGTCATTTGTTTCATTTAATGTTTAGAATTTTCAGTTGGAATAATGTTTTCATATAAATTATGCAATTCAAGTGTTTGAACAGTGATGAAAAACTTTTTTATGGCGTGTTACATTAATAGAAGTTCATACGAAAAGTTAGATATGACCTCATTGAGGAACTTTCCCTTGGGAGCTTAATAGAGGAGCTACATAATGTTTCTACAGCTTAATAAAAATAGTTAGAAACGATTTGACAAATGAAACATAAATCCAATATATACACAATCACATGCCTTGTCAATGTTTTTATGCTGTTAGGGTATTTTTTTTTTTTTTTTTACAAGAAATGCTAACCAGTGTAGCTCTTTAAAATCTTATAGAAAGAAAAATTATCATAAAACGTCTGTGGATGTGAACAGAATCCACATACGATCATAAAAGTATATTGTTGTGTTTACTCTGTGGGGTTTGAAGTTTGGAGCTGCAAAAATAGTTAACCTTGTGTAAATTGTCATGTGAAAATATAGCTGTATGCTAAGCTAAAATGCTATTTCTTGACTTTACATGCATCTGTTACCAGGCACAATTATGTTTTATAATGACATCTATGATGAAAATTCACATTGGAGCATAATTTTTTAAAACCTTTGATTTTAGAGCAAAGATGTACTGCACAAATCTTATGCTTAATGAGAATTTAAATATTGTTTTTCTGCAAAAAGATCTTAAATTTGTTTATTAAAACAGATTTACTTGAGTAGCAAAACTGCATAAGATATATATTTCTTTTTTCAGAGAATGTTTTTTTTTTTTTATTATTTAAGTGAATTGTATTACTTTATTTACTTGTTTATTGTCAAAACAAGTGAACAAATTGCCAGTGCAGAAGAAGTAATCCAAAGTATTTATATATTATTACTGCCCTTGAGTAATCAAATGGAATGCATTACAAATTCCATTTTACAGCATGTGTTCTGTAATCTATAGCGGATTTCTTTTTAAAAGTTACCCTTCCCAACCCTGCTGATATCTATGGACACAGTGTCAGGAAGAACAGCAGAGAGTTTTCATACAGAAAGGGTTTGTTATATTACTGCTACTAAAATTCTTGAGATTATAAAAATTTATTTGAGCGATGCATGCATAGATATTTGGGATAGGCTGTACATAACAGCTGCCATATTTTAAATACTGAGTCATGGACGTTTGTTCAACACCATCTGAGGGTCTCACACTCTCCCACTGTTCCCCACCCCTTCCCCTCCATTCCTCTTTCTTTTTCCCTCCCCACCAACCTCTGGATGTTCTGGGCAGCTGTTGTATAGTAAACCCCCTGAGACCATGGGAAATAAAAAAGAAAATAAAAAAAATCTGTATGTCTTTATGTGTTATGTGCAACAGGTACTGGATGTTTAACATTTTCATGTTACTACTTTATTACCACTTTACAGTGAGGAGCAGCTCTCAAGAGAGAGAGAGAGAGAGAGAGAGAGGGAGGAGTGTTGTCATGTAGTATGATCCACAGAGCGAAAAGTCTGGTCGTCCGCAGCTGCTTTGGAAAGAGGGGGAACTGGAGAGAGGGAGGAAAAGAGAGAGAAAGAAAGTGACAGGAAGCCACCTCAACACTGACAGTAGGTCAAAGACAGAGAACAGGAGAAAGAGTGTGAACACGGCATAACCATACGGTGGTCTTAAAAGCAAACAAAAAGGGGGTGATCTGTTACTTTTAAAGAGGAAAGCAAAGAGGAAAGCGTAAACTTTCTGTGGAAAAGTTAGTGGTAAGTCTGTTATCTCCTTTTCTCTGTCCTTCATTTATTCTAAATGTGTTTTTGTCAAATGAGATCATATTGCAGTTGATTGAATTGACTTCTGCAAGATACATAAACTATTTTTGTCTTATGCATTCATAAGTTGCTATATATTTCTGCAGTACATGGGTGTGTGTTGAGTGTGACACTCAAAACGGGGACAGGGGGAGGAGAGAGAGAGAGAGAGACGGAGCCAGTGTGGGTGAGGGGTATGGGGGTTTGAGGGACTTTGAAAAGGGAGAGAAAAGAGAAAATAAGTGGAGAGAGATGATGCGGATTCACAGCAACGTCATGACGATATTTTCAGAGAAGTAGGTCATTCCCTCCTCTCCAAAGTTACAGAACCTTTCAAATCTTTTAAAACATTTCAGATTTCCATTTGTTATAACTTCAGCTCAGTTTGACTGATTCAAATATATTTTTTCTTTTTCTAAAATGTGATAGAATTCTTCTTTTTTAAACACGTTCATTGTCACACCATTTAATGACATAAAGGGAAAAAAGTTTTTGGCCGCAATGAGTGATGATTTAATTCAGCCTAGAAGATGTTTTTATATAGGATAACCCTTTTATTCAATTCTACATAATATGAAATCAGGGTCCAGTCTAACCCACTGAGTTTGATCTAGGGATTCCCAACCAGAGAGACATGTACTTCAGCATGTTTCAGGGGGTACTTGGACAATTTTGTTAATATTTATGAATAAATGAATAAACAGAATTTATAAATGAAAAATACAAGGCCTGTCAATATATTAAATTAATTAATCATAATTTATGATTAATATTTTTTGTAGTTAATGCATTAACACATTCAGTTCCCTAAAGGACTAAATTGACATAGTTTGTGGCATAATGTTGATTACCACAAAAATTATTTACACTCATCCCTCGTTTATTCAAAATATTATAGTACTAACAATGGAAGTGAATGAGCCAATCCATAAATGCTAAAATGCTCATTGTTTTTAAAAGTATAAACACTATATAATAACATGAGTTTAGTGTGATATAAATCGCTTAATAACCTTATCTGTGTAAATTTACATCCAATTGGATTACAGGATTTCATTGTCATGACAACAAAGAATATAACTTTACACAGATTAAGTTAGAAAGCAATTTTATCAGACTAAAAGTTCCCCATTCACTTCCATTGTAAGTGCCTTACTGTAAACGTGATTATTAATATTTATTGTTATTATTATATTTGTACAATAATAATAATAAATAATTATTAAATAAAAATTAGGCCACAATCCATATGTGAAGTTTGGGTGGATTTAATTTGTAGAGGAATATATGTGCATTGTATAGTCTATATAAAGACGCTGGACAGAGGTACAAATGAACCCAATTTAATCTGTAACAAATTCCATTGATTCATTGATGTTACTGATGGGGCTGTGAAGGGTACATAAGCCAAAGAAATGTGTTAAACATTGATCTAGTATACAACAGAGATTGTTATATGAAGTAGAATCTTCTAACAGCTGTTCAAGAATCAATACAAACAGAAAAATGAGAGGAAGAATGTAGTAGTTAAAGCTTGTGCTCCTTGCTCATATTCATGAGAGAGTGCAAGACTGTCTGGAGGGAGAGGAACAGAGAGGGAACAGGAAGTGAGGTCAAAGTTCAAATATAGGGTGATTTATTATAGCCATGACCCCTGGAGTGGGGAAGGAGGATAGGAACAGACCAAGTGGTATAATATACTGAGGGACACAAACCCATGAGATGGAGTTTAAGAGAGAGAGTTTAGACAGGACAACAACAGTTTTCTTCTTGTCTCTGCATTTCCTTTCACTCTCTTGCTCTCTGTCGCCATGTCTTGTGATACAATGCGGTTTATTGCATTTACAGACACAAATGGCCTCAGGCATGTTGAATAGTCAATGGTGTGTGTATTTATGGCATGTGTGTACGTGTGTGTGTGCATGTTTGGGGCAGCTTTAACATGTAATCGGCCATCCACATGTGCTGGTGTTTGCAAGCACATGTGTCAATGAGCTAATGAGCATGTGTTCTCTCATAAGAGAAGGCCTGCACTAGCTGTGAGGGTCTGTGTTTGTGTATGTATTTGAGAATGTATCGGTGAACTTTCACCTCTGATTATTTTGGGATGGCTCAAGTTTCAAAGCTCTGGCAGATACCAGTGGAGTATGTTGGGCAGGCTCTGTCTGTCTGTAAAACCCAATCACTCCAGCTTTCATAGGACACATCATCATACATCCTCATTGGAAACACAGTTTTGAGTAGTTTCAAAGCTTTACAATTAAAAGGAATAGTTCAATCAAAAATGAAAATGTTGTCATCATTTACTCACCTTCACGTTGTTCCAAACCTGTATGACCTTTTTTGTTCTATAAATCACAGAAGAAATTCTGAAGAATGTGCTGGTGGATTTTTTCAATGCAATTACAATGAATTTTTTCTAGAGTTTTCAAGCCTCAAAAAGGAATAAAAAGCATAATAGAAGTATGATAAAAGTGGTCCATACAACTTGTGCATTATATTCAAAGTATTATTAAGCCATAAATAGCTTTGTGTGAGAAACAGACTGAAATATAAGTTGTTATACACTAAAAATCTTGACATCAGCACTAGCTCTCCTTGGCGTATTCATGAGACTTAATGAGAGAAGTATTGATGACCAATTCATGAACAAATAATTCTTGTGATACCTTGTGAGTGTTATTTTTTCAATCAATCAACTGATACAGTTCACAAATTCATTTAGTGATTCAATGATCCGGTAACATGTTACTCTGGAGAGGCAGATTTATAAATGTAACAGTAAAAAGTAAAGTAATGTTGGTGTCACGATTCCCTGTTGCCTGCCCTGTGTTTCTCACTTGCCATCTGTGCCAGACTACACTTCCCATAATTCCCTGCCCTCATCACTGCCAGTGTCACGAACGCCGGCGAAGGCGCCTCCTCAACCGGCCACCGGAGATCTATTTCACCCGAGATCTAACCACTTCCCATAACCCCACATACCTGGCTCGATTGCACGCAACTGTTTCCCATTATCGCCACGCTATTTAAATCACGCGTGTCTGTGCTTTCACTGCGAAGTCTTGTTTGTTTCGGCTGCATTACTGAGCGTTTCATTATCAACCTGCTACTTGACCTCCTGTGTTCTTACCCTGCCTGTCTACGACCACGATTACCTGCCGCCAGCCCTTGTCACTCACACCAGTCTACCCGTCTTCGATATCTGCTGCCTGCCCCGATCCTCCGCCTGCCTGACTACGAGCTCTATTGCCTCTACACTCCAGTCTGCCCAGATCTGAACCTTGCCTGTTTATTGACCTGAACCCTGCCTTTAAATAAAAGACTGCTTATGGATCCCAATCAACCTGAGTCTTTGTTACAGCCAGCTTCATTGTTCTCAACTGTGTTTAATTTAATCATTATCCTTGTGTATTTAAGCCCTGTTGTTTGTTCATTCGTTGTCAGTTGTTGAATGTAATGTATGTTCTTGATTGTGTTCCTGCCCATGTCCTTCGTAGATGTTTCTCTTGTTTATATTTTGGTTTATAAATAAAATTTATATATTTACGTTTATTTTGGCAAATAAAACGTCCCATCGCGGACGTTTTATTTGTTCCCTGTGTCGTTTTGTTTCACCGAGTTACCCTGTTCATCTTTTGTTCTTCCATTAAAACTGTGTCTAGATCCTCTGGTCTGACAGTTGGTCTGTTTCTCATCCAAATTATTGACTGACTTCAGAAGACTTGGAATATAGTGTACGGGTTGTATGGATAATGATGCTTTTATGATTTTTTATGATACTTTTGTTATGCTTTTTTGTCATTTTGGAGCTTCACAGCCCCAGTTCTCATTCACTTCTATTGTATGGAAAAGATATTCTTCAAAAATGCAAATTTTTGGTTCTATGGAGAAAAAAAGAAAAAGCCAATTAGGTTTGAAAAGACATGAGGATAAGTCAATGATAACATGATTTTCATTTTTGAGTGAACTATTCCTTTAACAAGACAACATATTTTCATCAAGAAAGCTCTTAGATTTTTTGTAAGCAACTTTGTATATCCTTCCATTCTTCCTGAACTTGACTTGCTGCAACCAATGCACTTTCTGTCACAGTTCATAAACTGTCATTTAAATAGAAGAAAGCTTGTAAAACACAACACTCTCCCAGCTTGTTATTAGACTGCAGAGAACAAGATTCAGTTCTGTCACACATACCTTATTGTCACACATATTGTATTCACCATTACCCTTTTATCTGCCTGTTAGGACAAGCTAGGAATAAATTATAGTTGTGTGTGCTAGCGACATGTCTGGACAAATGGAAAAGAATTTAGCAGAATGGCTGACCCATGTAGTGCATTGATAATTCTTACCCCAACCCTAAAATGTTGTTTCAGTCTCTCTTGCTCTGTTCTAGATCATGTCGATGCTGCCAGCAGAGACAGGCCCTGAGGATGCCAAAAACCAGAGTTTTTGGATGGTAAGTGAGAAGGGGAGGAAGGACAGCAATGAGTCTGACAGGGTGATGGACCTCTTGGAAATATCATCCGTTTCTATTTTGTTTTGTATATAATACCATTAATGCATAAGTGGTGATGTAATTTACTTGGTTTTAACTCCTAACAATTAGTACTTTAAAAGTTTATAATTGAGTAGCAACAGATGAGAAGATTCGTTAGGGTACTTCTACTGTAGAAAATCATGTTTAACACTCCATATTAACCAAATGAAGATTAATATTGTAAAGACTATCTTAATGTCTTTTTTTGGGAATACTGAACTATGTTTTATGGAGAGTTCTTTAACCTCTAATCTCAGTCTATAAATCTCATCCATTGTACCTCTACCCATCTTAATTTGTTCATCGTTTGTCTCTGAGCTCCTTAATTGGTTCTTTTCTATGTTCTACAATACTACTGGGAATGATGCTATAGTTTGCCTTTTAATAATCCTCTGTTGTATTTTCACTTTAGAATGTTCTCTGATATTTCTGTCTAACCCCTAAATCACACGTCCATGTTTGGTATGGTATAGCAATATGGCAACAATTTATTTTCTTTAAATTTCTCACCTTTCAGAAGAGCTAAAACATTTCTTTGAAAACAAATGGCAGTGTTTGATCAACTTTTATCTAACATAATTTTTTACAGACAATTGAGTTTCTATTATGGCACATGGCAACTTTATGTACCGCAATGGAAAAGTTGATGTTGCCATAAGGCAACACTGTACTACAAGTGAAAATGACATAAATAATCAGTGTTCAATTACTAATTACAAAGTAATTAGTTACTGTAATCTAATGACTTTTTAGTCAACAGTGGTGTAATGCATTACGTTTTAAATTCTTGTAATCAGATTAGAGTTACTTTCAATTCATTTTATCACTTTTAAGTATATTACAGGTATATACTTATTTCTAATATATTATTTATGAAGAATACATGAATTATGGCCCCGTAACAAGCCATTGTGAAGCAGAAATGTGAGATGATGAGTGTATGACGAATGAACAATAAAGAAATATAGACATTATTTTGAATGAGTGGAAACGTGTTGTAGAAAGAAACTTAAAAGAAAAAGTAATTAGTAATGTGATTACTTTTTAAATGAAGTAATTAGTCATGTAATTTGAATACAATTGTAAATATATAATTAGAGAAAGAGAGAGGGAGAGATTTACATATATGGACCCCACACGGAAACGTCTTGGTTACTGATGGAGGGAACGAGACGTTGTGTCGATGAGTTGACACTAGGTATCGCTCCTGCGAAGCCCAGACATCTCTGATCTTAAGAAAAGGCCAATGGAAATTGGCGTGTGGAATTTGCATGCCACTCCCCTGGACATACGGGTATAAAAGTAGTGACGCTGCAAACACACATCATGTATCGCTCTGAGGAGCCAAACCAAAGACCTGTGAGCTGTGAGCTCATCATGCACCTCCGGGAAGAAAGGAACAGGGGCGGAGTGTTGCCGAGAGGGGCGCTCTGGCCCCAGGAACCAATCGTCGAGCCACGAGGGTTGGGGGGGGCGGAGGATTCCACTCCAGCCCGACACTCGTGGCTGCCCAGGCAAGCATGGCCGTCAGCTCCGTGTCGGTCTGCGACTGAGCCGCCGCACCCGAGGGTGGGAGTCTAGCCGAGTCCCCAGCGTCAGACATGAGGAACCCGCTCTCCGATGTCGCGATCGATAGCTCATCGACGTCAAGCGCCCCGAACGAGATCGCAGATCTGCCGTGAAATGAACCGGCAACCTCGCCCCAGCGCTCGGTTAGATCATACGAGCGTGACGGGGAGTGGGATGTCCGTGGGGAATACCCGGCGGAGAGGCTCCCACTGAGGTCCCCATATCGCCCCCAGTGCTAACCGACCCAGCCTCATACCCGTAGGTAGGAGTCGGGGAGCCGCTGGGGTGGCTTGCGCTCTTACGCGGGCAAGCCACGACCGCAACGTAGCCATGTCCTCGCAGCGATCGTGGCCATCAGACGGGGAGAGACATCGACCGCAACCAGGAAATAAACACAAACGAATAGACATCTTGAAAAAGACGCTTTCCGTTTGCACCACTCTTTTAGAGAAAATACAATATATATACTTATAAATATATATAAATATATATATAAACGAAGTTATTCACTCCGTGAACTTCTTGCTTTTTCTGCTGCTGAAGCGCCCAGGGGTGTTTGCTCAGCACAACGTAGTGTGCGAGGGGGAGGACCGCTGGAAAACGCCGTAGATCCAACATGAATGGAGGCGGCAGAGGAATTCAGCTCTGTGACTTGCTCGCTTGGCTCAGAAGAAGATATCTGATGTGTGTTTGCAGCTTCACTCCTTTTATACCCATATGTCCAGGGGAGTGGCATGCAAATTCCACACGCCAAATTCTATTGGCCTTTTCTCAAGATCAGAGATGTCTGGGCTCCGCAGGAGCGACCCCTAGTGTCAACTCATCGACACAACGTCGAGTGAGTGACAGATAGGGAACTAGGGCTATTACTCCAAAAGTTATTACTCTAAACTTTTAATATAAAAATAGCTAACTTATCTTAATCTATAATCTATATACATTTGTTATACTATATACATAAATATTACATATATTTGATATATGGCAATGTTAAATATCATGCTAATGTTCAGATTTATATTGAGTAGAAAATAAATTGTAAGCTGTTATTTAGCAGATGCTTTTATCCAAAGCCATTTACAATATATTTATTACAGTGACAGTCCCCAACCTAAATGATCATTTAAAATTATTTTCACAAAACAAGTGGAGGTTTTAAGAATATGCTTCTAATTGTATCCAGCATATGCATCCTAGAGTTTTTATCTGAATAGTATAGAGTCTTCCATGGTGATTGATTGTTACTTATCTATGACATCTAGAGTGCTCACTACTGCTTTAAAAGCTGTTTGTAGCTGTTTAAGATTCTCCTCAGCTCTCCTCTTAGCCTCAGACTGTTTTTGCTGAGTTGCCATCCCCTCTGGAGTTGGGCCAGTGGTACAGTTTGGTAAAATGCTTGTACCCTCTAACGAATAATGTTTGCAGCAACCACACTGCTTTTGCTCTATGTCACTGTCTGACAGGCCTGCTGGGGTATTGTTACATTGTTATTGGCTGGCTGCTGACCAGAATTGAGTATTGTAGTGTTTGTGTACATCCCAGGCATTATGACCACAGTATTGGCAGATGATTGTCACATTTAGTGATGGAATGCAAACTCTGTCAGCCAGAGCTGTTTGTCATAAACTGAACAGGGTTTGATTTTAAATAGGCTAGTCTGTTCTTTTCTCAGCTGAATGTACCGTTGTGTAATTTTCTGTCTGACAGGAATTTTGTTATTCGTTAGGTCTTCCTGCTTCTCTGATTGGTTGGCAGGTGTTGCTCTGCACCGCTCATGGCCAGAGCAGAAAATCCTCAGCTGGTTTTACTTTTACTTAGACTGGAAAAAAAATAATGGTCCAAACCACAGCTAAGAGAGAGAAAAAGTCTAAGAGAAAGAGAAAGAAATCGAGAAAAAATGCTACAGGAACCGAAAATGAATTAAGATGTAGAAGAGAAGTAGTGTTTGGGAGTAACGGAATACATGTTACGGGATTATGTATTTAAAATACAAAATATAAGTAACTGTATTCCACTACAGATACAATTTAGATAATTGGTAATTAGAAGACAGTTACGTTCAAAAAGTATTTTGATTACTTTGCATTTTATTGTCATTTGTTTCATTTATTATTTAGTTCTTTCAGATGGAAAACATTTATAAATATAAATGATACGATCCAAAGTGCATTTGATCAGCAGTGAAACACTTTCTTATGATGTGTTACATTCATATGAGTAAAACAGAGAAGTAAGTTTGGAGCAGAAGAAATAGAAATAAACCTTGTGTAAGTTGTCAGCTTTATGCTAAGCTAAAATGCTATTTCTAGCCATTTTACATGCACATTACGAGGCACGATCATATTTTTTATCAAGAAACTTCACGTTGGATAACAATGTCTTTTTTTCTAGTAAGACCTATGATATTAGGGCAAAAATTATATTCTTGATAAATTTTTTTTTTATTGTTTTCCTGTAAAAATATCTAAATCCTTAAAACAACATATTTATATAAGATATTTAGGTTTTTCAGAGAATCTTACTGTTCTAATCTACTGTACTGGCAGAGTTGTTATAGTCAAAACATGAGAAAAAAGTACTGAAGACGTAATCCAAAGTATTTAGAATATGTTATTGACCTTGAGTAATCTAACAGAATACGTCACATATTACATTTTACAGCATGTATTCTGTAATCTGTAGTGGAATACATTTCAAAAGTAACCCTCCCATCCCTGAAGAGGAGAAGGATGGATTGATAAAATTGTGGGGGAGCTGCTATTATTTGCCAGCAAAATCAAGGAACATGCTCCACATCAGCAAACAGGACGCCCACTGTGGAAATATCATTATGTTTACCCTCCTACCTCATTCTCTCTCATTTATCCTTTTATTTCAGTTAATCAACCCCTTTCACTGCTCTGTCCATGTGATGCCCCACTTACCATGGCCTGAATTCTCTCGACTCATTGGTACTTATCTAGCCACAGATGTTTTGGTGGAATAATGTTTGAATTGTGCTTTGTTTTTCCACAACACATATGGTCTTCAGGTGTTTATATAAAAAAAAAAGCTCATGGTATACAGAGAGCTCAGCTAATACATAGCAAACAAACCCAGTGACCTTCTCGATACGAAATGAGGAAAAATCTCTCAGAGAAGAAGGAGACATTTTCCCTGTGTTTTACAGTAAATACACCACACTTGACCTCATAAACAGTTTAATTTGCTACCTTTAGTGCTAGTGCTTTCATTTTGTCTCTAATTTGTCTTCAGCCAGGGAACTACCACCAGACAGTGAAGCGGACAGAGGATGCCTTCCAGGCATCTAATGACATAGTGACGTGTTTCCAGGAGAGGGCTAGGGTTGAGAGGCAGTATGCTCAGCAACTTAGTGAGTGGAGTAACAAGTGGAAACCCCTAATGGATGCCAGTAAGTATTGCAGTTTTTCTTCGAAAATGGCTGTTTGGAATGAAACACTAGCATATTGATTACTGCAAACTGAGCAGCAGGTCCCTTTCTGATAATTTTGTTGCCCTAGGGGAGATGCCTATTGGTGCCCACACATGGCGGTGGTCTTCTTGAATGCCTAGTTCGCTTATGCTAAGAAATGGCCCTGCTGAGCAGTATATTCATAGTATATGAAAAATAGAATGTGAAACAATACACAGTATGTACAAATAAATATCACCAAATTACAGCAATGCACCAACAAAGATAAATGTATGTTGTCATATGGCCTCACTATGTTGCATGTTATATTTAAAAAATATGATTTTATTTACATTATGAATCCAATTTTGTGTAAAATTGTCTTTAAATGATTTAACAGTCTGATCAAATAATGTAATGGTTATAGTTAAGAATATTGCAGTAATAATCCCAGTTGATATTTAGAATCTCAGTTAACAGTGATCCTACACACCCGGTCCTGTATTAGGCTAATCAAGCCTCCATGAGGGATAAAGGTCGACTGCAGAGGATCGTGCGGGAGAGAGAGTTTACGGACATGTCCGTCATGTGTGTTTGTGTCCTTGTTTTAAGTTTCTCATTAAAATATTATTTATATCGTCAAGCTGGTTCACGCCTCCTCCTTTCCATTGATCTCTTTACACTGATATTTAGAATCTCAGTTAACAGTAAAGATCACAGTTGATGTTTAGAATCTCAGTTAACAGTAAAAATCACAGTTGATATTTAGAATCTCAGTTAACAGTAAAAATCACAGTTGATATTTAGAATCTCAGTTAACAGTAAAAATCACAGTTGATATTTAGAATCTCAGTTAACAGTAAAAATGACAGTTGATATTTAGAATCTCAGTTAACAGTAAAAATCACAGTTGATATTTAGAATCTCAGTTAACAGTAAAAATCACAGTTGATATTTAGAATCTCAGTTAACAGTAATAATCACAGTTGACAGTAATAATCACAGTTGGTATTTTATATATCACACCAGAAAAAAAAAATCAAGTTGCGCATTGTACTTTGTGCACATCCCACACAGTGTACTCATTTTGTGTACTACACATTTTTTTTGTCCTGTTTTCTCCAAAATTGGAATGCCCAATTCCCACTACTTATTAGGTCCTTGTGATGGCACGGTTACTCACCTCAATCAGGGTGGTGGAGGACAAGTCTCAGTTGCCTCCGCTTCTGAGACCATCAAGCCGCGAATCTTATCACGTTGCTCGTTGTGCATGACACCGCAGACACTCCGGATGTGGAGGCTCATGCTACTCTATGTGATCCACGCACAACTTACCATGCACCCCATTGAGAGCGAAAACCCCTTATCGCGACCACGAGGAGATTACCCCATGTGACTCTACCCTCCTTAGCAACCAGGCCAATTTGGTTGCTTAGGAGACCTGGCTGGAGTCACACCTTGGATTCGAACTCGCGACTCCAGGGTTGGTAGTCAGTGCCAATACTCGCTGAGCTACCCAGGCCCAGTGTACTACACATTTTTAGCAAATTTGTTTAACCATCCAGTATTTTCTGTATCAAACAGAACAATTGCATGGTATGGAGAGTATACATACGGCGTACTGAAAATAAATAGTATGGTAGTATACCATTCTCAACATTCTCCACGTCATGATGTGCAAGTCAAAGATGTTTGTGGAGAACAGGACAGAGAGACTTAAAGAGCTGTGACCTCAGTTTGACATGAGACGCCCTAGTCTTCTTTTTAACTAATCAAAGAGTTTAATCTCCTGAATTTAATTTTAGTGACCCTAACATGTCCTTTCATTGATTTCATGAGCTTCTTCATGCTCTCATTTGTCTTTCCCTCATCATCTGTCTGCAGGTCCTCTGTATGGCTCTCTGTTGCAAGCGTGGCAGTGTTTCCTCTCTTCTGCTGACCGCCTCTCCTCACTGCACTCCTCCATATGCCGCACACTGGTGTCAGAGGACGGAGATCGTATACGGACATGGCAGAAGGAGACTTTCCATAAGAAGATATTTGGAGGTTTCAAAGAGTCCCAGGACTTTGAAACAGGCTTCTCACGTGCTCAGAAGCCCTGGGCCAAGAGACTGAAGAAGGTAATGCAGCAATAGGGTTTTTATTTTGCTGAAAAAAAAAACTACAATCTAAAGAATATAATAATAAGATGATGGTTAAACCACCAGTATACGCTCTTGTTGAGTTCTTGATTCTGTGTGTTCTTATGACAGCTAGAGAAGGCGAGGGTAGCGTTTCACAAAGCTTGCCGTAAGGAACACATGGCTCGTGAGCGGGAGGCCCATGCCCAAGGCAACCCTGACATTGCCATCGAGAAACAGAGAAAGATCCAAGAGGAGACAGAGCTGGCTCACCAGGAGACAGAGAAAGTGAGTGTGTGCCAGGAGAGAGGAAGAGATTGAGAAAAGATGGAGACTGTCAAACTATCTATCATTGAACTACATTTACATTTGCAGGCAGGATAATGCTGCAGTGAGTTGGGTACAAAATATGTCACACTTAACGGACAAGCATGAATCACCTAATAGCACTCAAACAGACAAAAAGAGAGAATCTGGAGAGCGAATGCAAAGAAAACAAACCAGATGTCTGTACTGATCGATATTCCTGTGTTCAGGTGCGAGCCCGCTATGAGAAGGTTCTGGAGGAAGTAACACGGTATGCTCCTCGCTACATGGAGGAAATGGAGTCTATCTTTGACCAATCACAAGAAGAGGAAAGGAAGAGGATAAGCTTCCTCAAACAGGCTTTCCTGTCCATCCACAGACACTTGGATGTCACCAACAATGAAAGGTGTGTAAGAATGTTCATAGTGAACAAAATGGCAATTTAGTAAACTTTTACATTGTATTGATAAGTAATTGTTTATTGCTTTCATTCTCTCTCTCTGTTAGTGTGAAATCTGTGTATAACGAGCTCCATAACACACTGATGTCCATCAGTGAGCAAGAGGATTTGCGCTGGTGGAAGAACACACATGGGCCTGGCATGCCAACCGACTGGCCTCAGTTCCAAGTATATACATTTATACAGTGTATATAGCAATATACACATATACACAGACAAAAATTAAATATAGCTAGATTTTTACATTCAGGTAAATATTTTCATACGTGTCAAAAAAATGTCCTGGTCCTATTTAACTAAAATCAAATTAAACAAATATGTAATTATATTTTGCATAAAATAAAATAAAATGTACCTTTAGGATCATTAAGTTTTTTGGGTTTGTGACAATATTTTGAGGACATTTAAAGGAATATTCTGGATTTTATACAAGTTATGCTTAATCAACAGCATTTGTGTCTTAATATTGATTACCACAAAAAAATATTTTGACCTGCCGCTCCTTTTCTTTAAAAAAAAAAAAAAAAAAGCAAAAATCTGGATTCCAGTAGTTTCAAAATTAAAGCCACAAGATTTAAACAATATGCATGTTAACATGATTTTAGTGTGATCAAATCTCTTACTAGCCTTTTCTGTTACTCCCAATTTTACAAGTTTGTTGCCATGACGATTTAGTCAACTGTCATGCGGCCTCTCTAACAACTCCCGTTCCCCGTTCCACTTCCCCTGATTTCTAACACACAGCTGCAGCTGATTATTCTATTTTTACAGACAATATATATTAGATCTCTGCTTCATTGTCTAGTCTCATCCAAGAATTACTCAGACCTCGCTGTTTCCCATAGCAGATTCGCTTACTTTCGCTCTTATACTTAAGTGGTTACTTACCTTTTTGTTTTGTTGTTGTTAACTCTTCCGCTGTGCTCTTCAATAAATTTGTCAGAGTGACTGACTTCACTCCAGACTCCTCTGTCATCTTCCTTTACATGACAGAAGACTAGAGCTTGAGAAAACTCACTTCAGGGAGGTGTTTGCTTATCCAGCTGGAGGCTCCCAGCCAGTGAACATCTTATGCGGTTCCGCCAGGGAAATTGTCCAGTCACTAACTGTGTCCTCAATGTCCATACGAGTAGCCCATAGGCTAAAGGCATGTCATAATGATCCACCTCAGCCCCAACGCTCAGAATTCCTGGCCCTTCCTCAGTCTTCCCAGCAAGTCAGTCAGCCCACAGAGGAACATATGCAACTGGGCAGTGTTTAAATTGGCTTCTGTTGGGAGGGGGAGCCCTAATTTACGGTGAATGGTCATCATTCTAAATCCCGCCGTAAAATGACTTAATGTGTTTTTACACCAAAGGGGCTCTTTTTCCAGTATTAATGTGTAAGTTAGGGTTGAGTAGTTATTCAAACAAAGACAAATACAATTCACTTATTTTATTATTATTTTTTATCTTGAATGTTAACAGGCAGGCAATGGATTTCACCCTCGGAAAATGTATGAAATGAACATGTTTGAAAATATTGCAAGCCAGAGACGAATATGTAAATGTATTTTTTATTTGTGCAATTTAGAAACGTTGAAGTCCCTTCGCACCTGAATGTTAATGTAACTCTTGCAGTAATTATTTATCATATTCATGCAGCCTGTGTTATTCTGTTGAGTGTTGAAAAACCATCGAGGAGAAACGATCATGACAAGTTTTAGAAAGAAAATAAAGAGTAAACTTGTCCGCTTACGACAAACATTAGTCGTTCTATACATTTTTTATTATTATTATTCAAACTGAATAATAAATGAACAGGGAAGTAGAGTTGGCAAAATAAATGTATAATCTCTGCCTTTATTGAGTTTTTAATGCCTGATAGAAAAGTATCTATCTTTGTAGAGCAATACAATTCTTTAGGCAATTGCAGAATAGTCTCACTAGTCACAGATACACTTCAGAAAATTGAGTAGCTACACAACTATTTCTGGGCTTAAAAGTTACAAAAACCAAATAAATGCAGAACATTGTATCTCAAAAGCAATACAATGTGGTACCCCATGCACTACTTAAAACCTGATGTGGCCCCTTAACCAAAATAGTAAAAAATATGAACTATTACACAATATTAAAATATTACACACCATCACCTTTACAAATTTGTTTCAGGATTTTACAAGAGTAAATGTAACTGTTATATTTTGACAAAATGTTTCAGTTTCATATGAAATAATCTAAAGATAGAATGTAGACATCAACAGTGGCAGTTTAAATTTCAAGATGTGTTTAAGCCAGAGGGGTTACCAGGATATCATGTTTGGGGGGCATTTGGCTTGTTTGGGGGCAACATAAACAATTGAAAAAATCAAGCAAAATTAAGCTATACTACACACAATCTGTTTTAGTGCATATCTTTTTCTAAGCCAGGAACCCAGAGATAGGCACAGGGCCCCTATTAGACTATAGGGCTTAAACTGGATTTTTGTTGTGTCAGACCTCACTCATCTGCTAGCGATGGAAAAATATGCACAAAACAATCCACTTTTAAATTGTAATTTATCATCAGATGCAGAGGCGTTTCCAGCATTGAAGGACATCCGGGCTTAGCCCAGACAATTTTATTTTCACACTAGCAACCACTTCTCTGTAGTCCAAAGCTGGTGAGAGGGTATTCTTTGAGTTTTGCTCTGGCTGGGCCTGTTTCTACAGTTCCTAAATCTTCCACTCTAGTACTATCCTCAACATTCTCTCTCCTCCCTGAATCATCTGTGATGCAAAAGAACAGATACAGCACATAACTTATTGCAAATCAGCTTCAAACAACTAATTCATCAAGTGCTACATATGTCAAATATTAGACCAATACCATTGAAGTAAATGTATTGGGGAGAGCAGATCAGTGGGATTGCCCTAAGATCTATCATGATTCTTGAATTTTCATGTACATTAACATAAAGTCATCACAAAAGAGTTATATTATAGTGAGTAAAGTGAGGTAAAAAAAATATTGAATATAAATAATTTATATTTTTTGACATAAATAGTCAAAATGATGTATAAGATCCTAAGTTAAAGCAATACATAAATGACTTTAGTCTAAGTTCATTGACACACTATGGCATCGAACTGTATATAATTCTCATCTCTATGAGAATAATTCATCTGTCAAAATCCTTTCATTAGGATCATTGAGATAAACAATGTTTCACTTTTAACTTTCTCTTAAGTAAAGTGACTTATTAATTGTTACCAGTTTCCATGCCCGATTCTGGCACAGCTGCTGCTGGCTCCTCAGTCTGTAGCTCATCTTTGCTACTCTCTACAAAACCATTTAATCAAATCAAAGTGTATATTTACTACAAACTAATATCACAAAACAAGTCAAACATACATTTTACGTTAATGCTTATTGGTTATCCTTAGCGAAAACAACATCTGATAAACAGGAAAAGTACGCTCCGAACGGGGATCAAACCGCGTGAGAGGCGACTACGTTAACTCAGAGCTACCAAGCTGTGTCAGTCTAAACAAGGAGGTTAGAGGCTACAACTCTTGAGGTTTAGCCTACTGTGGGTGAAAGCCAGCTAGATGATGATCTTAAGACTTTAAGGACAAAAACAAATGTGAATTCTTACCCACTGACTTCTTTCGGAAAAATCCCCAAAGCCTCATTTGCTTAATTTTTGCTGTCTTTCCTACTAATTGCCGTTAACTCGCCACTAAGTAAAGTTAGTTGATGTCAACGACTGTGCTAGCTCCTCTACCTGCTGCATATTCAACAGAGAGGAAGAAACGGAGTCGCCCATAGGCTACCGACAGCAAAGGAACTTATTCTATAGGCTAGATTATGCCTATGTCTATTTTTACAGGCTGTATGCAGTATGTGCAAAGCCAAAGCACAATGAAATAAGGCAACTTATGATTTCGGGGGTTTACATAGGCTTTTGTCCGGTTTCATATTTGTCAGTCAACTATTCAAAATACATTCGGGGCTACACTCAAAACATTCGGGGCTGAAGCTCTCAAATTCTCAGGGGAGGCAGAGCTTATCCTAGGGGAGGCACTGCCTCCCCCAGCCTCCCCCTAGACACGCCCCTGGTTTAAGCTAGTATGTATTTTCATAAATACATTAATTTATTATTATTACTATTATTTAAGACTAACACTGACCTAACTTTCCTTCTGTGTATAAAAATGTAATATTAGGTAACAAATGTCATAATGGGCCCATATAAGTACAGTTTCTGTAGATTTTGACATCAACAACAAAAATAATGTCACTTGATGCATGTTCATGTAGGCTACTGAAAAACCATGAACAAAACTATGCAACATAAAAGGAAATGCTACTCAGGACACATTAAATACAGGTTATGTTTAATCTATGGCAGGTCGACACTTGATGTCCAATATAAAATCTGTCCTGAAGTAAAAACCAGTTGAGAAACACTGAGATAAAGTTACAGACAGGAGCAGGATATATTTGATCGCTCTTGTCGTTAGCGGGTTTCCATGGTAACGTCGCTGTTACGCTGAATTGTGGCAGTTTTCCCTTGATGGCTGTGGGCGGGGTGCTGAATCAGCGATTAATGCATTTATGACGTCTGATAATTCCATGTAGCCTGGGTGTCTCTGTGTATATTATTCAGTCTCATATGCCATGTACTTGTCAGGAGTCAGGAGATTAAAAATAATTCAAGTGGAATAACAATATTTGGTGCTGAAGGAGACGGAGCTGAGCTCCGGCAGGGTGTGTTGTGGACCCGAGGAGGCGGAGCTGTGCTCCGGTGCGCTCCGGCCCAATTTAACCTCTGCAACTGGGAGATACTTGTTTAACCCTCGTGGAGTGCAGAAGGAGACTAGAGAACTGTATTTTTGTTTAGAATTTAGAATTTGTTAGAATTCCGAATTTGTTAGAATCTGTTCCATAGTGCAGAAACCTCTGGGTTCCGGCCTCATCACGCACCAAATTGAGCCCTTCATCTTGCAAGTTGGTGCATTACACAATGATTCCATATCACTCCTTATCCTTCAGGACTCCACTGCTGACATTGTTCTGGGACGGCCATGGCTGTTGCACCACAATTCATCATAATTTCTTGGGTCACCAGCAAAGTCCACACCAGGGGAAAAGAACTGCCTAACTCTCCCTCTCTGCCTTCCATTTCCCACTCACCCTCCATCTTCATCTTTTACCCTGGGATGCAACACAACATCTGTGGAGAGTCCCACTCACATGCACGGTGGGTCTATTCTTCCTGACTACAATGACTTTCGTGAGGTATTCAGTCCTCATATAGCTTCACAGCTACCACCTCACCGCCCCTGGGACTGCGCCATAGACTTGCTACCTGGATCCCCTCTCCACCGGGGGCAAGTCTATCCTTTGTCACTCCCAGAGCAGAAAGCAATGGAGGAGTATGTCCACGAAGCTCTTCAATAAGGCTATATCTGACCATCGATATCAACAGCGGCTTCTAGCTTCTTATTGTAGCAAAAAAAGATTGCGGTTGCGAATATTAGGTGATGCCATATGCCCTGGCCAACGCCCTTTCTGTCTTCCAGGCCTATATGAATTAGATATTCCGAGACTATCTCCACTGCTTTGTGATCATCCATATTGATGAAATACTGATCTACTCCTCCAATCTGGCTGAACACATCTGAAATGTCAAACTAGTCCTGCAATGCCTTCAAGAGCACCACCTGTATCTCAAAGCTGAAAAATGTCAGTTCCATCAGAGCTCCATCCAATTTTTAGGGTATGTCATCAGCCTGGAATGGGTTCAAATGGGCACAGAAAAGATACAGGCCATCTGCTCCTGGCCACAACCTACCACCTTCAAGGAGTTGCGGCGCTTCCTAGGGTTTGCCAACTACCGCGTTACATACAGAAATTCAGCAATATTTTCGCTCCTATAACCTGTCTCTTTTTTTCTTCTTTTTTTCTCCCCAATTTGGAATGCCCAATTCCAAATGCGCTCTAGGTCCTCGTGGTGGTGTAGTGACTTCAATCCGGGTGGCAGAGGATGAATCTCAGTTGCCTCCTCGTCTGAGACATCAATCTGCGCATCTTATCACGTGACTTGTTGAGCGCGTTACCGTGGAGACCTAGTGCATGTAGAGGCTTCACACTATTCACCACGGCATCCACGCACAACTCACCATAAGCCCCACCGAGAGTGAATCACATTATTGCGCCCACGAGGAGGTTACCCCATATCACTCTACCCTCCCTAGCAACCGGGCAAATTTGGTTGCTTAGGAGACCTGGCTGGAGTCACTCCGCACACCCTGGATTCGAACTCACTACTCCAGGGGTGGGAATCAGCATTTTTACTCGCTGAGGTACCCATGCCCCCACATCACCTGCCTCTTAAAAGGTAAACCCAAACTGCTCCCCTGGAATCCAGAAGCCACCACTGCCTTCCAGTGGCTAAAAAGAGCCTTAACCTCTGCACCGGTCCTGCAACATTCCAATCTTGACCTTCCCTTTGTTGTCGAAGTGGATGCTTACACCACCAACATGGGGGCAGTGCTGTCCCATAGGCAAGGTACTCCTCCAAAACTCCATCCTTTGTGCCTTCTTCTCTAGGAAGCTGTCACCTGCTGAACAGAATTTCAACATTGGGAATAGGGAGTTACTGGCCATTAAACTTGCGCTGAAGGAATTGAGGCACTGGCTTGAGAGAGCACATTACCTAGTCCAAGTCAATACGGACCACCACAACTTGGAATACCTTCATGCAGCCAGGAGATTGAACCGTGTCAGGTCAGGGGACAAGCAATAGGGTCTGGGATACTGCTCATGTCCATCTACAATGAGCGGTCTGCCGCCAGATACTCCAGGTGGATACCCAATGCTCCAACACCCCTCAACTCCAGCCAGGTTAAAAAGTGTTCCTCGCTACCAGGGATATCCGACTCGGCTTTCCTGCAAAAAGTTAAGTCCACATTAAATCGGCACATTTACTATCATAGAACAAGTAAATTCAGTCACTTACCAATTACAGCTCCCACTTCATTACCACATTACTCCCACAGTCCATGTTTCTCTGTTAAACTCTACTTGTCGATTGAGATTTACTTGAATTGAACCCAGAAAATTCCTTTAAGCACATTTTACCCCCCCCCAATACATTGTTCCTCTCCTTTTCTCATATTTTCAAAGATTATTTTCATTATCATAACAGTATTTTTATATTTATATATTTTTTGCTGTTTTACTGAAATAAAAGGCTTAATTTTCTATATTCAAAATGTAATTTCATATTTGGTTCTGTTATATATTGAAGTAAATAGGACCAGGAATTTGTTTTTGACAGGTTTCATGAGAATCACCCATCTTTTGGACAATATGAGTACTGCTTGCCAGTGCAAAACCTGTTATTATGATACTGTGGTGTTCTGGGTGGTTGTTAGGGCTTTTATATGTGGTTGCTAGGGTAATCTGTGTGGCTGTTAGGTGGTTGATTATTGGCCCAAGTCAAAAGAATCTGTATTGTTCAAATACCTAACTCTAGGTATGAGTAATGGTAATAGGGATGCTTGCCTTGCCTTAGCAAGCACCATTAATAACTCTTGGTTCAGTTCGAGAGCAAAATTTCCTGTATGTTTTAGTGATGTGTAGGTATTGTTTTGAGGATAATGCATTCATATCTGCCTCTGCGTTATGCTGTGTGAATAAGGGTCTTAGGGTGACGCTTGTTGTTGTGTTGTCATCTTGTATGTACCTCAAAGAAGTACATCCTCAAATAAACTGCATTCTGTTGTGCCAAAAACCCACATTTACTCCTTCACTCACTCGGCCTCTCATTCTCTCTCTATTTTAGGAGTGGACTCCAGACAAGAAGCACAAAAAGGGAAAGCAGGAGGTGGAGAAGAAAGCAACAGTAATGGAGAGAAGGTCAGTTGATTTTTATCATTTGGGATGTTACTAGAGTGCTCTTTGGGACTCATATAGCTATGCCATGACCATGGAATATTATTCAGCACAAACCGAACTGGGTTTGTATAAACATCAGGCCTTGTTATAATTGATGTAGTGTATTGTGTTATCGAATGTGTGTCTGTTTTCCCTCCTTGTCTCAGTGTGATGATTGGAGGAGTGAGGGTCAGAGCTCTCTATGACTATGTTGGACAGGAGACAGATGAACTGTCCTTTAAAGTTGGTAAGCTGTCTTTGTCCATATTTGAGTGGTTGGCAATCATATAAGTATACAGTATGTCTATATGATGTAGGTTTATCCATTAAATGTGCCTGAATTCATACAGATTCATGCTGCTTTTTTGTCATAATAGAATAGAGTAGAATAGAACAGAATTGCTGACTCTATATATACAGGACACTCTATCAAACCGCAGGACAGTTTAAGCAATTTTTTAGCTTTAAAGGTAACTATTACCTTTGGCCTTTCAGTCCCTTGATGATAATTTGTGTTATTTTCATACATTTAAAATCAAATGGAAACAACTTTTAGAATCAATATGGGTGTTACACTTTAGGACAGTAAAACGATACTTTTAAAGGGATGTTTCACCCAAAAAAATGAAAATTCTCTCATTATTGATTCAGCCTTATGCCATCCTAGATGTGTATGACTTTCTATCCTCTGCAGAACAAAAATGAAGATTTTAAGAAGTATATTTCAGCTCTGTAGGTCCTTACAATAAAAGTGAATGTGACCAGACCTTTCATAAAAACATAAAAGTGTAAAACATATCACTCCAGTGATTAAATATATATCTTCAGAAGCAATATGACAGATGTGGTAAGAAACAGATCAAAATTTAAGTCCTTTCTTTTTTTTTACTCTAAATCTCCACTTCTACATCTAAAAGCCACATGTAGTGCCTGTCACATCTGAAGGTAAAAGTGAAAGTGGAGATTTAGAGTAAAAAAAAAGGGCTTTTAAATTGTTTCTCACCCATATCACTTTTGAAGATATGATTTAACCACTGGATTCATATGGATTACTTTTATACTGCCTTTATGTGATTTTTGGAACTACAAAGGTCTGATCACCATTCACTTGCATTGTGTGGACACAGAGCTGAAATATTAATATTTATATAAAAAAATGTGTTTGTGTTCTGCAGAAGAAAACTAAATACATATGGCATGAGGGTGAGTAAATTATGAGAGAATTAAAAAATTTTAGGTGAACTATTCCTTTAATGATCAAGTTAAAACAGATTTTTGTATTATTATTATTATTATTATTTATTTTGAATTAGTTGTTCTCAAGATTGTCCTGGACCTCTTGGATTACTATAAACTCCAAGTCAAATTCAGTATGTATGCTTGAAAAATTGCCAAAAATCAGGCTTTGTAGAAATTTCACAGTGATGATTTAAAATTAACTACCATATATTTAGATCATATTGGGCCATGTTTTAAGGCATTCAATATTATATACTGTCAGATGCTTTTATAAATTTAATTTTAACAAAATAAATAATAATTTAAATCGATTTGTAGTTTTTTGCTATTCAACACTGGTGACATACAGTACAAAGGGAATATTTCCATATTCTGCTGAAATCTGCATGATGAAATTGAGACAACATTTCTAGAAAATAGTTACAGATAATGATAAAGAGATAAGTAGAAATATACATCAGTGTATGGCCATATGAAGAGTTGTATCAGTATGGGTGCATGTACAGTGTATTTGCATATGTACAATTCAATATGTATAGATGATTATAGTTATAAAATAATTTGTGTTTGTGTTCAGGTGAGGAGTTTCTGAAGATCGATGATGAGGATGATCAGGGTTGGTGCAGAGGCATGATGGATGGAGTGAAAGAGGGTCTTTATCCTGCTAACTATGTGGAGGTGGTGTAGAACCACACATTTCTTGCAGTCCTGATGTTAATGCTTATTAAGAGAATATTCATTTGAGCCCCTACCTGTAAATGTATCCAGCTCTGAGGTCCTTAACTGCCCTGTACTGGTGCCCAGGATTGTGCCTGTTCACAGCTATTTCTATAGGAGTTTGCTTTGTTTTCTCTGAACGGATTGGCAGAGGTACGGGTTTAGAGTTGACTTACAGGATTGATTTGGGAGCAGAAATAGAAAATGCTTCCAGAAGTGCTTTAATTACAATATTACTTGAGAACATTACAATATTATATTTGATTGTGTTATATTGTGACTTTAAAGGGATAGCGCACCCAAAAACGAAACATTCTGTCACCATTTACTCACCCTAATGTTGTTCCAAACAGTATGATTTTCTTTATTCTATGGAACCCAAAAGGAGATATCAGGCAGTATGTTGGTCTCAGTCACCATTCATTTTTATTGCATTTTTTTCTCCATACCGTGACAGTGAATGGTGAATGAGGCTAAAATTCAGCCTAACTTCTTTTGTGTTCCACAAAAGAAAGAAAATCATACTAGTTTGTTACAACATGATTGGGTGTACTATCCCTTAAATTAAAACTATCAAAACATGTAGATATTCATTCTTTTATGATATGAATAGGTATGAAAATCATCTAATATATTAGAGAATATGAAGAGAATGATCTTGATCCATGAACTTACACAGTGTCAAGTATTTTAAGAACAATGTCTCACACCAAAGATTTTAGCACTGTTTATATTATATCAATGACATATTTTTTATGATGTTACTCTATATCTGATGCCTTAGTAAAAGGGGCCAGATGGCTAATGTTATCATCTACAGCTGCAAATTTCATGCAAAGTGTGTCTTAAAATAATCATATGCTATATGTTACCTGCATTGGTTCTGTTGTTAACACCAGTCTCACATTTACCTGTAGTTGTTATAGTTACACTAAGGCAGTATTAATCACCACAACTTTAAGGTTATCAGACCCCAGTGAGGTTTCTTCATTTGTTTTTCTGTTGTGTATAAGATGTCATGCTAACCAAAGAAATTGTATGTATGCAAATTAGTGTATTATTTGTTTGAGCCAGAGTAAATCACATTTGGATCCTGGAAGTATCTTATGCACCATAATTAATATAATGCAAACACTAGCAATAGGGATAAATATTATGTTGAGTCTTGCTTTTTTAATCATCTTGGAAAATAATTTATTACACACATAAATATTATTACGATTCATATTTCTCCACATGCGGGTCCTGGGGCCATGTTCCATATGTGCAACTGCAAATATGGGGCTGTAAATAAATATTTGTGTGTGTGTGTGTGTGTGTGTGTGTGTGTGTGTGTGCGCGCATGCGCGCGAGAGTGTGTGTGCAGGTTTGGGTGGTTTATGAGGACATTTGTTTTAGGTTACAAACTGGTAATTACAAGGGTATTATGCTATAAATATGGTTAATGAGGACATTCCTAGTGTCCCCATGATTCAAATCGCTTAAAAAACATACCAAACAAAGTTTTTTGTAATGGGTTAGGTTTAAGGGTAGGGTTAGGGGATAGAATCTATAGTTCATACAGGATACAAATTATTATGTCTATGGAGAGACCTCATAAGCATAGCCGCACCAACGTGTGTGTGTGTGTGTGTGTGTGTGTGTGTGTGTGTGTGTGTGTTTGTGTGTCTGTGTGTGTGTGTGTGTGTGTGATCATATATGAGTCATCCTGCACACGTATCAGCTTCAGTGGACCTTGCAGCTCATGTCTTAATAGAGTCAGATCATTCAGTGTGTTGCCCTGAGTGGTTGTCACACACATTCACACTCTCATACTGCACACACTTATTCTGCATCACTGAGTACATGAGTCAGAAATGTGCCCACTGTGAGATTTTGAAAGGGTCAGTTTCTTTCCCACAATTTTGAGCAACATCCACTTTCACCTTTGCGAGAAACACAGCCCATAAAAGTTCAGAAGATTGCTCGCTGTCTGCAAGAAATAACACACAGGGGAAAAATAAAGCTAATTTTAAGTAGAACTGGCATATGCTATAATGGTAAGAACAGGGGCGTAGATTTCAGGGGGGGGGGGGGTGGAGGTAATCACCCTTGGATAAATAATGCAACCAATTATGTTGTCAGGGAAATGTGGTTTGATTCACAATTTTATAAACTCTCACAGCCACTTTGTTTATAAAAGAAAAAAGTTCTGATCCAAGGTTTGAGTTCAGAGCAAAGTGAAAAGCTGCATGCATACTCGCTCTCATTGCATGCATGCGCTGCACGTATACGCACAAAGCAATCCAAAAACCTCAGGCAAATGCATCAGTGTCATTGTAACTATAGCCATACATACCTTAAAGCAGTGCTGGCATTAGGGGGGAAAACTGGAAATGTTGTCCCGGGCACTATGATGAGGGGGGCCCACTGAATTTTAGCGACGACCCTGAATGAGAGCCACTTATTTTTAGGTGGTGTTAAGAATTATTATCAGGGGAGTTGGTTGGGTTATTGATTGGGGATTAATATTTGTAATTGGTATTATTTTTTTCATGCATTTGTTTATCTTGGTTAATGTAAATGTATAAATATACTATTGTTCATTGTTAGTTCATGATAATTCTTAATGATGTTACATCACTTGATATCATTTTTGATATTAAAAATGTATTAGTATATGTACAAATTAACTTAAGCCAAGATTTAAAAATACTGTAAAAGTTTGTTCATTCGTAGTCTATGTTGTGTAATGTTAATTTATACACAACCTTATTGCAAAGTGTTGCCTGAGCAGAAATCATACAATGCTTTCATGCATAGACTACTGACAATATCTCACATTTCCTTAACTACACACTGTAAGGCCTAATCCTCAAAATAATAATCTTGAGTTGGGAAAAATTGAATCATACAAATTAGTTCAATAAATTAACTACAACTTTAATAAATGAAAGTATTTAGAAATTTCTCTTTCTTTTGGTTTATGAAACATTTTAAGAGCATGAATTATTTTATTGTTTTGAGTTTGATTAACTTGTTTCTTTAAATTTACAGGAACTTAAATTTAACTTAAACTGGGCAGGGGATTTCAATTTCTCAGCAAGCTTTGCATGGCACCTAACGAATCCGTTACCTAACGTAACCTCGGTTCTATCTAGATGAGGGAACGAGTATTGCGTAAGCTAGCTTACGCTACGGGAAAGATTCATCTTTTCTGAGATATTGAAGCCAAAAAATTATCCTTAATTTTGTATCATTTGTCAACGCAGTGCAGCAACTGCAGACCTTGAGCGGGCTAGCTAGCGACTGCTGCAGCCTATAGACGAACTTGGGCGAACTCGCGTCCAATGAGAGGCGTCCGCACACTTACTGCATCAAAGCCCGCCAAAATGGGCGTGGCTAGAGTGCATATAAGCGTAGTTCGTAGGCTGGAACCCTGGTTTTCATTGAATGAAGCGAAAGTCGCTCGTGGCGCGAGCACGGCCGGCTACGCAATACTCGTTCCCTCATCTAGAGAGAACCGAGGTTACGTTAGGTAACCGATTCGTTCTCTTACGAGAGGTTCTCTCGTATTGCGTAAGCTAGCTTACGCTACGGGAACCCATTGTCAACGCCGTCGCGCCAAGCATCCACTGCATGAGCCCCGGGGTGGGGGACCTGGGGAGCCCTTGTGAGTGGGGAAATAATATTTGGCCGACAAGAGTGCGGGCCAGTGTGTGTGTAATACATAAGCACATAGTGGGAAGGGAGCGACAGAGCGGCGGTGCCGGTCTGTGTGGAATGAGTCCCATCAGTGCAGCTCACCAGGGAGCTGTAGCGTATTAAACCGCTAGTAGCTTTGCCTGCAGGGCGGGCACTTCCAGATTGTAAAATCTGACAAAGGTGGAAGGGAAGCCCAGCCCGCTGCCACACATATGTCGTGAATGGAAATCCCGCTGGACCATGCCCACGATGAGGCCATGCCTCTAGTGGAGTGAGCCCTAATGCCCAACAGGCATGGCAGGTCTTTTGACGCGTATCGCGGCAGCAATAGCGTCCACTATCCATCTAGACAGTGTCTGTTTCGAGGCGCGAGACCTTAGGTGCGCCCTCGAGCGAAACGAAAAGCTGCTCAGAGCGTCTGAAAGAGGCGGAGCGCGCACTATACAATCTCAGTGCTCTGACTGGGCAAAGGAGATTGGCGTCGCGTTCGCTATCGGATGCTGGCAGCGCCGATAGGGAAATGACCTGTGCTCTGAAAGGAGTACCGATCACCTTGGGAACATAGCCGTGTCTAGGCTTTAAAATGACCTTGGAGTCACTTGGTCCAAACTCAAGACACGCAGCGCTGACAGACAGCGCGTGAAGGTCTCCCACACGTTTGACTGATGACAGGGCATTCGGAAAAACGGTTTTGAGTGAAAGGTATTTCAAATCCACGGATTGAAGCGGTTCGAAAGGGGGGGCTTTCATAGTTTCGAGAACTATAGAAAGATCCCAGATAGGAACCGATGGGGGGCGCGGGGGGTTCATCCTTCTAGCTCCCTTGAGGAAGCGGATGACCAGCTCGTTTTTTCCCAGTGACTGGCCGTGCAGGGGATCAGCAAACGCCGCGACGGCCGCCACATACACTTTGAGCGTGGATGGGGATCTGCCCTTATCCAGCAGCTCTTTTAAAAACACGAGCAGCGACGACACCCCACATGTCCGTGGGTCCAGGTCTCTGTCGGTGCACCATTTTGAAAACACAGACCATTTTGACGCATAGAGTCTTCTCGTGGAAGGGGCTCTAGCGTGTATGATGGTGTTTATTACTCCTTCTGGCAGAGCGACGGGTAGTCGTTGATCACCCACGCGTGCAGCCCAGCTCTGGGTGGGGATGCCAGATCGTGCCGCTGAGCTTGAGAGAGGAGATCTGCTCTCACTGGGATGGGCCACGGCGCTGTCAGTGACAGCTGCGTAAGCTCGGGAACCATGTCTGATTCTCCCAACGCGGGGCTATGAGGAGCACCGTGTGACGCGCTTCCTGATCCTCTGCATTACCTGTGGCAATAGCGAGGCGGGAGGGAAGGCGTAAGCGGGCGGTTGGGCCAGTCCTGGGCCAGCGGCGTCCTCGCTTCGAGAAAAATATTGGGCAGTGAGAGTTCTCTTCTGACGCAAAGAGGTCTATCTCTGCTCTGCCGAATATGCGCCATAACTTCTGGACTGTTTGAGCGTCCCTGGAGGAATATTGTCTCTGGACAGTCTGTCTGGGCCGTCGTTCAGGTGGCCTGGCACGTGCGTCGCCCTCAGCGAGCGCAGGTGGCACTGGGACCAACTCAGTATGCGTTTCGTCAGATGGAAGAGGTTCCTGGATCTGACACCGCCCTGATGGTTTAGGTAGGATACCACAGATCTGTTGTCCGAACGGACCAGGACGTGGTGACCCTGAATGACCGGGAGAAAGCGCATGCGCGTACTCGACCGCTATCATTTCCAGACAATTTATGTGAAGGAGCTTTTCCTGAACTGACCATAGGCCAAAAACCGGAGAGCCCTCGCGAGACCGCCCCAACCCGTGTTGGACGGCGTCTGTCGAGATGACTTTCGGCGAGATACAGCTTCCATCGTCACTACCCGCTGATACCATTCGGCCACTGTCCAGGGCTGCAGAGCTGAAATACAGGTCTGAGTCACCTTGATCGGCTGGCGGCCTGTGACCCAAGCCCGGCGAGACGCACGGGTGTTTAGCCAATGCTGAAGCGGGCGCATGCGCAGTAAACCCAGCTGAAGTACTGCTGCGGCTGAGGCCATGTAACCTAGCACTCTCTGAAATTTTTTCAGAGGCGTGAGGCTGTTCATCTGAAAGGACGCGGCTAGTCGCTGAACACGGCGCGCACGCTGTGTAGATAAGCGAGCCGTCATAGCCACGGAGTCTAGTTCTATTCCAAGGAAGGAAATTTCCTGACTGGGCTGTAGTGAGCTCTTGGTCCAATTGACTGCAAGACCCAAACTGTTCAGATGGCTTAGGAGAACTGTTCTGTGAGACAGAAGCTCCGTATGTGACTGTGCCATAATCAGCCAGTCGTCCAAATAGTTCAGAATTCGCAAGCCCTGACTCCGCAGGGGTGCGAGCGCCGCATCCACGCACTTCGTGAAAGTACGGGGTGCTAAAGACAGGCCGAACGGAAGGACGGTGTATTGATAAACCTGGCCGTCGAGGCGAATCTCAAGAATGGCCTGTGACGGGATTTATCTGAATCTGAAAGTAGGCATCTTTCAGATCGAGAGAGATAAACCAGTCCACCTGGCGCGTATGCACGAGGAGTTTCCTGATTGTAAGCATTTTGAGCGGTCTTTTGCAAGCACCTTGTTCAAACCCCTGAGATCTAATATTGGTCTGAGGCCGCTGTCTTTCTTGGGAACAAGAAAATAACGGCTTTAAAACCCCGACTCAGCTCAGCTGAAGCGGCACTTCTCTATGGCCCTTTTGCACAGAAGGTTTGCTATTTCTGAGCGAAGCATGCAGGCTGCTTCCGTGTTCACAATAGTTTCGAGCAGCTCTGAAGCGGGAGGGCGGCGATCGAACTGTAGCAAATAGCCCTGTTTTATTGTGCTTAACACCCATTTGGATATCCCTGGGATAGCTTCCCACGCTTTGAAGCGTAGCGCTAGAGGGTGAATGGCCAAATCGCCCTGATTGCCGCACACAGCGCGCTGAACAGAATGTGTGAGCGCGCTTACTGTGCTTATGCATGACTGCTCGCAGACAGCAGGGACAGGCTGTTCTGTGAGTGACTTCCCGATTGAGGTGAATGGGGAAAGAGTCACATCTGTTAAGTGATGCGCGAGCATAGTCACGGGCACGGGACTTACATACAGAGAAGTGTTTGCTGGCCGTGTGACAGAGCGGGCAGAGAATGGGTGCGCACACGTATTCGTGAGCGCGGTTATTGACTCTAACACTCGAGCGGTTTGTGTCCGCTTTATGTGAGTGGGCTCTGATAGGAACACGGGAAGTGTAATGCTTGTGTGTAGGGGTGAACACTGGATTGTGGGCACATTTTCTACACATAAGTCATGTTTGCTCTTTACAAGATTTCTTTGGGTCGCCGTGAAAACGGCGTTTGAGTGCAGGCAAGCGGGCAGTATCACCGGCTTGTTGACTGCTGAATCCACCACTGTAGTAGCCTGAGAGAGGGGGGCTGACAGGGGGCGAAGCTTTGACGGTGGTCCGGGCCGCGGCGGGACTGAGCCGTCGTTTTTTCAACAAGGCTAGGAGGACTTCGGTTGCTCAGGTTTCAGCACAACCTTAGACCGAGGCCCGCGGGGGGGCGGCGGTCTGCGGCGGCTGCCTGAGCGCGATCGAGGGCGGCCACCCTGTCGACGCTGAGAAGTCTGACTTTGTTGAGCTGGGCGCTGTGAAGAGGCTCGTGCAGGAGGCTGGTCACGTGGGCGGCCTGCAGAGGAGCTAGCGCGACGCGGCAGGAAGAGGTTCATGGCTTGGGTGGCTTTCTGGACTTCTGAAAAGCGGTCAACAATGCCACTCACCGCGGAGCCGAAGAGACCGGTCGGAGAGAGCGGTGCGTTGAGGAACGTGGAGCGCTCTGCTTCTCCCATGTCGGCTAGCGTTAGCCACAGGTGTCTCTCGGTCACAGTCAGCGAGGTCATGCACTTCCCTAGAGCTTGGGCTGCAGCTTTGGTGGCGCGAAGGGCGAGGTCCGTCGCGCTTCTTAGATCTGTAACAGCCTCTGGGTGCCTGCCTTTCTCATCCCACTCCCGAAGAAGGTCCGCTTGGAGGATCTGTAAGACGGCCATGGAGTGCAGAACAGATGTGGCTTGGCCGGCGGCGGAATAGGTGCGGCCAACATAGGCAGAAGTCGCTCTGCAGGCCTTAGACGGGAGCACTGGCTTAGACCGCCATCTCGCGGAGGGCGGGCAAAGGTGTGCTGCTACTGAATCCTCGACCGGGGGGATGGAGGAGTAGCCCTTCTCGGTGGCGCCGTCCACCGAAGCGAGAGGGGTGGAGACGTGGGAACGGATCCTGGCCGAGAAAGGCGCTGCTCCACGACTTTGCAAGCTCAGTGTGGAGTTCCGGCAGGAAGGGAGCGGGCCGGGCCGCGGGTGTTGCGCGGCGACGGCTCTGAAGAACGCAGCCGTCGAGTCTGTTGGGAGCCTGCTCAGGGGGCGGTGAACACTCGAGCCCGAGGCGGTCGACGGCCTGTGTGAGGAGGCGTGTTAGTTCCCCTTCGACTCCGGCGCGGGTCCTGCTGGATTCCTGGGCCGAGGAGGAGGCGTGGGAGCCTGACCACTCCTCGCTGTCCGAAGCCATGATGGAACAGCCCTTATCCTCCGCCTCGTCCTGCGAGATGGCAGCAGTGCGGCCGCTGGGCGGCAACTGCGCGTCCCGGGGGGGCGGGGAGGGTGAGAGCGATGCTCGAGGGAGAGGCTCCGGCGAGGCAGTCGCTTCTATCACCGGTTCTGGCAGCCTTTGGAAGCGGCGCTTTTTCCTGTGCGGCGGAGCGGAAGGCGGCGTGGCGGCTTCGATTCTGAGCGCTTCAAGTCGAGCCCGCAGGGTCGACATCGGAAGCTCCTCGCAGAGGTCGCATCCGCCTTCAGCGAGGGCGAGCTCTGCATGCCCCAGTCCCAGGCAGAGAGCGCAGATGATGTGGCGGTCTCCGGCGCTAAGAGGGGCGCGGCATGAAGCGCAAGTGGTGCGAGGCATCTTAAAAAAGACGCTCGTTACTCTTTTGTGAAGTTCGTTAAGAACTAGCTTGCTCTAAAAAAGGATACGTCGCCGGATGGCGTAGCTCGCAGGATGGCTGAAGGTGGCGGAGACGGCCGGCTTCTTCGAGCACTGTCCAAGCTTGCTAGATGCCCCTCGAACGGCGACGCGGCTTCCAGTTCAGAGATGCGAAGAGCTTCGCTGAAGAGATGAAAATCAGGGTTCCAGCCTCACGAACTACGCTTATATGCACTCTAGCCACGCCCATTTTGGCGGGCTTTGATGCAGTAGCGCGGGACGCCTCTCATTGGACGCGAGTTCGCCCAAGTTCGTCTATAGGCTGCAGCAGTTGCCGCAGAGCAACCAATGAGCTCGCTAGCTAGCCCGCTCAAGGTCTGCAGTTGCTGCACTGCGTTGACAAATGATACAAAATTAAGGATAATTTTTTGGCTTCAATATCTCAGAAAAGATGAATCTTTCCCCTAGCTTACGCAATACGAGAGAACCTCTCGTAAGAGAACAGGGAGAGTTAAAGTTAAAATGAAGTGTTTTGTAATGTGTCAGTCCAAGATGAATGTAAAGGGGGAGACTTGTTAGCGTTTAATGTTTTGTTGTGTTATTTAGAAAAGTTTCTGTTATGTTGGAGTTTAGGGTTAACATTATGCTAAATATTGGCTCTTGAGCTTATTCAGGACTGGCACAATTTAAGATTGTTCTATGGAATATTGCTTTACTCTTGAGCAATTGATGCACTAATCAAGGCATAAACTGCGTACCAAATGACTCACTATACACTCTTAAAACGGCATACCTTGTTGATGCTTTATAACGAGACCATCAAGCATCTGCATATGGCTCTGCGTCAGTGTGTAATAGACAAGTAGAAATGTCAACCACTAGAAATGTATAAAATATAATGTCTATCATGGTTATGGAAAATCCATGGCAATGCACATTCCCAAAAATCATTGTATTATAATCATCATTTTGCATTTCTCACAGCCATCGATGATAGTGCTCTCTCGCGTGCGCACATGAGCAAACACATAGAGCGTGAGGAGAGAGAGCGCGCATCCATGGTGGTGATATACTTTATGTGTAGACTTATATATAAGTTGAGGGAGCTTCAAGGTAAAAAGGTTGGGAACCACAGGTCAGGCACATATTTTCATACAAAAACAACAATAAAAAAAAAAAAAAAAAAGAAAACAGCATATACATACATCAACTTTCATGAATAACCCATTAAGCATTACTGCATTATACAATGGTTAATAGACAGGTAAAACTGAAAATACATTAATGTAGTAAGTAATGAATGTAATGAAAGCTTGATTTGAAAGATATAAATGTTGATGAACTAGCAATCTGTTAAGAATTTGGACTACATACAGTATATGTTTGTCATGTTTATGAAGAATCTTTTGTTAACGAATTCTGTAGTAATTTGTAATGCATGCATGCATGCTGTAATATGATAGGCCTACATTACCAGTTGAACACCCACTGTGCCCCTAAATGCTGTTAAGCGCAACACCCTCCAATCAAAGGCAACTTCCACGCGCATCTGATTGACAAGTAAAACTTGCTCTCTTATTTTAGATTTGTTGTTAATTTTTAGGTTATTTTTTTTTTGTTTAGCCAGACAGGTTGGTTCATATAATCAGTTGAACAACATTAAATTAAAGAGGGTAAACTTTATAATTCAGCTGAACAGTGCACGTGCATTTTAAACACTTACGTCATGTTCTGTGCTTTTTTCCATGCACGGAATGAATGCGCGTCCTTGAATGAGCGTTGTTGTTGTTGTTTTTAGCGCATTTACGTCAACAGCACAGGCAATGTCATTGGTGTGACCCAATTTAAGGGTAACTGAAATTACAACTTTAATAAAGCAGAGCTATATATATATAGGCCTATATATGTGTGTGTGTGTGTGTGTGTGTGTGTGTGTGTGTGTGTGTGTGTGTGTGTGTGTGTGTGTGTGTGTGTGTCAGTGTGTCAACCTATTTAAATTTCAAGCTTCATATTACAATAACCTTTTACGATCCTTCATTTTAGGGGCCTACACTTAAAAATGCCTTTAAAAGATGAAGATGGTGTCAGCCAGCAGAGGGCAATGTTGATTCATAAAGCAATTAGCCATAATGAGTAATGGCCTATGTTACAACTGTGCACTAAGGCTGACATACACTAACACTTGCAACAATAACAGAGGCACCGAGAAAGCTGCTGAAATACAAGTCTTTATATTTAGAATAGGATGAGTGAGACTGAGTAAAGCAAACCTTATGCTGTGACTGTCAGCAAAATGTTTGTGTACTTGAATAGTATTATGTCATTAGGTCTTCCAATGCTTAGCCTTTCACATTGTATATAGAAAGCTACAACTAATATATCTATGACAAAAATGCACATTGGAGCATAACTTTTTTCTCTAGTAAAACTTTTGATATTTGTGCAAAGATGTACAGCAAAAATCTTATTCTTAATGATAATTTAAATATGATTGTTCTGTAAAAATATAAAAAAAAATCCTTAAAGCAAGATACATTTAAGATCATTTTCTTACTTTATTTACTTGTTTATAGTCAAAAAATGGGAACATTTGCCAGTACTGAAGAAGTAATGCAAAGTGTTTAGATTACATTACTGACCTTGAGTATTCTAATGACATATGTAACAAATGACATTTTACAGCATGTATTTTGCAATCTGTAGTGGAATACTTTTTAAAAGTTACCCTTCCCAACCCCACATGCTGTGTTGTCATGTTGTGCAAGACTGTACATTCCTTGTGTTTGGACTCTAATTTTTATATGTTTCTCAGTCTTAATCAAAACCCAGGATGCAGATATTTTTGAAAATGTAACCTGTTGTATCACAAAGTTAACATTTAGAAATTAGACTGTTATCCAATATAGCTATGTTGTTTCAGTGTGGGGTCAATTTTCTACAAAACACATTGTAGAATTTTTTTTAGAAAAACAAAACAAAAAAACAAAACAAAATCCAAATAAACAACTGTCAGGAATGCACTGTTACAATGTGCACACCACAAATAAATACAATATAAAATATGTAAAATTATATAATAACATACATTATAATATAAAAATATTTATACAAATAAAAAATATATATATTTATAGGGATGCTCTCATACCCTTTTTTGAGGCTGAGTACGAGTACATTACTTTACAAAAAAGATTTTAAATTGTACTCGCTGATACTGAGTCCGATACCCGTTTTCTTTTTTTTCAGAACTGCACATCAACAGTTTCAATCAAATGAAAGTATAACAATTAATTTCCAACATGATATTGTATTATTTTTTTATCAGAGGAAGTGCTTTTATTCAGAACCTCGCAGCACAATCTAAAATACATTGAGTTATTTTTGTCAAATAAAGTGCTCCATAACAGAGCATCACAGATGTAAGATACTGCTTAAAAATAATACAATTACAATTGATTTATTATTATTATTAGTAGTAGTAGTAGCAGTAGTAGTATAAGAGTGAAGATTTGATTTCTAACATATTTATTTATTATTTAAATTGAGCTTTTATTTTGAGAGCTTTTATTTTTAAGTGTTTCTGTGTTGTTTTGACCAAGAACCTCTTACATATAATGGGAGCTTCCCACTACGAAAGAAATTTGGCACTATGTGATTCAAAGTGTTTATTAAACCGCAAAATCTGCTATTTAATTAAATAAGTATATACTCTGTGCCTCACGCTACAAAGTGAATTTGTTCATCTGCTTCAAACAGAGTGCTCAATGCTCATGACGGTGTGCTCTCTGAATGTGCCTATGGACGAATTAAAAGATACGTGCAGCCGGCGTCGGCACCACACTGTCTCCACATATTCACAAGATCTCACATTTGCAACACGCCACTCATGGAAAATATATATTTATATCATTAAATCACAGAATTTTGACCAAAGTCATACGTCAGATGGTTTTTGTTATCGGTCATTTTTACGAGTATGAGTGCCAGTACATGAACGCGGTATCCAGTATTGGTATCGGGATATCCCTAAATATTTATATTTTATTTTGTATATTATTTTTACATTCAATTATTATATATGAGCCAAAACATTATGACCGTTAAACATTCCAATAATATGCTGTTGGTCCTCTGAGTTTCGCCAAAACAGCACCGACCCGCTGAAGGCATGGACTCTACTAAACCCTTGAAGGTGTCCTGTGGTATTAGCTGAATATCCTTCAAGTCATGTAAGTTGCGAGGTACAGCCGCCATGGATCGGAATTGTTGGTCCAGCAGATCCCACAGATGCTCAATCTTATTGAGATCTAGGGAAATTGGAGGCTAGGGCAACACCTTGAACTCTTCATCATGTTTCTTAAGCCATTCCCGAACAATGTGTGCAGTGTGACATGGGCAGTGTTGCCAACTATTTTCAATGGAAAGTAGCTAAAGCCTGCTCGAAAAGTAGCTAAATGTCGCTAGATGACGTCATGCGTCATTAGCATATTAATGACGTCATCGCGTCGTATTTGCATTCTGCCTAATTTGTCGGTACTGTGGCCTACTTCAGTTTATAATCATGGTTACCTCCCCTAAACCGTGCTCATACTGTTTTTATATAAGTATATAGCCGAATGTCCAGAAAAAAGGTTCTCAATTACATATTTTCTGTTAGAAAACGGAACGGAACGGAACTTAGCTAATGTTACATGTTTATGAGTTTGAAGAAGGTTTATTGTTGTGTTTGGATAAGTAAAATGTATAGAGTCTGTAAATATACGATCTGAAGTCGGAGAGTTCAGAAACCGAACCGGAATGAACTAAAACTCTGATTAGTTCATGATTATGCCAAGAAAAAACGGTCAAATTAAATGTTTTGAATTAAAACAAAGGAGAAGGCAGCTGCTATCTGATCACTGATTGGTTCCTGCTAACACAGCGTGCACATGCGCAGCTCATTCATGTCTATGTCCGCTGGCGTGCAGGCAACGGAATGTGCTGCTCCTCTCAGCCGCTCACTGAACAGAGCAGACGCAGCGGGGAAGTAAGACCTCACGCTTGCAGTACTGGCGATATTTGGAATTTGGAAAGTTGCTAAGGTTTGTCTAAAAAGTCGCTAGATTTGTCGCTAGTCGCTTTTTTGAAAAAATGTCGCTAAAGGGGTCTGAAAAGTCGCTAAAAATAGCGACAAAGTCGCTAAGTTGGCAACAATGGGCATGGGTATTATACTACTGAAAAAGGCCACTGCCATCAGGCTGAGGCTACTGGAGAGGAGACTAGTCCTTGAAATTAACATGGATTTGTACTGTTTCTGTGATTTGTAAAAAACAAATTCCCAGACCTATACTGTTGTATGCTGGACAACTTGGTAAGTTCTGCGACAATATACAGTGAGGAAAATAAGTATTTGAACACCCTGCTATTTTGCAAGTTCTCCCACTTGGAAATCATGAAGGGGTCTGAAATTGTCATCGTAGGTGCATGTCCACTGTGAGAGACATAATCTATAAAAAAAAATCCAGAAATCACAATGTATGATTTTTTAACTATTTATTTGTATGATTCAGCTGTAAATAAGTATTTGAACACCTGTCTATCAGCTAGAATTCTGACCCTCAAAGACCTGTTAGTCTGCCTTTAAAATGTCCACCTCCACTCCATTTATTATCCTAAATTAGATGCACCTGTTTGAGGTTGTTAGCTGCATAAAGACACCTGTCCACCCCATACAATCAGTAAGAATCCAACTACTAACATGGCCAAGACCAAAGAGCTGTCCAAAGACACTAGAGACAAAATTGTACACCTCCACAAGGCTGGAAAGGGCTACGGGGAAATTGCCAAGCAGCTTGGTGAAAAAAGGTCCACTGTTGGAGCAATCATTAGAAAATGGAAGAAGCTAAACATGACTGTCAATCTCCCTTGGACTGGGGCTCCATGCAAGATCTCACCTCGTGGGGTCTCAATGATCCTAAGAAAGGTGAGAAATCAGCCCAGAACTACACGGGAGGAGCTGGTCAATGACCTGAAAAGAGCTGGGACCACCGTTTCCAAGGTTACTGTTGGTAATACACTAAGACGTCATGGTTTGAAATCATGCATGGCACGGAAGGTTCCCCTGCTTAAACCAGCACATGTCAAGGCCCGTCTTAAGTTTGCCAATGACCATTTGGATGATCCAGAGGAGTCATGGGAGAAAGTCATGTGGTCAGATGAGACCAAAATAGAACTTTTTGGTCATAATTCCACTAACCGTGTTTGGAGGAACAAGAATGATGAGTACCATCCGAAGAACACCATCCCTACTGTGAAGCATGGGGGTGGTAGCATCATGCTTTGGGGGTGTTTTTCTGCACATGGGACAGGGCTGACTGCACTGTATTAAGGAGAGGATGACCGGGGCCATGTATTGCGAGATTTTGGGGAACAACCTCCTTCCCTCAGTTAGAGCATTGAAGATGGGTCGAGGCTGGGTCTTCCAACATGACAATGACCCGAAGCACACAGCCAGGATAACCAAGGAGTGGCTCTGTAAGAAGCATATCAAGGTTCTGGCGTGGCCTAGCCAGTCTCCAGACCTAAACCCAATAGAGAATCTTTGGAGGGAGCTCAAACTATGTGTTTCTCAGCGACAGCCCAGAAACCTGACTGATCTAGAGAAGATCTGTGTGGAGGAGTGGGCCAAAATCCCTTCTGCAGTGTGTGCAAACGTTTGACCTCTGTAATTGCAAACAAAGGCTACTGTACCAAATATTAACATGGATTTTCTCAGGTGTTCAAATACTTATTTGCAGCTGTATCATACAAATAAATAGTTAAAAAATCATACATTGTGATTTCTGGATTTTTTTTTTAGATTATGTCTCTCACAGTGGACATGCACCTACGATGACAGTTTCAGACCCCTCCATGATTTCTAAGTGGGAGAACTTGCAAAATAGCAGGGTGTTCAAATACTTATTTTCCTCACTGTACTTAAGTACGTCTTTGTTCAGCAGATCTGACGTTGCACATTTTCATCAGCCTAAATATCCAGAAGAGCCCTGATATTGATACTGTCCAGAACTGATGATTGGCAGGCCAGGGCGCTTGGCCGTTGGCACCAAGGAGGCACGATGAAGCCCCATAAGTGACAGTGGCCCGATAGTGGAAATGCTGCTAGTGATGATGGTCTGGTATCTCATAAACAGTTTCTGTATTGCATATACTTGCTATTGAAACCATTAGGCTACCACAGGGACAACTAGACTTTGACATCTACAAGCTTGTGGATTGGCAGGACCAGGTTTGGTCTAGGACATGACCCTCCTCCTATCATTTTCCCCATACTTGCAAAAATGGAGTCCATTTCCTCTGTGTGTTAAGGAGCTTATTGTGTCACATCATATAAAAACCACGGACAAAAAGTAGTGGAGCTTTGAGTTATCCTTCACACTAACAGAATGAGTGGGGGAGACAGAAAGAGAGAGAGAGAGAGAGAGTGTGTGTGTGTGTGTGTGTACGTGCATCTACTGGGTCAGTTGAGGAAAATAAACAGACTTAGGCTGCCTTAATTTTGTCTGCTCAATGCTTTAACTTCCCAAAATTATGACTAATCAGGAAAATTGTTATTCTAGCTTCTCGATTAATTAAATAATGGCATGGCTGGCCACAGAGGAGAGGGACGTAATATATTGTGGTGTGTGTGTCCAACCTCCTTTGACAGGCTGAAGGCTTAGATTTTAAGATATAATAGTCCCATTTAGTGATCTGTAAATTAGTGTCAAGAGTGTTGTTGTTACAACCTACAGATTTAGGCCAATTCCCTGGCCCATTTTGCACAAAATGTCAAGTCAAGAAGTACAAGAGGTACACTGATAAGAAAGTGGTGTTACCATCCTCTCTGTCTAGTTAGACATGACATTTACAGTGATTTGATTTATTTATTTATCATGTAAAGTATGCGTGAATGTTATATATAAAATTAAAAATAAAGAATTTGCTAATTCAGATTATATTAGTTTAGTCATTTAACATCAATGAACATGATCGTATGTCAGATTATAAACCGTTTAAACATAACCGTGTTACAACAAACCCCAGACTCTCTGAGAAGTTACTGTAATTATGCGAGCGTAATTATGTCTGCAAATGTATGTATTTATAGTTGTACAGGTGTGGATATCAGGGCACATCTCTCTGAGGGTCTAGTCTCAGGTAGACCAATGGGAGGGGGAAGGGCCATGTGAGAAAAAGAAGAGAAATAGAGAGACATAGTCTCCATTAGCTGAGAGCTGTAGTGCTGTAGAGGTTAATTATTACTTCAGCATCACTTCTAGTACTGAGAGCCAGATGGTAAAGTGGACTCTCATGGAGACCGAACAAGAACAGAGAGTAGCACCCCTGCTGAAACACACACACACACACACACACACACACACACACACACACACACACACACACACACACACGTTGTGTTTCCATGTTTTATGGGGACTTTCCATAGACATAATGGTTTTTATACTGTACAAACTATATATTCTATCCCCTAACCCTACCCCTAAACCACACCCTCACAGAAAAATTTCTGCATTTTTACATTTTCAAAAAACAAAGTGATAAATACACACACCCACACACACTTTTTCCTGATTTCTGCTCCTCCATAGTGTGACTGTTCCGCCTGAAGAGTGGAGCTCCCCAGCACTGTGCAGAACGGCTGAGTGAGCATGTAGCTTATTTGCCACTGTGATGGCTCTGTTTCCAAACTCAAACATGTTAAGGGAGATATCATGTACATGGGCGTCATACTGACCAACATCACTCAAAGTGTTTATATTTAAAGGGCCCTGCATACCTGAGGTCTCTTTCCTTATGTCCAAATATGTGTACTTTCCTACCATATAGTATGCAAAAAGCTGTACGTCAAATTAGTATGATGCTTCAATACACAATATAATGATTGTGGCAATATATCTTTGTCTTCTTTTTATCACATGGCCCTTTCCCCTCCCATTGGTCTACCTGAGATTTAGTTTCATGTAGCTAGACCTTTTACAAAAATGGCAAATGTCTGGGATATATAACAGCCTCAATTGGCCAAGAACTACCCAGTAAGACTGGAAAAGTCCTATAATTGACATTAACTCACAGTTGTTTAGTCATCACATCGTTTAATAGTATGGTTATCAAAGATATATCAGTCCATAATAAAAAACCATCATGGGGAAAGCTATATGTTATAACGTCTCGGTTACCTACGTAACCTCGGTTCTCTCTAGATGAGGGAACGAGTATTGCGTAAGCTAGCTTACACTACGGGAAAGATTCATCTTTTCTGAGATATTGAAGCCAAAAAATTATCCTTAATTTTGTATCATTTGTCAACGCAGTGCAGCAACTGCAGACCTTGAGCGGGCTAGCTAGCGAGCTCATTGGTTGCTCTGCGGCAACTGCTGCAGCCTATAGATGAACTTGCGTGAACTCGCGCCCAATGAGAGCGCCAGCGCTCACTGTCCCAAAGCCCGCCAGAATGGGTGTGGCTAGGGTGCATATAAGCGCAGTTCAGTAGGCTGGAACCCTGGTTTTCATTGAATGAAGCGAAAATCACTGCGTGGCGCGAAGCACGGCCAGCTACGCAATACTCGTTCCCTCATCTAGAGAGAACCGAGGTTACGTGAGGTAACCGAGACGTTCTCTTCACGAGAGGTTCTCTCAGTATTACGTAAGCTAGCTTACGCTACGGGAACCCATTGTCAACGCCGTCGCGCTCAAGCATCCACTGCATGAGCCCCAGGGGGTGGGGGACCCGGGGAGCCCTTGTGAGTGGGGAAATAATATTTGGCCGGCAAGAGTGCGGGTCAGTGTGTGTGTGATACATAAGCACATAGTGGGAAGAGAAAAACAGAGCGGCGGTGCCGGTCTGTGTGGAATGTGTCCCATTAGTGCAGCTCACCAGGGGAGCTGTAGCGTATTAAACCGCTAGTAGTTTTGCCTGCAGAGCGGGCACTTCCAGATTGTAAAATCTGACAAAGGTGGAGGGGGAAGCCCAGCCCGCTGCCACACATATGTCCTGAATGGAAATCCCGCTGGACCATGCCCACGAGGAGGCCATGCCTCTGGTGGAGTGAGCCCTAATGCCTAACGGGCATGGCAGGTCTTTCGACGCGTACGCGGCAGCAATAGCGTCCACTATCCATCTAGACAGTGTCTGTTTCGAAGTGGCGAGACCCTTGGTGCGCCCTCCAAATGAAACGAAAAGCTGCTCAGCGCGTCTGAAAGAGGCGGAGCGCGCAGTGTACAATCTCAGTGCTCTGACTGGGCAAAGGAGATTTGTGTCGCATTCGCTATCGGATGCTGGCAGAGCCGATAGGGAAATAATCTGTGCTCTGAAAGGAGTACCGATCACCTTGGGAACATAGCCGTGTCTAGGCTTTAAACCTTGGAGTCACTTGGTCCAAACTCCATACACGCAGCGCTGACAGACAGCGCGTGAAGGTCTCCCACACGTTTAACTGATGACAGGGCAGTCAGAAAAACGGCTTTGAGTGAAAGGTATTTCAAATCCACGGATTCAAGCGGTTCGAAAGGGGGGGCTTTCATAGCTTCGAGAACTACAGAAAGATCCCAGATAGGAACCGATGGGGGCACGAGGGGTTCATCCTTCTAGCTCCCCTGAGGAAGCGGATGACCAGCTCGTTTTTTTTTCCCCGTGACTGGCCGTGCAGGGGTTCGGCGAACGCCGCGACGGCCGCCACGTACACTTTGAGCGTGGATGGGGATCTGCCCTTATCCAACAGCTCTTGTAAAAACACGAGCAGTGACGACACCCCACATGTCCGTGGGTCCAGGTCTCTGTCGGTGCACCATTTTGAAAACACCGACCATTTGGAGTCTTCTCGTGGAAGGGGCTCTAGCGTGTATGATAGTGTTCATTACTCCTTCTGGCAAAGCGACGGGTAGTCGTTGATCACCCACGCGTGCAGCGCCCAGCGCTCTGGGTGGGGATGCCAGATCGTGCCGCGAGCTTGAGAGAGGAGATCTGTTCTCACTGGGATGGGCCACGGGGCTGTCAGTGACAGCTGCGTAAGCTCCGGAAACCATGTCTGATTCTCCCAGCGCGGGGCTATGAGGAGCACCGAGTGACGTGTTTCCCTGATCCTCTGCATTACCTGTGGCAATAGCGAGATGGGAGGGAAGGCGTAAAGCGGGCGGTTGGGCCAGTCCTGGGCCAGCTGTCCTCGCTTTCGAGAAAAATACTGGGCAGTGAGAGTTCTCTTCTGGCCGAAGAGGTCTATCTCTGCTCTGCCGAATATTTGCCATAATTTCTGGACTGTTTGAGCGTGCAGGGACCATTCCCCTGGGGGAACATTGTCTCTGGACAGTCTGTCTGGGCTGTCGTTCAGGTGGCCTGGCACGTGCGTTGCCCTCAGCGAGCGCAGGTGGCCCTGGGACCAACTTAGTATGCGTTTTGTCAGATGGAAGAGGTTCCTGGATGTGACACCGCCCTGACGGTTTAGATAGGATACCACAGATCTGTTGTCCAAATGGACCAGGATGTGGTGACCCTGAATGACCGGGAGGAAGCGCAAGAGCGCGTACTCGACCGCTATCATTTCCAGACAATTTATGTGAAGGAGCTTTTCCTGAACTGACCATAGGCCGAAAACCGGCGAGCCCTCGCAGACCGCGCCCCAACCCGTGTTGGACGAGATACAGCTCCCATCGTCCCTCCCCGCTGATACCATTCGGCCACCGTCCAAGGCTGCAGAGCTGATATACAGGTCTGAGTCACTCTGATCGGCTGGCGGCCTGTGGCCCACGCCCGGCGAGACACGCGGGTGTTTAGCCAATGCTGAAGCGGGCGCATGCGCAGTAAACCCAGCTGAAGTACTGCTGCGGCTGAGGCCATGTAACCTAACACTCTCTGAAATTTTTTCAGAGGCGTGAGGCTGTTCATCTGAAAAGACGAGGCTAGTCGCGCGCGCCGTGTAGATAAGCGAGCCGTCATTGCCACAGAGTCTAGTTCTATTCCAAGGAAGGAAATTGCCTGACTGGGCTGTAGTGAGCTCTTGGTCCAATTGACTGCAAGACCCAGACTGTTCAGATGACTGAGGAGAACTGTCCTGTGAGACAGAAGCTCCGTATGTGACTGTGCCAAAATCAGCCAATCGTCCAAATAGTTCAGAATTCGCAAGCCCTGACTCCGCAGGGGTGCGGCGCCCGCATCCATGCACTTCGTGAAAGTACGGGTGCTAAGGACAGGCCGAGCGGAAAGACGGTGTATTGATAAACCTGACCGTCGAGGCGAATCTCAAGAATGGCCTGTGACGGGATTTATCTGAATCTGAAAATAGGCATCTTTCAGATCGAGAGAAATAAACCAGTCCCCTGGCGCATCATGCGAGGAGTTTGCTGATTGTAAGCATTTTGAACGGTCTTTTTGCAAGCACCTTGTTCAAAACCCTGAGATCTAATATTGGTCTGAGGCCGCCGTCTTTCTTGGGGACAAGAAAATAACGGCTGTAAAACCCCGACTCGCTCAGTGAAGGCGGCACTCTCTCTATGGCCCTTTTGCACAGAAGGTTTGCTATTTCTGAACGAAGCTTGCAGGCTGCTTCCGTGTTCACAGTAGTTTCAAGCGCCCTGAAGCGGGGAGGGCGGCGATCGAACTGTAGCAAATAGCCCTGTTTTATTGTGCTTAACACCCATTTGCATATCCCTGGGATAGCTTCCCACGCTTTGAAGCATAACGCTAGAGGGTGAATGGCCGAGTCGCCCTGATTGCCGTACACAGCGGGCTGAACAGAATGTGTGAGCGACTTATTGTGCTTATGCATGACTGCTCGCAGACAGCAGGGACATGCTGTTCTGTGAGTGACTTCCGATTGAGATGAATGGGGAAAGAGTCACATCTGTTAAGTGATCTTGTGAGCATAGTCACGAGCACGGGACTTACACATAGAGAGGTGTTTGCTGGCCGTGTGACAGAGCGGGCAGAGAGGGGACGCCACGCGGGCTCATGGGCGCGTTTATTGACTCTAACACTCGAGCGGGCTGTGCCCGCTTTATGTGAGTGTGCTCTGATAGGAACACGGGAAGTGTAATGCTTGTGTATAGGGGTGAACACTGGATTGTGGGCACATTTTCTACACATAAGACATGTTTGCTCTCTGATAGGGACACGGGAAGTGTAATGCTTGTGTGTAGGGGTGAACACTGGATTGTGGGCACATTTTCTACACATAAGACATGTTTGCTCTTTACAAGATCTTTTTGTGTCGCCGTGAAAATGGCGTTTGAGTGCAGGCAAGCGGGTAGTAACACCGGCTTGTTGGCTGCTGAATTCACCACTGTAGTAGCCTGAGAGAAGGGGACTGACAGGGGGCGAAGCTTTGACGGTGGTCCGGCCGCGGTGGGACTGAGCCGTCTTTTTCAACAAAGCTAGGAGGACTCGGTTGTTCAGGTTTCAGCGCAATCTTAGGCCGAGGCCCGCGAGGCGGCGGTCTCGCGGCAGCTGTCTGAGCCTGATCTGGGGCAGCCGCCCTGTCGACGCTGGGAAGTCTGGCTTTGTTGAGCTGGGCACTGTGAAGATGCTCGTGCAGGAGGCTGGTTACGTGGGCGGCCTGCAGAGGAGCTAGCGCGGCGAGGCAGGAAGAGATTCATGGCTTGGGTGGCTTTCTGGACTTCCGAAAAACGGTCAACAATGCCACTTACTGCGGAACCGAAGAGACCGGACGGAGAGAGCGGCGCGTTGAGGAACGTGGAGCGTCGGCTAGAGTTAGCCACAGGTGTCTCTCGGTTACAGTCAGCGAGGCCATGCACTTCCCTAGGGCTTGAGCTGCAGCTTTGGTGGCGCGAAGGGCGAGGTCCGTCGCGCTCCTTAGATCTGTAACAGCCTCTGGGTGCCTGCCTTTCTCATCCCACTCCCGAAGAAGGTCCGCTTGGAGGATCTGCAAGACGGCCATGGAATGCAGAGCAGATGCGGCTGGGCCGGCGGCGGAATAGGCGCGGCCAACACAGGCGGAAGTAGTTCTGCAGGCCTTAGACGGGAGCACTGGCTTAGACCGCCATCTCACGGAGGGCGGGCAAAGGTGTGCTGCTACCGAATCCTTGACCGGGGGGATGGAAGTGTAGTTCCACGATTTAGAGAGCTCGGCGTGGAGTTCCGGCAGTAAGGGAGCGGCCCGGGCCGCGGGTGCCGCGCGGTGACGGCTTTGAAGAAAGCAGCCATCGAGTCTGTTGGGAGCCTGCTGAGGGGGCGGTGACCACTCAAGCCCGAGGCGGTCGACGGCCTGTGTGAGGAGGCGTATCAGTTCCCCTTCGACTCCGGCGCGGGTCCTGCTGGATTCCTGGGCCGATGAGGAGGCTTGTGACCACTCCTCGCTGTCCGAAGCCATGATGGAACAGCAGCCCTTGTCCTCCGCCTCGCTCTCTGAGGTGGCAGCAGTGCGGCCGCTCGGCGGCAACTGCGCGGCGTCCGGGGCGGGGAGGGTGAACGCGATGCTTTCGAGGGAGAGGCTCGGCGAGACAGTCGCTTCTAAACCCGGTTCTGGCAGCCTTTGGGGCGGCGCTTCTTCGGCGCGGCGAAACAGAAGGCGCGGCGGCTTCGGTCCTGAGCGCTGGGTCGAGCCCGCAGGGTTGACATCGGAAGCTCCTCGCAGAGGTCACATCCGCCGTCAGCGAGGTGAGCTCTGCATGCCCCAGTCCCAGGCAGAGAGCGCCAGATGATGTAGCGGTCTCCGGCGCTGAGAGGGGTGCGGCATGAACCGCGAGGTGCGAGGCATCTTTAAAAAGATGCTCGTGCTCTTTGTGAAGTTCACTGAGAAACTAGTTTGCTTTAAAAGGATACGTCGCCGGATGGCGTAGCTCGCAGGATGGCTGAAGGTGGCGGCGACCGGCTTCTTCGAAGCTGTCCAAGCTTGCTTGATGCCCCTCGAACGGCGACGCGGCTTCTTGCAGTTTCAGAGATGCGAAGAGCTTCGCTGAAGAGATGAAAATCAGGGTTCCAGCGCATCGAACTGCGCTTATATGCACCCTAGCCACGGCCATTCTGGCGCCTTTGGGACAGTGAGCGCTGGCGCTCTCATTGGAGCGAGTTCACGCAAGTTCGTCTATAGGCTGCAGCAGTTGCCGCAGAGCAACCAATGAGCTCGCTAGCTAGCCCGCTCAAGGTCTGCAGTTGGTGCACTGCGTTGACAAATGATACAAAATTAAGGATAATTTTTTGGCTTCAATATCTCAGAAAAGATGAATCTTTCCCGTAGCGTAAGCTAGCTTACGCAATACGAGAGAACCTCTTGTAAGAGAACTGGCTGGACAATCAAAAAGCCATTGTTCGCAATTTCTGTGTAAGAGTTGTTAGTGTATTTATTGCATTTGGCTTTGTAGGGCATTATTGCATTCAAAGAGATTCTGAAGTGTGCAAACATTGGTCACTTTGCTATCCCAAAAGGCCACGGGAGCTCAGGGATCATCAGATTTGAAAAGTGAGACTGCTCTTTTTAAGGTTAAATGCTATAAAATAGGTATCACGAAAGTTGTTCTAGGTGGTTAAATTGTACTTGTTTAACAACAATGTGGCAGGGCGGAGGGCGGGAATCAAGCCTAGGGATAAAGGGATAAAGGCCGACCGGAGATGATAGTGCGAGAGAAAGAGTTTGTCTTTTTCGTTCAGTTCTTTATTAAACTGTTGTTTATATTGTCAAGCCGGTTCTCGCCTCCTCCTTTCCATGAATCCCTTTACACTGGTGCTGAAACCCGGGAAGGAGGAGGGATGAGCCATAGTAGAGTCCTCACCACTATCATCCACCCCAATGGAGCAACCACGGCCATTCGCCGGGGGACGGAGGAGCCCGGCCGCCTGAGAGCGGAGGAATGGCCGCCGACCACGAGGGGAGGAGGGGCTCCTACATGACCGCCTGGAGTGGGAGGACCACTGTCAGGGTCGGGGGAGACCCCTTACATCCCCCGGAATGTGGCGGGGCATTCCATCTGCCAGGGACCTGAGGACTGCCTCCGATCTGCCCAGGGAGGCATGGCTGTCGTCCAGCAGAGGGTGGAGGAGTGGACGATGACCAAGCTACGGCGTATTTGAGAAACAGCGAGTACGTTTTCTGTGTTTTTTTGGTATGTCGCTGTTACAGTGAGTACCGTGTTTATTTGTTGTTATTATTGTTGTTTCCCTCCCCCTGTACCCTCCTAGATCCAGGAAGTCAGGGATGACCTGCCGGCAGACGGTCTGTAATAATAAGAGCACTTTTTTCCTCGTTCTCCCCTGAAGCCCAAACAATTCTCCTGTCACTCTCCTCTTTCCCTCATCAGTATTTCAGTCTGTACCCTCATCCTCTCTGTCACAGTCTAATGGTCATGCTTAATTGGCAGCTGTCTAATTGCTTCTCATTAGCTTTTGAAACCAAACATCCTTGACACAACAAATAAACAAAGCCTTTTCTCATTTGTTTCATTTTTTCATTCCTCGGGTTCCCATGCCAATCCCCTTCCCACCTTCCCTCTGCTCCTTAAGATTCTCTCACAATGTTTGTCTTTTATCTCATTCACTTAGATTTCTTTCCCTAATGACTACCCAGATTTAACAGAAAGACTCTTTCCAATATTTTTCCTTCTCATTCTCTTCTCCCCTGCTGAAAAAATATAGCTTAAACCGGCCCAAGCTGGGCTGCATTTCCCAAAAGCATTGCAAGCTTAAGTTGATCGTAGAGACCATTGGCACCAATGGTTTCTGCAATCTACTGAAGCTTACAATGCTTTTGGGAAACACAACCCTGGTTTGTTGGTTTTAGTTTGTTTTCCAGAGTGGTCTGTTTGCTGGTAGAATGTTTAGAGGTGTGATGGCATTTGTCAGCAGATCCACCCTACAAAGGCTCAACACAACTTAACTATGGCAACACTGCAACTGAGAAAAATGGCTACAAAGTTACTTGGTTTTAGACTCTCTCTCTCTCTCTCTCTCTCTCTTTCTCTCTCTCTCTTTAAAAATAATGTAAAAATGTGCTTTATTTGGTAACATCTAAATTAACTGGTTTTACTGAAGTCAAAATTAGTTTTCAACATGACTAAATCAGCCTGACAACATTAAGTTACAACAACAAAAATATTTGAATGGTTAGATCAGGTAGAAATAACTTCTTAATGTAACAATTGCAGGTTACTGCTAGTGTAGATTCTGTAGTAACTACAATTGAATATAGTTGAACCAAACCCATTTCATGAGTTCAAATGCTCATATAATGCTTGAGTATAATGAAGGTGTAACAGTCTAAGGATGGGCAAGGAGGAGGCGGGAACCGGCTGAACAATAAACATAAACTTTAATTATATAAATTAACTTAATACAACATAAAACATGAGGACACACATGCAATGTGGCCGGGTGCATTTCTCTCTCTCTTGAACTGGCATCTCCAGCTGCCCCTTATCTCGCTCTCCAGCTGATCAGCTGATTCAGCGCCAGCTGTGCTCCATCATGGCCCGTCCACGCCCTCCTCCTCGTCACAGAGGGTAAACAGTTTGGCTTACTGTCCAAGACAGAGGACTCGAGCTCAAGACTCGACTCAAGCACTAAATGACCCCATGTTATGGACTACTAAATAAATTAAGTTAGAAATTAATAATGAAGATGGAGAGGTGGAGGGATGGCAAAATAATTGTCACAGTAATGAGGTAAACAGCTAATTCTTGCTTAATGATTGTCAGGTTTAGATCAAATCAAATCAAATCAAATCAAATCACTTTATTGTCACACTACCATGTACACAAGTGCAACAGTAGGTGAAATTCTTGTGTGCAGTTCCGAGCAACATAGCAGTCATGACAGTGACGAGACATATACCAATTACAATAAACAACATACTTACACAAAACAATTTACATATCAAATGTACACATACTTACACAAAACAATTTACAAATCAGATGTACACATACTTACACAACACAATAATTAAAGATGAACTGGCTCTTTACAAAACTTATTTTAAAACATGTGTAGAACACTTGTCACTGGAAAACTCCTATCCTAGGGGCAGTAGCGGTGTTAACCACCATGGCGAAAGGTCGTTCGATGATTAGACCTCAGAAATCAAAACATCGCTCTGCCTTAGAGACCCCATTTTGGTCAAGACTCAGTTGTGACAAAATGCGCAGTTACTGCATTTTGCCCTTGCTCAAATAACCAGTTAAGCACCAGTTTGGCCAGGCTGAGAGACTAGCTAGACTAGCTAAGACCAGCAAGCCAACTTTTTTTTTCCAGCTGGTTCTCTATGCAGCGGACTATCACTCTTATCCTTCCCTGTATCTCTTTGCGTTTGTCAGTGTTTGAGCATTTACGTCACCTGTGTCACCTTTAAATCTATTCAACATGTACTTCCATACTCCACACAGAGAACTCCAGATTCTAATTCCCTTCTCTGTGCAAAGTGCTTTACCGGCCTGCTGGCCAACTCCATACACCCAGCAATGCATCAAGCTTTGAAATGGACACCTGAACAGCAGAGTAGTTTAGCCAAAGCAGCATGATATATAGAGCTCTGTGTTTCACAGTGGTGAATAACATCAGCCCATGTGAAGACAGACATCTCCTGAAGCCAGCACACTGCCTTTGCCATAGTGTGTCCCCAAGGTTTGAGAAATGTGTGAACATGAGTATTTGCTTTGAAGAGGAGATGACTGCTTCGGGTGAAGTGCACTCTCAGTTTTTTTTCCTAGCACTCTATCACTTCCATGCATACAGCCACACACAAAGTATGCCAGAGGATTGAATATTCATCATTTTTCTCTTTAACTTAAAAGGAAAGGGACATAATCGTGTCAAATAAGTCTGAGGTCCAGATTTTTGTCCTGAAGAGGAAACACAATTAGATGTAACCAGACGCATACACACTATTTCTCAAGAACTTCTGAATTCACACAGGCAGTCACAATGTCTTTGCAGCATACTGTATAGCTCACATTTTGTGTGGCTGCCTGCCTTCCCTGTCATGTTTGTTTGCTTTTCCTTTAATAGAAACACTGATCATTTTAAAGTTAATTTAGGTGTTGTATTTTATTTTTAAACTGGTATAAACCAATTTATTTAAACCTTGTGGACATTTATCTGTGTCATCCTCCAAATAAACCTATATTAAAGCCTGTTCAGTTTCTGTTTTAGACAGGCACAATACCAGGAAGCCAAAAAGCAAGAAGCACTTCAACACTCGTCTGAAACTCTGTATGTCGGAGATGTTTGGAATGAAGTATAAATATTTTATAGCAGACTGTGGTGAAGAAGAATGAACATAAATCTAAACCACATATTACAGTGTTGAGGAAGAGAAGAATTGAGGGTAAACCAGATGAGTGGAAAATACAGCATCACAGTGAAGAACGAGTAAGGGAATGAGTCGAGAAGACGGGAAGATGAAAGTCACTGTGAGGGAAGTAAAAAATGAAAGAGGAAAGGGAATGGGGGATGTGGGCGACTCACTGAGAGATGGTTGGCATGGTAACAAAATAAAATGGAAAAATCAAAAAGGAGCAATCTAGTGAAAGAGGGCAGACAAACTGTTGTGGATAAGAGAGGTGAGACGTGCTGAGACCTGAGAGGTTTTCATAATTTTGTAACGCCCCTCCCACTTATATATTAATCTTGGTTTAGGTTAAAATACTAATATATATATATACAGTATATAAACACACTCAGGGGCTTAGATTCCAGGGGGATGGGGGGGGAGGTAACTCCCCCAATAATCAAACAAGCAAGTACAACCCCCATTTATACCATGACAAATGAAAACATGTAGATGCTTAATGCTGCAATCCCCCCAATGTTCAAGCCAAATCTACGCCCTTGTATACACTGATTTGTCACAACGTTAAAACCACTGACAGGAGAAGTAAATAACATCTCATTACAATTACAACTGTCTAGGGGTGGGATATATTAGGTGGCAAATGAACAATCAGTTCTTGAATTTCATGTGTTGGAAGCAGAAATATTGGACAAGCATAAGGATGTGAGAGACTTTGACAAGGGCCAAATTGTGATGGCTAGTTGACTGGGTCAGTGCATCTCCAAAACGTCAGGTCTCGAGGGGTGTTCCTGTTATGCAATGGTTAGTACCTACCAAAAGGGGTCTAAGGAAGGACAACCGGTGAACCGGCGACAGGGTCATGGGCCCCCAAGGCTCATTGATGCATGTAGGGAGCGAAGCCTAGCCCAACTGTTCCGATCCCATAGAAGAGGTACTATAGCACAAATTGCTGAAAAACATAATGCTGGCCATGATAGAAAGATGTCAGAACACAGTGCATTGCTGCTTGCTGCGTATTGGGCTACGTAACCGCAGACCGGTCAGAGTGCCCATGCTGACCCCTGTCCACAAGTGCCTACAATGTGTACGTGAGTGTCAGAACTGGACCATGAAGCAATGGAAGATGGTGGCCTGGTCTGATGAAACACATTTTCTTTTACATAGATCATGTGGATGGCCAGGTGTGTTTGTGTCATATACCTGGGGCAGAGATAGCAGTAGGGTGCACCATGGGAAAAAGGCAGACCGGCGGATGCAGTGTGATGCTCTGGGCAATGTTCTACTGGGAAACCTTGGGTCATGGCATTCATGTGGATGTTAATTTGACACGTACCACCTACCAAAAGATTGTTGCAGACCACTCACACTCTTCATGGCAATGGTATTCCCTGATGGTAGTGGCCTATTTCAGTAGGATAACGTGCCCTGCTCATGAAAAAGAGTTCAAGGTATTGAATTCGCCTCCAAATTTTCCAGATCTCAATCCGATTGAGCATCTATTGGATGTGCTGGACCAACAAGTCCGATCCATGGAGGACCCACCTCGCAACTTACAGTACTTAAAGGACCTGCTGCTAACATTTTAGTGCTAGATACCACAGGACACCTTCAGAGATCTTGTGGAGTCCATGCCTCAACGGGTCAGAGCAGTTTTGGCAGCACGAGGGGGACCTACACGATATTTGTCAGGTGGTTTTAATGTCGTGGCTGATCGGTGTATATACACTCATCGATCACATTATTAGGTACACCTATACACCTAATTATTATGCTATTATCTTATCAACCTATCAGAGAATGCCAAGAACAGAAAGCTGAGGCTGCAGTGGGCCTACCATTTGTGAACCTCAACAGAAACTGAAGCTCCTGACCCATATCTGCATATCTAACAGTTCATGGATGGGCAAGGAGGACTGAAAAGTAAACAAAGTTTTAATGAGAAACTCAACTTAAAACAAACGTAAACAGACACATATGCAATGCGCCTGCTCATGTCTCTCTCTCTCTCTCGAACCAGCGTCTCTTGCTGCCCTTTGTCTTGCTGAACAGTTAAGAAATGTTTTATGAGAAACTTAAAACAAATGTAAACAAACACAGACACATATGCAACGTGGCCGTGTGCATCTCTCTCTCGAACCGGCGTCTCCGGCTGCCTTTTATCTTGCCCTCAAGCTGATCAGCTGATTCAGTGCTGGCCATGCCCTCCTTCTCATCACAGCATGATTTTATGCATTGCACTGTTGCCACACAATTGGCTGATTAGATAATCACATGAATAAGTAGGTGTACAGGTGTACCTAATAACGTGGTTTTTTTTACTTTTTAAAGTTACTAAACTTACGTAGTCAAGAGCGGAGAGTGTTTTCTCGTTTTCTTGTTATGGTTGTTTGATTATTATTAAGACACACAACATAGCAGCAGGTCTATTAGCTTTCATTTATACTTGCAACTACAACATTTTAATACAAATCCACCTTTTTCTCCACTGTTTACTTTCACTTTAGACATCACTCTCTGTGTTTACATGAATACCTCACCAAGACAGGCATTTTGGCTGAATTTTGAAGTGCATCAGTGCGAGCATTTTCGGAACACACGCGCATGTTCAGCACACACATATGCTGCCTGTCAATCAAACAGGCCGCAGCTGTTACTAGATCACTTGCAAATTATAAAATGACGTGCCCTTGATTACTTTCAGCAGCAAAATAAGAATATGAACTTTCTAATAAGTGAAACTGGCCTAGGCTTTCACAAATATAGCTGGTTATTATTTTGTTATTGATGTTTTAATCAGTCTTCTTGTCCAATCAGGCAATTTTCTTTCACTTGCCCCTTCAAAAATCCAGGACTACTGGACAAGCGTTAATGTCGAACCCTGAAACCTATGAAAAAGTTCCTAGATCACATTTAATTTCTTCTCATGTTGTCAATAGTTTTTTATCTACTAACTTTTGTGAGAATTGATATTGAATTGAATTCTTACCTGGGCTGGAATGAAGCGTGACATTTTTAAGCCTATTTATCTGACATTTTTTTGTAAAATAAATTGTTAATTTACACTGTAATTTGATTGTGGAGACTGCGAGTGAGAATCGAGGCAAAAGATTATTACAGTCACTTGAAAAGAGAAAATCGTCATTTGCTGGGAATTACACACCAGTTAACATTAATATATGTGAACAGAACTGCTCATAACGTCTCATTACACACTCACTATGATGCTGTTTTCTCTTTAATTACTTTTGTTTAACTAAGACCTAAATCAATACATAAATTAATTCAAGTTACGTTATTTACCTTGTTAAATGTTCAAGGTACATATTTACCTTGTTAAATGTTGGTATCCTTTCTGATGTTATAAATATTAATTTTGGAATGAGAGCTGACACAGTTTAATCTCTTAAAGATTTAAAGAAAAAGATTTAAAGATTATTTAAAGATTAAAAAAACACAGTGTGTATATCCTCTCTAGGTTCCTCGTGTCACTATTAAAAGTGACCCAGAAACAAATATTTTTTTATATATATATAAAATGTATATCTTCATAAACAAATTGCATAAAACTGCTCAAACACATTGCTCCCATAGACTCTCATTGGAAAAAGCAAGCGCTTGTCATAGAATTGGTGGATGGTAACAGTTGCTACAACAGGATTGGTTAGAAATAAAAATGCTTTGAAGGTGGGCCTTAGCAGAGGGTTAATTGTGCTTCTTTAGCTCAGATCAAGGGCAAAAACGCTTTTTTTCAAGCTGGTCCAGCTAATGAGCATGCACATTTTTGAGTTAATGGAGAGGTGATGTCTGTATCTAAGACGATTGTCTCTTTTACCTGCAATTTAACCTTAAAAGCAAAATGTAATGTCCATTTATTTAGTAAGTAGACATGTAATAAGATTTTTGTGATAAGTGTTCAAGATATCACTGCATTCATTTTAAGCTGAATTGTAGCATTTCTGCTGCCAGAAATATGTCCAAGAATATGTAAATTTCTGTGTTCATGAATGTGCGTGTAAATGTAATTTCTTAGTAAGCTACAGGAGCAGTGCCAGTACATGTTACCTCAGTGACATGAGCAAACTAAGGACAGCGACTGCCGCCTGAGGCCAAGCTTTCAGTTTCCTCTCTCTCTGAACCCTTTTTGTCTCAGATCTCCTCATCTCTCTATAACCCCTCTCTCACTCACTCTCTCTCTCTCTAACCTGTCCCTCTCTATCTCTCTCTCTCTCTTAGTCTGTCTTTAAGTCTACCATCTCCCTCCCTCGTTCTGTTGCTCTCTCTGCCCTGTCTTCTCCTGTTGTCTCCTTCAGCCTCACCCTGTGCACTGCTCTGACAGTTAGCAGAGGCAGCTGTTTATACTCATTTATACCCTAATCATCGTCCTCAATGCCTCAGGCTGTGGCTCTACGTGTCCCTTTTTACATACTCCTCATAAATACTGTACAGTAGGCTACAATGCATTGATCATTGAGACACCAAACATGTAAGTATGCATGTTTCTGACACTATTGCAACAGTTTTGGGTATGGAACAAGCAATCGACATATTACTTGCCTTAATATTATTAATTACCGCTGAACAGTGAGACACTATAATAGCTACTTTTTTTTTTAAACAAATTAATAATACATATGATAATAAAAACTGCAGTTCAAAAAGTGACAATTTGCAGTTCTATGCAGTCAAAATGTGCATTCACAGTGAATTTTCAATGCAGTTTCAAACCCTGTCGCCTTATTGATGACTGAATATGACCAGCAAGTTTAAGTGCAAATAGCTTTCCCATTAACTTGAATAATCTCTGATAATAAGTGCACTAAATTTACATTTAAATTAATTGTGCTCACAGATGCCCATAGCCTATATCCTACGGCATTAAAACGAGTATTTTATTTATAGTGTGATTATAGCACCTATAGTAATGATTATGTATTGCGTCTATAGTAACAGAGGACAGCAATATTTGCTTAGGCTAGGGGCCGTTCACACGGAACACGTTTGTGCGTCCGTCCGCGCTGTTTTCAATTGTTTTCTAATGTAAACATGCGCTAGATGGACGCTTTGACCATTGCACCACGTCTCGCTATTTTTATGATCGTAGTATGAAGGCATTTCAACGTAATTAATCGTTGCCTTTTAAACCCTCGCGCGCATTATTGACAATTGCGCACAGTAGTTCATTGCCGCACGAGGAAATGGGAAGATCCCGCGCGCGCATGACATCTCCGCGCAATACAAGATCGCGAGGACATGCCAGACTTTCTGTAAAACTTTCTGCTTTTCACCAACAAGTGCTATTCTATTGGAAATTGATTTTGAAACATAATTTTAGTCCACATAACATGTCAATCTGGAATAACAGATGTATAACAGTGAGAATCTTTGTTTATTGATGAGTTGTGGCAAAAAGGCATACAGTATGGTAAGTGAAACATGTTATGGGTAGCTTTGGGAATATAATGATTCTCAATATTTTTTGTGTTAAATACAATATAATTGCTCACCAAAAGTGTATGATAAAATTATTAAAAGTATCCCATTGTCAATTATTAAATTAGTTAAGGAACAATTAAAATATTCAGTGGTAAAACCAATAACTGCATGATCTCATGATAGAAAATGTAAACTTTGCAGATAAAAAATGCTCCAACAGATTTTTGAGAGATGGTTTGTTTACCACAACAATGTTTTCCAGGTCCTGTAAAGAGATCATTTTTCATCTTTTGGAGTAGAAAGAAGTGAGTGAAATTAGAACCAATTTCTGTTCATTTCCCATTGCCACTTAATGCAATGCACTTTAAAATGATGAATCTTATTTATCCAACTAAAGAATTTTAAAGAATAAGATTTCATGTTGGGGACTCAAATCTGTGTCAAATATACAAATCAGAGATATACAGCTGAACAAATGTAATTTGGTGTATTCATTCTGGAAGGATGAATTTAGCTGGATGCAACAAATAATATCTGCGAGACTGATAATTTCATGCAAAATTGTTACATTTGGTTTATTAATTAACGATAAAAATGTATATTATGTTATTAATAATTTATTGCTTTTGTTTAAATTTTACATACACAAATTTCCCTGAATACTTGCTTTTAAAGAGGAATTTTCAATGTATTTAGAGACTTTGAGTGGGATGAAAAGTCCCAAAGCAAAATATGTGTATTCTTGGTTGAAGGATTAGTTTTGTAATGTTAAAATCTCCTACTCCTCTACTTTATTTTTTATTATTTCATGTCTTGCGCATGCTGTCAGGCATGTCCTTGCGTGCGAGATCTTGTATTGCACGCGCAGGAGATGTCATGCGGTTTCCTCGTGCGGCAATGAAGTACTGTGCGCAAGTGTCAATAATGCGCGCGGATTAATGGCGTTGAAATGCCTTCATAGTCATGCGCAGTAGCGCCACGTTTTTATTATATAATGTATACATTAATTCTCCAGTTAAAACTGCTGTAAAGTTGTTTAAAATATTAATTTGTATAGTCGTTTTAGGGCTTGTTGACATTATATCATCATAGCAACAAAGTTGTAAAATTGTGTCACACTAAAATCATGTTAAAGGAATATTCCAGATGAAATACAAGTTAAGTTTAATCAACAGAATTTGTTGCATATTATTTATTACTACAAAAAGTTATTTTTACTTGCCCCTCCTTTTCTTAAAAAATAGCAAAAATCTGGGTTAGGTACAGTGAGGCAGTGAGGGGCCAATCTGTGACGTACACGTGAAAATACTCAAAGTATAGCCACAATGCATAAACAATATGCATATTAACATTAGTTTAGTGTGATAAAATCACTTTCTAACATTTTCTATGTAAAGTTATTTCCAGTGACAAAACATTAAGACTTAAACAACTTTACATCTCAAATTATACATGGCTACATTTGCACAGTCAGTATTTGGGATTGATAACCTAATTTACTTAAAGGTGAGTCTTGAATATTTCTGATCATACAACAACTTAAAGTAGCGGCTTGAATACTATCTGTATCAACAAACAATCAAGTCACTACCGTACTCTGACAGCTGTAACCATATTGACAGTGACTAACATACAAGATGGTGACGTCCATAACACTGGCATGTCTTATCACAATTGATGCCTCATTATTCAATAAACAAGTCCAAATGAGGCGTGAGTTCATTCATCAGATTGTAATTAACCAACAGCGGCTTTGAATGCTTTTTACCGGGTTAAGAGCGAAGCATTTGTCAGGCTGCTCGCCGCTTCGGTTGAAGACAGCGATTGGGTCTTCAGATGGCACGCAGCTCATATCTCCGTCTCTGTGAGTTAACAAAACCCCTCATGATTAACACCAGGCATGCGCGGGTGCAACGTGAAGCATTTACGTGTTCCATTGATCATGGTAGCTATAAATACTGTAGGCTACTTGTTTATTTTGATTATTTGGGGGAAGAGAGTCTCTTCCTTTTCTTATTGTGTAAATCAATATTATGCCACAAATGGTGTAGCTATATTGAGTTTAACTTGTAGCTATTGGCCCCGGAATATTCCTTTAAACTGTTAAAACGCGTTTTTGTTCGTGGCGCTGCGTCCTGCTTTTAGCGCATGTACGTTTTCGGTGTGAACGGGCCCTTGTGCTGTAAACTATTACATCTTACTGCTGCCCCTGGCTGTAAATAGTGTATGTTAATACGTAATCCTATCTGAAATACTTACATAGGTGCCGCTGCTGTAGATATCGAGTCACTATAGGAGATAATCCTGTCAGCCGAATTTATATAGCTAATATAAAGCTATATACTCTGCATTTCTCTGAGCATCATCGTTTGGCGCTTACCGTGTGACGGGCCGACCGACGGTACACACACCAATCCCTGGTAAGCTCGCCCGACCCATCCTTAGCTCGTTCTCTCTCTCTCTCTCTCTCTCTCTCTCTCTCTCTCTCTCTCTCTCTCTCTCTCTCTCTCTCTCTCTCTCCATACATCAGTATGTGTTTAGCGCTGCACGTTTAGTATTCCGTGCACAAGGCAAAGGAGAGAGAAGAGAGGGAGGGCAGAGAGTGAAATAGAGAGAAAAAACGAGGCTGTGAAGACAGGCGAAAACACAGACAGAGAGGAGAAAGAGGGGAGCGGAGAGGCACCTCCTCTGTCCCTCTAGGTCTACCCTCTGGCAACCGTCTGTCCCAGGTGCGGTATTCCAGCCTTTATCTTTCTTGGGGTTTGCGGGGCAGATGTTATGATGTTGCGGTTATAACGCGTCGCATGATAAAAATGTATGTAGCATGTTTATATTGGATGTATATTGAGCTCGAAAGAGAGAGAGAGAGAGAGTGTAGCTTACATATGATGGAGTCAATCGTTCTCTTTGAGGTCCTTTAAGGCTTTAAAAACATATTGACTCTACCGATTGTTGTGTTCAGGTTATCCATAATACAGTATATCTATTTGTGTGTGCGCTTATGTGTTGTGAAGGTTTGCACGTCTATTCGGTATCGTCGTGCAAAAGCCTCCAGTTGTTTCAAAAATCTAAATTTTTGTTCTGCAAAATCATGCTCAGGATCGTGACTGTGTATTTTCATTTATACACATCTTTATGAGTGTTTATATGCAACAATGTATAGAACCCAAGGAGCTTCTGGCACTGAGAGACTGTCACTTATGCAATTCTGTTCTTAACTTACCTATTTTCTGCTGTACATGCACAATCTGCACATGCATATGTAATTCAAGAGGAAAGGATCTGAAATGTATATTTAAAGCTGCTTCTCTCCTCTTCAAGCACTTATTGGTGTTCCTTACCCTACAAACCCCACCCCTACCAACAGTCTTCAAAGGCAGGCTTACACAGGCTTCTATCAGACACAGGACCATAATTATGCAAATATTAATACATCCATTTGGAACCGTCACTGGAATCCTCTTCGTCGCTGCACAGACATGCATATAAAGGCATTCGTAAAAGCCATTTGAGGGGGCGATTAATTCCCCTCCATGACGTGACTGAGCGGCCAATGACGTTGGCTGGCTGTTGGGCTGTGGAGAGCTTCCCTCTACACTCTCTATCTGTGTGGGAGATGGATCTAAGGCCTGGCACAGTGCTTCTCCAGTATCCTAGGGTTCTTCATACTGCTGTCACTCAGTCTTTCTCTGGCTGTGTGTTCTTATGTGATGTTATAGATAATTTAAATACTCTGAGGGCCTGGACGGCAAAGAGAGGGTGAGGGAGTGAGAGGCAGAGAATGGGAGTAGATAACTTGCAGCAGACCGGCACTGTAATAGCCATGTGCATGTCCTTGTTTTTACACTTTCCAGGTGCTTACTGCCATAGAAACCCAGTATGTGTGCACATGAAAAGGTTTGGCTGTTTATCTGCAGTTTATAAATGTTGCATGGCGAAGCCAGATATGCATTACTAAACTCCTTTCAGACACTCATAAGCAATATTACCTCTCACGCTACGCTAAGACCCAAGTATAATTTTTACTGGTATACAGTATGTAATACCACTCCTGTTTTTGACTGGCATTGGAGGTCTGGTTGTGTAAATGAGAGTAGCCCTTGGCAGTGCAGTTATGGTGTGTGTTTAGTGGCCAGTGAAAGCACTGAAATTAGGAAAGACAGGAAGAGTGTCCAGGTACGAAAGGCATCATGGCAGATATGAGCTAGACAAGGAGATGACGTAGTGATGTGGATGAGTTTTGGTAAGCAAAGGTTGTGACCGTGCTTCCTCCTCCAGTGCATGAAATCTGTGATTTAAAGGGTTAGTTCACCCAAACATGAAAATGATGTCACACTCACCCTCACGTTTTTGTGAACCTGTATGACTTTCTTCCGTGGAACCCAAAAGTAGATTTTAGGCAGCCTCAGTCTTCTTTCAATTTCACTCATAGGAATATGATGAAGTGAAAGTGAGTGGTGAATGAGACTAAGATTCTGCCTAATGTCGTCTTGTGTGTTCCACGGAAGAAAGTCAAACGGGGTTGGAGTGATGTGAGGTTGAGTAAATTATGATAGTTCATGCAAAAATGAAAATTCTATCCCTTTAAGGGAGTAGAATAGCACCAGATGTTAAAATAAAGGAAGGGCTGGAGAAGAAAGAGAGTGATGGTATTGCGATGAGGAGAAATTGCGAGGAGAAATCATTCTTCTAAAATAGCATTGTTATTATGTATTTATTCATTCCCACTTTGCAGGATGTATCAACCAGGGACTAAAAACGGTTCAAGGAACAAAAATGAAAAACGAAAATGAACGAAATTTTTAGCAGAAAGTAGCCGAAAATCAGAACAAAGTGATTTGCAATTGTTCTGTGGTAAAAATGTGAAAGTTTTAAAATGCTGGTAACCGCATTTTGTTTTGATACGTTTTTCATGAGTTTAGAGTTTATCACAGTAAATTTGTAGAACTTCACCACTTCATGCAGTCCGAAAAAATGAAACACGTGCTTGATCCTGAAGGAAACTGCTGCATCACACATTTCTTTGCCTAATTGCCCATTGTGGATGTCACATTCTGTGAATGAAAACCTTTTTAACAACTGCAATATAGTGTAATGTAGTATAGTATATATTCTACATATTCATACATGGCTAATCCAGATACAAGGAAAACATTATTAGGGATAAAAGGTACTTTTCTCTGTTGTTTCCAAGTCTTCACTGAATTATTGTTAGATATGATGCATTCATACAGATTTGATTCTACCAGGCTTTGACTCAGAAGCCGATCTGTAAATAAAAATATACTTAACTGTTAATTAACTGCATGTTATGATTTCTATGCCGATAAATCCACCACACAGGGGAAATAAATAGCTTATTTTAGCTTAATTTGGTGAGGCAAGTGGCTTATTTTGGGCTTGTTTTTCCAGACCAGGTTGCTTGTTTCTGCTGCGATATCTGACAATACTGCAATTTGTATTTCACCCACCACTTACCACAGAGTATTGTCATTTTTAAAAGAACATTTTTCTTTCGTTCTTTTATTTCATTCTAGCTGGTAATCTAACCTTTTGGAAAGGAGGCTGTGGAACTTCTGAACCAGAATGAAAAAATATACTTTTTGCTCAGAATGAACCGAAATGAAAAACATTTCATTTTTAGTCCCTGGTATCAACATACACTTGCCTTTGAAGCCAAATGGGTAAAGAAAATGACTGTTATCATCCATCAGGTTTAAAAAAAATAAAAAAAAATCTCTTACCGAAAACAAAAGCAGATTAGTCTCCCGATGACTTTGCAGATTAGACCACTGGCATGGAGGTAAAACAGAATGTGAAAAAGGAGAGAAAGAAAACCACAATGGCTTCATTAAGACATTACTCAAATATCCTATTGGATATACTTAATGGATTTACATCCCTTGTCAATAGAAGTGTTCAAATTCATAGCCTCAGTAGAAAAGAAAAGGATTAGCCGTCATTTTTCTTTTACAATTAGTCTCAGTCACATCTATCAATTTCAGGGGAATACGGGATATTGTGAGACAGGTTTTCTTGAACAAAGAAAGAAGACAGTGCAACTTCAAAAGAAGGCAGGCAACTGTGGAAACTACAGAAGCTAGGTACATGCGTAATGGGAACACCCCATGTTTGCCTAAAAACGTGTTTGAAATACTTAAAATATCCTAATGGCTCTCCAAGCTGCTTAAACGCCCTGTGGTATAAGCTGTAATAATTAATTTTTTACAGATGAAATCAATTAACATTCTATTGAAAATGTACCACTGTACAGCAATATAAATGTGTTTGATTATACTGTATATTTGAACACTAGATGTGAAACTTGAAAAATGTTCCAAAGAGCAACAATGATGAAGCAGACAGCTGCAGAAAAAGAGGAATTTTATTGCAAATTAAGCTATAAAGTTTTATCTGTTGGCATCCTCATTAAAATGTACTAAAATGTGTGAGGTTGGTGTGTTTGTAAATAATAACTGAGAGTCTTAACAATCTTAAAGGGATATTTAATTGAAAGATGACAATTCTGTCATCTTTACTCACCCTCATGTCATTCCAAACACATATGACATTCTTTCTTGTGTGGAACACCAAGAAGATATTTAGCACTATATTTCATACAACAAGAGTAGATTTAGACCAGAGACAGCCGTGGTGACTATTCAATTTCATTGTATGGAAAAAAGCAGCTTGGACATTCTCTTAGATAACTCATTTTGTTTCATGCAAGAAAAAGTGATACGAGTTTCAAATGACATGAGGGTCATCCTTGGAAGTTTATTACAGAATTTTTGTTATTGAAGACCCTACAGTCAATCCCTACATCCAGACATCTGCAAAGTGATCAGCCTAAATAGGGTAGTTGAACATTTCCTGTGGCACAATAACTAATTGCATCATTCTTCATCGACTTGAATAATTTCACCTCTGGGTCCAGGGCAGAACCTCAGACCCCTCTGCTCTCTGCTGTAGGAATGCACCAATTTCACTTTTTCTCTCCCAATCTGATTCCAATGCGGAATCAGAGTACTTCAACTCTCAGTATTGGCCGATACAATCCAGATCCCAATCTGATACCAGTGTTGTTTTTTCTGAATAAGTTAAGAATATCTTTACCTCACTGTATGGAACTGATTGGAGGTACTTGTTTTATGTGTAAAGAAACACAAACCTCAAACTACACATGATTTCAATATAAACATGTAGCGTATTTAGAAAAACATTTTTGTTAACTTGTCTACTGGATAATGCAGCAGCAAAATAAACTGTAATTCCAGTGAATTGCAAGTCTTCAGGAGAAAAGAAGCCAGTTCACTTTGCAAATTTGTTTTTTCAACCTGTATCTGGACTTCAGATCTCCTTTTTTGTTTACTTCGTTGTAATAGGATATGTTCACTTTTCATTCACTAAAGTGTTTTTGGAACACAGTCACCTAAATATTGTTGTAATTTGTAAACAAAAAATAATGATATTTATTAACTTTTAGAATTTTATTATAAAATATTAATATATACTCATTGAGCACTTTATTATGAACACTATGGTCCTAAAAAAGTGCCGGACGTGGTCTTCTGCTGTTGTAGCCCATCCACCTCAAGGTTCAATCTGTTGTGCATTCTGAGATGCTATTCTGCTTACTTCAATTGTACAGAGTGGTTATCTGAGTTACCGCAGCCTTTCTGTCAACTCAAACCAGTCTGGACATTCTCCTTTGACCTCTCTTATCAACAAGGTATTTCTGTCCACCGCACTGTCACTCACTGGATATTTTTTGTTTTTGTCACCATTCTGAGTAAACTCTAGAGACTGTTGTGTGTGAAAATCCCTGGAGATCAGCAGGTACAGAAATACTCAAACCAGCCCGTCTGGCACCAACAATCATGCCAAAGTCGAAATCACCGAGATCACATTTTTCCCTATTCTGATGGTTGATGAGAATTTTATTTGAAGCTCCTGACATATCTGCATGATTTTATGCATTGCTCTGCTGCCACACGATTGGCTGATTCACTGACGTGCACATAACGGGGGCTACAACGGGGGCCACTTTTGTTCACAAATCTAAAGGTGCCATTCACAAATGTAAAGGTGCCCTTTTAAGCTGAGCTGCCTTTAAGAAATCAAGAGGTGCCCTAAGAAATTACTTTCCATGGCTCGGTGAACGTTGCTGGGATGCAGTTGTTAGTGGAGAGACAACATGGGACACCATGAGAGTTACAGTCGGTGAGTTGTCAACGCTAACTTATCTTGCTGTTTACATTCAATATAAACTTGATATACTAGAAAACTAGGTAACATAATACCTCAGCTTGAGCTTCCCTCTTGCTTGTGAATGTGTGACATTGGCACCACAGCAGCATATTAAGGGCAGGTTTTTGGGCAACACTACGGATTTATTGGCCCGATGGTGGGAACACAGATCAATTTTGATCTTGTAGCTTGAGGTCTTAGGCTATTAGTCCCGGCTGGCCAGTTGATAGCCCTGGGTCATACTGACTCGATAGTGTAAAAGCTGCTAGTAAGTGTATTCAGTCGTGCTCTTTAAAACCTTTGGGCTTTTGATTTTTTGGCAGAAAGTCCCATCCCCAGACTGATGCCATTGTTTGAGCCAAAATGGGCATGTCAGGCTGGATACTCAAACAAACAGAGCAATATTTTGATTATTTTTTATTTTTTTCAATTTTTTTAAGAAATTGACCTACAGATGGCCTACTTATAGTTGTCATTACATATTACATTTTACATTTACATTACATTTATGCATTTGGCAGATGCTTTTAACCAAAGCGACTTACAGAGCCCTTATTACAAGTATGCCCCTGGAGCAACCTGGAGTTAAGTGCCTTGCTCAAGGACACAATGGTGGTGGCTTCTGATTACCAGATTACCAGTTATGATTAAGCTTGTAAAGGAGAAAGGATTTTAACAGTGAAAATAGGGATGTCCTGTTACTGATACTGGTATCGGAATCGGATCCGATACCGCACTCATGTACTTGTACTTGTGCTCGTAAAAATGCTCCGGTACCAAAATCCGATACCATCTGATGTATGAATGTCATTACGTAAACAATCTACACACAAATTAACTTGTGAATGTGTGGAACCGGTGTTGTGCAGACATAAAGACACAAAGTGCTCATACCTTTTAGAGATCCTTGGCTCATACACAGAAAATGCCATCATGAGCATTGCATACTCTTTTGAAGCAGATGACTGAGCAGAATGATAATTCCATTTTAGCACAAGGCACATAAAGACTACATATTTATTTAATTAATTAGCAGCCTTTTGCTGTTTAATAATCACTTTGAATCACGTAGCAACTGGCTTACCTGGAGTGGGAAGCTACCGTAATAGTGTCAGCGCTCCTTGGTCATAAAACAGAAACACTTCCAATTAAAAGCTCCACCAAAATAAAAGCTCAATTTAATTAAGGGAAAAATAGTTCACTACAGTATAGTTATGTAATATTCAAATAATAATAATTCTAATACTACAAATAATAATAATTATAAGTCAATAGTAATTATTTATTATATTTAAGCAATATCTCAATAGATATATTTAAGCAATATATCTTAATGCTCTGCTATTATCACAGTCAGGCTGAACAGTCCCTCCAGTCTGTCTGTCTTGTCGTGTGTTGGTATTTGTGTCTGTGTTTCCCTCTCTCTCCCTTCTTGTGTTTTGCAGGTGCCACTTGGTAAGCTCTGAAGGTAAGCTCTGTTGCCAGGATGACTGATTGTTTCTCCACCCATCTCGTCAACAGCGGCACCTTCCACCAATTACCAGCTCCTAGATATTCTCCACTTTTTTGTTCTGTCTTTTTTGGATTGTTTTGCTGTGTTGCAACTCTGTTAGCGTGTTCCTTGTCTCCAGTTTCAGTCGGTCTAGTTTCTGTTTGTTTGTTTGTTTTTTTTTGGTTGTTTATTCCTCTCCCTCATGAGAGTTTTGATTTTTATATTATTTTTTTATTTTTTATAAAAGCCCTATTCTGCCTTCCTGCATTTGGTCCTTCTCTCAGCAACATGTACCGTGACAGAACAATCCAACCAATTCTTGACCCAGCAGAGGCAAGAATGGGCATTTTTCTTTTCCCATCTCCCAACCCCCTGGTTCCATCAGTGTGAGAGTGTTTAGTGCAGCTCACCCAGCTTTTTTCTCTCAATCAAGAGAAGGCTGAAATGAGGGTATTTGCCAGTGATTTCAGCTTGGGGGCTAGACTCATGGACATTTTTAATGTATGAAGGATTTTTGTTTGTCTGGGAAAGGAGAAATTGGGAGCCGGATCCACATTCAACTAAACTTTATCAGACAGAACATCAAACTGAAAACACAGCAACATAAACACGCACGCAGAGCAGCCGCATGTGTGTGTGTGTCTCTCTCTCTCTTGCATCCCCTGCTCTTCCTTTATCTCTCTCCCGCTGATTAGGCAACTCAGTGCCAGGTGTGCATCCTCACAGCCTGGCCACACCCTCTTCTTCGTCACACTCCTCCACTGCCCGATTCAGGCCGGGGCACCATCCAGACTGGCTTACACCTCCCACCATCTCTGGAGGGGAGACGCTGACCTTCCAGCCATTCCGCCACCCGACGGTCCTCCCCGCCTCCTGAGAATCTGAGAGAGATGAGGGGAGTGAGAGGGGAAAAAGAAAGAGATAGCGGGAGAGACAGAGAGGGAGAGAGGAGAGAGAGAGAGCGAGCGAGAAAAGAAAACATAATATTTCGGCTCCCACGGGCACGTCTCCCACCCAGTCCTCAGCTGCTCCTCCGCCCCCTGGCAGACGGCAGTGGTTTCTCCGCCTCCTGGCAGACGGCAGCGGCTCCTCCACCCCCGGCATACGTCAGTGGCTCCTCCTCCCTCTGGTGGACGCAAGCAGGCTCCTCCACACCCTGGCAGATTGCAGTGGTGAGTTCTCCCGGACAGTGTGCTCTTCCTCTTTTCCCGGGTTTCGGATCAGTGTGAACCACTGTTTGTCTGGGAAAGGAGGAAGTGGGAGCCGGATCCACATTCAACAAACTTTCATCAGACAGAACATCAAACTGAAAACACAGCAACATAAACACACACACACGCAGTTTGGCCATGTGTCTCTCTCTCTCTCACACACACTGACGTCCCTGGCTCTTCCTTTATCTCTCTGGCCTGGCCACACCTCCTCCTCATTACATTCTGCCTTGAGTATCCCCTTGGCTCCTGGGAGATGGGAAGTCTGGGAAGTTTGTTGTTTGGGGGTTTCGTGAGCTATCTGTCCCATAGGGTTAATTTGAACATGCCTGACTATGGAAAGCCTCCCAAGAGTGACCAATCCAGCACACCCCCATCCAGTCAATCACCCAGATCTCTAATGACTCTGAAGCAGAGGAGAAGGAAGAATGGTTCAGCTGCAGCCCCCCCTTGTTGAGCTTGTTCCTGACCATCAGGAGGGTGGACTGAGCAAAAGACTGGTAGCTGTTGTCTGACAGGTGCTGGTTACTAGGAGGTGGCAGCCGTTCCCACAGCAGTGCTTCTGGCCATCTGGAAGAGGAGGAGGAGGAGGAGGAGGAGGAGGAGAAGGGCCCCTGCTCCCCAGTTGCTGCCAGCACTCCTGGCCATGGAGGGCAGTTGCTGCCAGTGCTCCCGGCCATGGAGGCCATATCCCGGTCGCTGCCAGTGTTCCCAGCCATGGAGGCCATTTCAAAGTCACGGCCAGCGCTCCAGGCCAAGGAGACTGTTCCTCAGTCACTGCCAGCACTCCTGGCCATGGAGGCAAGTTGCTGCCAGTGCTCCCGACCATGAAGGCCATTCCCCAGTCGCTGCCGGTGTTCCTGGCCATGGAGGCCATTCCCCAGTCGCTGCCAGCGTACCCAGCCATGAAGGCCGTTCCCCAGTCATTGCCAGTGCTCCTGGCCATGGAGGCCATTCCCCAGTCATTGCCAGCACTCCTGGCCATAGAGGCCAGTTGCTGCCAATGCTCCTGTCCACTGAGGCCATTCCCCGGTGCTGCCAGTGCTCCCTGCCATGGAGGCCATTCCCCAGTCGCTGCCTGCTATCCTGGCCAAGGAGGTCGTTCCCCAGTCGCTGCCTGCTATCCTGGCCAAGGAGGTCATTCTCCAGTCGCTGCCAGTGCTCATGGCCACAGAGGCCATTTCCCAGTCACTGCCAGTGCGTCCGACCACGGCGGTCGCTGCACATTCTGTCCATTTCCCCATGGTCATCAAGTCTCTTCAGTTCCCTGAGGCTGTCTACGAGCCTGTCCTGTTCCCATTGGCCATTGAGTCTGTTCATTTCCTTGACGCTGTTGACAAGTCTGTCCAGTCCCCTGTGACCGCCGACAATCCTGTCCAGCCCTCGGTGACATTCGAGCCAGTTCAGTTCCCTATGACTGTCAACTATACTGTCCAGTTCCTAACTGCCGTTTACCAGCCCTTTGCTCAGTCGAGTGGCCAGCAACCATAAGACACCAGCTACCAGTCTGTTTCCCAGGCCCGTAGCCAGCAACTAGCTCATGTAGGCAGCCAACAACCAGCCAAAGTTAGCTACAGTCTGTTCTTCAGCTCTTAACCTGCACCCATCTGACATCAGCGACCAGTGTTTTGCTCAGTCCTGTGGCCAGTGCCTGTCAGACACAAACCACCAGTCTGTTGCTGAGCCCAGTAACCATTACCTGCCAGACACCAGTTACCAATCTGTTGCTCAGTCTGTTCAGTGCCCAGCGTCCACCCACTTCACTGTCCTGCGGCCATGTGTGACCTCATCCTCTGTCCTGTGGTCATATCTGACCTCACCCTCTGTCCTTTGGCCATGTCTGACCTTACCCTCTGCCCAGACTTACTGTCACAGACTGGGCTAGATAGTCCCTCCTGTCTGTCTGTCTGTCTGTCTGTCTGTCTTGTCATGTGTTAGTGTTTGTGTTTCCCTCTCCCTCCCTCCCTCTGTGTGTTTTGCAGGTGCCATGTGGAGAACGTTAACTCTGTTGCCAGGATGACTGATTGTTTTTCCACCCAGCTCATCACCAGTGGCACCTGCCTCCAATTACCAGCTTCTATATATTCTCTCCTTTTGTTGTTCAGTCTTTTTTTTTGATGGTTTTGCTGTGTTGCCACTCTGTTAGTGTGTTCTGGTCTGTTCCCTGTTCCCTGTTTCCTGTCTCCAGTTTCGGTCGGTCTACTTTCTGTTTTGTTCTCGGTTGTATCTCTTTCTTGTTAGAGTTTTGATTTTGAGTTTTGTAAAAGCCCTATTCTGCCTTCCTGCGTTTGGGTCCTTCTCTCAGCACCACATACCGTGACAGTTATGTAGCACTTTATTTGACAAAAATAACTCTAATGTTGGATTTTGGATTGTGCTGTAAGGTTTTGTATAAAATCACTTCATTTGATAAAAATAATTCAATATCATGTTAAAAATTAATTGTTATACTTTCATTTGATTAAAGTTACTTAATTTATTTATTTAAATACCATTTTGATAATAAAATGTAAAGAAATTGTTGATATGGAACAGGTATCGGACTAGGTATCGACGAGTACCTAAACGAAAGGTATCAGTACTCGTTCTCAAAAAAAAAAAAAGTATCGCAACATCCTTAATTGAAAAGATTACACACTTCACAATGAAAGGATTATTTGTCATACTAGATGTTACAAATGATTGTTTTGTCTGTGAGGTGATTGTTCATTGACACTATTATCTGATTATATTTATTTTTTATTGAAATGGACAAGTTATATTTCTAAATGGTTTTAATTTGAATTAAAAGTGTCCTTATTGATTTTCTGTCAGTGCAGGGTGCTCATCTGAGAAAAAAATAATCTCTTTGGCTTTGTGTCTATTTTGGGATCACTTATTGTTGTGTGTCTTTATTACATGATTGGACCGTAGCAATTCTGTCCGGCTTGCATCTCGTGATTGGAATGTGACTGGTTGCGGGTTGCTGGGGTCCCTGTTGTGGTGTATTGCTTTTCGTGGAGATATTAAGACCTGGACAGCAGTCAATGGAATGTCTTAGATGGGTTTCATGCTTTGTTGTCCTGAGTGTCCGAGTGTTTCATGTCACTTGCATGGATTTTAATAGCAGCACATTTTTCTATGATGCACATTTCCTGCTGTTTTTCAGACATACAGACCATAATGCCCCAGAGCGTCACTGTACTTTTATTACAGTATATTACTTGTAAATTCCCATCCTCCAGACACTTACAGTAGCATCAAGAAAATGCTTTTTCTCTGTCTGGAATTCAAATCTACAAGCTATATTGTACTACCAGACTATTGCTTTCTCTTTCTTCTCTTCCCTTCCCTTTCTTCTCAAGTCTCATCTTCTCTCTCTCTCTTTCTTTTCTTTCTTTCTTTCTTTCTTTCAGCTCATTCCTCTTTTCATGTTTCATTGCCTTCTCTTTCCCGCTCTCCCTGTCTCCTTTTCTGCTCTCTAACTTCGTTCTGAATCGACCTAGGATTTTTCTGGACAGGGGCACAGTAGTTTGGTGCCAGACGGCCATCTTTTAGATTGAGAGCTAAGTCAAACTCAAAGACAGATTTACAGGGCAAGTGGTGGTGAGAAAATAGGGGGTGGAGGCGAGGCTTTTTCATGGTTAAATCTGAGTCTCATTTTTACAGTGAACTGAAGATCTGAGATGGGCAGATATATGTAATACAATCTGTATGGGTTTCCTTTAGATAAGTGCTTTTGAACTAGGGATGTGCAAAACTACCAATTCTCACAATCGACTAGTCGGTCGGTGGTGGTTTGAATGACTAGTCTGTGTAAATGATAATAATGTATAAATAGGCTACTTTTTGGTCACGTGACCCCAATCAGACATGTTTCAGAGAGATATATGGATGCTAAGCGCATCACTTCAACATGTTAACAATTGGATTTTCAACAAATAAAAAGGATAAATAACTATAAGATCTTATTTAACAAAACCGTGGTGTAGTGGGCTAAAGCACATAACTGTTAATCAGAAGGTTGCTGGTTTGATCCCCATGGCCACCACCATTGTGTCCTTGAGCAAAGCACATAACTCCAGGTCGCTCCAGGGGTAATTGTCCCTGTAATAGGGCACTGTTAGTCGCTTTGAATAAAAGCGTCTGCCAAATGCATAAATGTAAAATGTAAATGTAAAGTAAACAGAGAGCTTGGGAGTCTCATGATAATGCACATTCAAAAGTGCAGAACTACAAGATAGTATTGCATGTTCACATCTAGTTCCCGTCATCGAGCAATTAAACCTTTCTAACTGCAACTATTTATTCAAGCAGTGTCAGAAAGAATCAGCAAATTTCTCCAAAAACATCCAACAGTGATCATCTTGTAATGCATTGTTGATTTGGAGATTCATTTCATTTCATTTCATTTCATTTATTATACAGGAAAATTCAACAGCAACAGTATAGTTACAGTAAAACGGGCCTGGCTCAGTTTAAAAACTGGTTTACAGCAGGTTCCTGTTCTGCAGCAACATAAAACAATAAACAGAATTTCAGCACATTTATACAAGACATTATTATTGACTAGATAGATATAAACAAAACATAAAATACGGAAAAACAAGACTAAAAACAGTACATGAGCAATCAATGTGTACAAGTTTGACTAGTAAGAAGAAACTGTTTATATGACTTTTTGAAATATGTGAAGGACGTTAATGTTCGAATATGATAAGGAATGTCATTCCAAATTTTAATGTAAGTATAGAAAAACGATTTCTGACCATAGTTATTTTTGTACTGAGGAACTGGAATGAGTGCCTGCGAGACTGACCGAGTAAGGCGTAGTGGTCTCGAAGTTTGTGTCGGGAGAAGACCTGTAAGTGCAGGTGAAGAGCTATTTTGAATACGAAAATAAAAAGCAAGAGCATGGCTGTTTACAAAGTTCTGATAAGTCAAAGCATTTGTGCGTGTGAGCGCACTGCAATGATGAGACCATTTTGGGAGATTACTGTGGATCTTAAGTGCTCTGTAATACAGTTGTGCTATAGGTTCCGTAATGTCCTTAGTGGTAAGAGACCAGATTGGAAGATAATATGAGATTAGTGTAAAACAATAAGTGTGATACTATAAAAACAATTTAAATAATTTTATTTTATATTGTTATTGTACAAGAGCCAAAAGAAATGTTATTAAAATATTATCTGTAGGGATGCACCAATGTATCGGCCAATTATTGACCAAATTAAAACCATCGCCTATAACCATCGACATAAACCGACAATATGAACCATACTTTTTCATATCAGAGTTTTCATTCTTATGATCGCATTAGCATGAAATCTCCTATATGGAAAGCTGATGAGATATATATATATATATTTTTTTTTTTTATCTGGTATTTTTCTTTCATTATGACTCTTAAAATTTTGGCCTGCCATTTGTTCAACAGATCCAATCCATGTTCAATGGAAATTATTTATTGTGAGAACAATAAAATAGCTTTTGTACCTCTGTGCACTTTTTTAAAGCATAATTCCTAAGCAAAACAGTGATCTGATGACAAAATTAGGTAAGTGTCAAAATATCGATATCTGCCTATAGTTTTTTGGATCAGGCAAATGTTCATATCGGTGCATCCCTAATTATCTGGAAAACATTTAGCCTTTGTAATAAGTTGACAGCATTGTGCTGTATATGTGTATGTTTTTCTGCCCAATAAATGTACTGTATAAACCTGAAGAGAAGCATTTAGATTAAACTGAAATGGCAATTATGGCAAATTGATTAAATATAGTTTTGTTTTTTACTTTTTTACATTTATTATTGTTATCATAATTTTTGTTCTGAAAAGAAGAACCCCCTTGCGGCCCCGTAGGAGGCCCTGTACCCCAGTGTAAAACAGTTAAAGGATGGGCAATGAGGAGGCGAGAACCGGCTTGTCAATATAAATAATAATTTAATGAAAACTCAAAAACACATAAACAAACACACATGACGGACATGCCCGTAATTCTCTCTCTCTCGAACAATCGTCACCAGCCGCCTTTATCCCTCGCGCGCCTCATCAGGCCGATTGGGGACCGGGCGCGATATTCCGACCGGCATTAATGCCTCCCGGCATTATCTCAGGCCGGGGTGCCACCGGCATGACGTAAACGCCCCCATCCCTGGGGCGGGGTGTATCTCGCGTCCCGCATGGTCATCCCCGCCTTCCTCGCCCTGGGAGGAGACAGGAGGGGAAAAACAACTACAAAATAGGCGAGGGAAAAGGCCAACACGGTGAACGTGCCTCCGTTTTTCTGGCGGCAAATGGGGACACTCCTCCGCCCCTGGCAGCGTCTCTACCGCTCCGGGCGGTCGGAGAGTTTCTTCCCTCCTCCCCTCGTGGACGGCGGTCTTCCCTCGACCCCTCTGCGTCTCTGGGGATGGCAGGGCACTCCTCCGCCCCCGGCAGCGGCTCCCTCGCTCCAGGCGGTCGGGGTATCCAGTCCCCACTTGCCCCGCGGACGATGGCCGTACCCCGCATCCGGGCGGTCGGGCTAATCCGTCACCCGGCAGATGGCAGCGGCGCTCCCCTGAGTGAACGGCAGTTGTCGAGGACTCTGCGATGGCCATCCCTCCTCCCTCCCGGCTTTCGGCACCAATGTAAAACAGTTAAAGGATGGGCAAGGAGGAGGCGAGAACCGGCTTGTCAATATAAATAATAATTTAAAGAAAACTCAAAAACACATAAACAAACACACATGACGGACATGCCCGTAATTCTCTCTCTCAAACAATTGTCACCGGCCGCCTTTATCCCTCGCGCGCCTCATCAGGCGGATTGGGGACCGGGCGCGCGATATTCCGACCCGGCCCCGCCCCCCCTCCGCTCCACACCCAGTTTTAAAGCCATGCTTTAGATCACAAGATCCAGACCACTCTGACACACTGATTAGGCAGCTCTGAAGAGAGGGCAGAAGTTAATGAACGTGTGTGTGTGGGTGAACATCCTGACCATAGTCTTGTCCTGAATAACTTATAGCTGTACATAAGCATTTGACTGAATGATTGATTGATTGATTGATCACTGATTAGGCAGCTCTGAAGAGAGGGCAGAAGCTAATGAATGAGTGTGTGTGGTTGAACATCCTAACCTAAGTCTTGTCCTGAATAAATTATAAGTTATAGCTATACTTAAGCCATTGATTGATTGATTGAATGAAGCGGATAAGATAGATGCGAAAGAAGCACCTTCCTGGAGAGAAGCCATCCACCTCACAATGAAAGACCAAAGACATTTTGCAGACCTAAAAAGCATGAAAGAATAGTCTTTCATGATGATAGATGTAAGTGCTGCTAAATAAGGAGGTATCCCATTGGAGAGACCTCTGATTTCACTGGCAAAAAGAGAGAAAAACACTGATGAAAGAAGGTGATTGGTAAATCGATTCAGATGTTGATATATTTGGCATTTTGTTTTGGCTTTGCACCATTTTAGCTGATGCAGAGAGGGGATGAAGGAAAGATGGAGAGGGCAGGATAGTAACACTTGTAGGAAAGCTAAGAGAGCGAAGGAGAAAGGAAATAAAAGGTGGAGCTTTGACCTGTTTTGTTTTTATTTATTTTTTTTAGAAAGAATGAGCAAAGAACAATGGAAGAATATTAAAGAGATCTCATAGATGCTGAACCCCACCCTGACAAAATATATACACACTTCCCCTCAGCAGATGAATAACTACAACATTTTTATTTCCCATTGCTGTCTGCATGTATCAAAACAGATTTCAATATATCTGTTGATCAGTACTAGTTGTCACACATTGTTCTAGTGAATATTTCTTATTTTAAATTAGTATGTTTATTTTTTTAATGCAATAGACATGTAAAGGCACGTACCTTAAATGTTAGCACAAAAAAAAAACATTTAAAATTACAGGCATTTTACCTTTCATGTCAACATGTCCCTATTGTTGGGTCATAGAATACAGGGCAAGTTGTCACAATGGAACCTACCATTAAACAAAGCTTAAGGCTTTCAGCAAAAATTGCAATTCATGAGCCAGATAAAACCTAAAAAGTAATGTAGAAAAATATTAAGCAATTTTTTTTAACAAATGTTGTAATTGATGAACTATAATAAAAAATAAATCTACATTTAAAACATGTGGCAACTTTCCAAATAAATATTTTATAACTTGCCCCACCCTGACATTTATTAAAAAATAGAAGAAGAAAAAGAAAGTAAAGAAAAACCATGTACTGATCTCAATGAAACCCTGTAAAATCAACCTGCAATTCAATGTTGTCATAATGTGCCTCAAAGTAAGCCAGTGCCATTTTATTGTGTTCAGTTGTTTAGCTGTTTGGAAGTAATTTAGTTTGGAATATTTGTTTGTACAAAACCACTGCTAGTGAAAATACACATGTATGTGAGGTTGCACTGGTCAAGAAATGAAATGATTAATAGAAATGATTACATTTCAATTCTTATTTACTACCCAATCATTTTTATTTGCAGAATCATTACAGTGGTCTTTATGGAAACATATTGGATTAGTACATGTACAGAACAGTGCTGTAGCAATACTCCTTATTAAAGATTTGACCTTTATTCTAATCCAGTAACAAAGCTCTTCTTGGAATTACAATTTTGGGGAGAGAACTTTGTCAATGGCTCTGGTGTTGAAGATAAAATAAAAAGTTAAGAATACTTTAGCTCCCTCAGAATCTTAACACGAACCTTAAAGGAATATTCCGGGTTCAATACAAGTTTAGCTCAATCCACAGAATTTGTGGCAAAATGTTGATTACCACAAAAAAAAAAAAGAAAATAATAATAATAATTAGATTTGTCAAGGTCACAGTGAGGCACTTACAATGGAAGGGAATTGGGCCAATTTTTGGAGGGTTTAAAGGCAGAAATAGGATTTTATAAAAGCACTTGCATTTATTCTGTTAAAACTCATGTATTATTTGAACTGTATATCATAATTTTTACAGTCATTTTAGAGTTTACAACATTACGTCTCCTGGCATCAAAGTTGTAAAGTTGGCTATAGCTTTACACAAAAAAGATTAGTAAGCGATTGTATCACACTAAAATCATGTTATACACATACTACTTTTGAAACAGTGAGTATTTTAATGTTTATGGATTGCCCCATTTCACTTCCATTTTATGTGCCTCACTGGAACCAACATTTTTGCTTTCTTTAAAAAAAGAAAAAGGAGGGGCAAGGCATATTAAGAGCAAATGTATTTTTGTGGTAATCAATATTATGTCACACATTAAGTTGATTGAGCTTAATTTGGAATTATATATCCCTTTAAATAAATATCCCTTTAAATACTTCTTCCACATAGAACCTTAAAGAGAGCACACCCAAAAATTAAAACTCTGCCATTATTTTCTTATCCTCATGTTGAATTTCCATACAATGAAAGTGAATGGTGACCACAGCTGTCTCTGGTCCCCATCCATTTTCATTTTATGGAAAACAGCAGTTTGGACATTCTGCTTAATATCTCCTTTTGTATTCCACGCAAGAAAAAAATCACACAGTTGTATTATCCCTTTAATCTTTAGGGCATCATTCAACAACATCTCACAAGATACGCTGTACAAGGACAGACGTTTGTCTTTGAGAAGGAACATTTATCTAGAATGAACAGTTCTTTTCTGCATGCTGTTGAGCTCTGAGAGCCCAGCGGGTTGCCTTGATAATTTGACCGTAATTTTAAAGCCGTTTTTAATGATGTGTGCGTCATTGTCTCTCTGTATCACTCTCTCTCTTTCCCTTTTTTTCAGGCAATTTCAAAGAACATTCCAGAAATACAGCCGTGGACCACAATCAACATTAATGTTAGAATGAATAAAGAAGAAATTACTCTGCATTCCACACTGATCTTGCACATATCTCCTCAGACTCTCAGATATCTGAGAGTCTAAGCTAAAAAAAAAATCTAGGATATACTTTCTGAACAACAGAACTAAATGCAGTACCACCATTCATTCATTGAAGGAAAATTCACAACATTTATATGAATTAAATTCCTCTTCACCTGCTTCACCATGACAAGGACTCAGGGATGTCAATGTCATCCATTATAAAAAGGTCTGTGCAAGAAAACGACTGATGAGCAGCCTCAAACAGAATCTGTGCACAAAGAAACTTTGCAGAAGACTTATTCGATTTTCACAGAATTACGGATGTGTTTTTGCACCCATCTGTGCTGTTTTTCCAATGGTTTTTCTATGTAAAAATGTGCTAGACTGATGTTGCTTCTTGGATAATATTCATTGCTTTGATAGATGCCCATATATCCTAGTGTATTCAAATGCGTATTTTATTTACAGTGTGATTATTGCACCTATAATAATGATTATTTATAGTGTCTATAGTAATGCCCCTGGAGGACAGCAATTTCGTACAGTTTACATGTAGTGATGTTATTATGCTAAAGTTAGGGGCCGTTCACACTAAATGCATTTTTGTGTTCGTCCACGCTGCTTTTTAATTGTTATCTTATGTAAATATGCTACATGGGCAGTAACATGCACCGTGTCTCACTGTTTTTCAGTGACTTGCGTGGGAGCGCCATGTTTTTTAGACAACGTGTCTAGTTAAAAATAACTTTAACTTTAAAAAGCACATCTCAAGTGACCTGCAGTTTGTTCTGTTCTTTGCGTATACTTTTCTTTTGCACAATAACACGTATGGTCTGGCCCTTAGATCTCACAGTTCAAAATTCTATCAGTTTTTGTTAATTTCATATTTTTGCTAATTTGACCATGCTTTCAACTACCAATAAGAGTTTAATACTCTTAGCTCTGTTAACACATATTACCATATTTAAATTCATTCTGCTGATTTTTTTTCTTAAAAATAAATAAGCCAAAACAGCCTTCAGATTCCGTCTGAGCCTGCTGATGAGTTACACACACAAAATCCAATAATTAAAATTTCACTCTGTTCATTTATTTAATACAATTATGCATCATCTCCCCCTCCCTCATTCTCTATCCCTCTATTTTTTCTCTGTCTTATTTTTCCCCAGGAGCGTGTGCTAGAGGATTGATTGTGGCTCACTCACCAATGGGTTTAGCAAACATTTAATGTTTCAATTAACTGTCATAAAGAGACCCTCTCAACTCCTTGTTGGAACTTTGTCATTCTGAAACAAAAACAAGGCCTCCTGTCTTATTGGATCAGTACGGTAGAAAGTGGCCAGATTCACCCTTTCCACTCAAGCACCGTCCAATTGGTGTGGGCGGTGAGGGCTGCGGCACGATTGGTTGAGTGCAGGGTGGGTGTGCGATGCAGATTGGAGGATGTCGGGGGACTGGGAAGACGACCTTTGTAAGAAGGCGTTGGTGCTGGTTGAGGAACTGTGCTTCCGGTCTGGAGGCTTCAGCCAGAGTGCAAGCTGCCAAGAGTTCAGCTACATGATGAGAGGACCTAACAGACAGATGAACACAGGTAAGAGCACAGCCCAGACTATTAAAGACCCCATGATATTGCGTGATGACCACTGTTTGCTTTACTTTGTTGACGTGTTTCCTGTTTAACAGGAAGTTGGTGTGGAACATCAAAAGGCTTGTCCCCTTTTTATTTTAAAAACCAATAGATTTAGTTTACATCAAATCCATACACATGATTTATTACTTGTTACTGCCATTTAGAAGTAGGTACTGTAAGAGATCATTTGACAAAATTAGTGAGAATATGATGAGCCATCAATATTTTTGGTCCGGATGATGTCACGACTAGTCAAATTCAATCTGACTAGTGGACTCGACTAGTCAACTATTAAAAACCAGTAGTCATGCAACCCCTAAAGCAAACAGGCACAGACTAAAAGCTTCAAAGTCAGAATTTTTATTTCATGGGGTCTATGAAGCCCAATCAGAGCATAAATTGCTATGTTTTATATCCAACTTCTAACCAAAATATTGAGTTTGAACTGACAAATAGCCTAAAAGGGTAATTTCCTGCATCAGCCAATTGCACTAAGCCATGAGAGCAGGAAAGCGTATCAGAGATGTGCACTGGTAAAAGCTGCTCTTTCACGTAATTGCGCCTGGCCATTTATTTGTATTCACACCATGCCCACCACAGGTGTTATGGCTGGTTGCTGTATTCAGAGTGAGGCTGTCCTGTTTACAGATTTAGTAATTATAGTTTAAATTCCCAAGTGCCCAGTGATTGAATTGGAATTGAACTTGCATTCTATTTAAAATGAAATTGCCACAAGTAATTGAAATGGCTCAAAGCTTCTTTTGAAAAGAAGGGGAAGAAATGAAGCAATGGAAGATCTCCTTGCCCACTATATTTTGCAGAGAGCTCCACAGATTTAAGCAGAATTCAAACACCTATTATTCACAAAGATTTACACAATATTTTGACTAATTGGGTTATGCGTTTGATTCCAGTGTTATCATAGCTCCGTTTAACATATTTTAACAAATTTAAATCCAATTTGCAGAAATCCACAGATTTTAACCCCAAGTCAGGGCAGAAAATGAGGAAAATATGCAGATCCTGTAAGGGCCTTGTTTTGACATAGTGACTAAATGCCAGTCATTAGTTATTTGGGTGGGGCTGGATCTGATCCAGCTTTGGGTACCATGGAAGTTGTGCTAGAGGGCTGAGGCAACCTTTGACATTAACAATTTTGTTTGATTTCAGGCCTTATTTTAAGAGTGCTAGTGCAAAGCGCAGTGCTATGCCATAAGTCATACAATCATAGTCAGTGGGCATGGCCAGGAATCTTTGCTATTTTCATGCATGCATGCACTAAGTCTATGTTCAAGTGGGTTTGGCGAAATTACACGCACAAAGTGCTGATGGGTTGGGTCAAGTGCAATTTAATTCTGAGGTTCTTCTTCGGTTATTGCAGCGTCAAGTACCTGCGATATAATCAAAGAAAGCACATTCATACAACAGTAATTGTCATGGACATAATTCGATTTTCCACTGCATTTTCAGAGTTTGGAAATTGACTTTATTACCACCTCATGGTGGGATATCCAAGCTGTGAATGCAGGAACTGATTTTAGACTTTGCCCAGCAAACAGACCTGCTTTTGAAAGTCTTAGGACAATTACGTATTTCTCAGCAAAATAGCAAATTGCACTTTGCACCACTCCCACCCACTGCCACTTGAACATTGTGCTTAGAATTAGCACTCTCACGAAAATTGTGTAAGACGTTGAACACGGTCATAGCTCTGTGCTTGGCACACTCATGAAAATAGAGCCCTTCATCTTAAAGCTGGATTGTGTTAAAATACTTTCTCCCATTCCAGCATAGTATGCAAAGACATTTACTGTACAAGTAAGCCAGGCTTTGCATGTTGATTTCCTTGAAAAGTGTAAACACTGTGGTGCTTTCAGAACATTGATCTATTTGATTCAGCATCCCGACACAGCAAAATTGACTCAACAAATGGTGTGTTTTTGGGGCGGGACTATCTGGTTGTTTGAGCAATGGAAGACTGGGGGAGTGTTCAGGAAAGCTGTTTAATAAAAAAATATATTTTTGCAATTCAGATTGTTGACACTAGTGGCATAGAAATTACACCCGTCGGCTTTAATGATCCTCAGACAATATATATATATATATATATATATATATATATATATATATATATATATATATATATATATATATATATATATATATATATATAATATATATATTCTTAAAGAATAACCCTCAGATGGTTCTACATGGTCATTACTTTAACTGCGTTTCTTAAAAAAAATCTTGGACATAAAACAATGCATCCTTTAATGGATGGTCAAATGCTGAGAAGCTGAGAAGCTATGGGAAGCCCAGTTCATGATATTGTTTTTCTGAATGTATTGTGCAATAGTGGCATGCATAGCTGAGCAGGAAGGGCAGCTTACCATAGTATTAATTAGTTTGAAACTGAGGGAAGCTGCCTTTGGCTCTTTAAACTGTTCTGTACTCACAGTGTGGCCCATATGTGCACTACTGCTGAAGGGTACTCATGCTGTCAAGCATACAGTAACAAGGTGAAAGAGAAAAAAATACACATTTTAACCCTGGGTCTCAGTGTAAGCCATGGTTTGTTACAGCTTAGTTGTACAGCAGGGTTGAAATTTTCAATTTGGACCTGCTGCTTTATCCTAAAAGAAGACATTAATTGTTTTAACACACTCCGGGTGAAACCAGAAAGTGACCCATGATATTTGATCCCACCCCAACTGCTTGATATGAAGTCACAGTGTGAGACAAAATGTGTAACTGCTAATGTTTGCTGTTGTAGTAAGAACCAAGACTGACTGCGTTCACTTCAGCAGATCTTTCAATATGTCGTTCTGGCACACATAAATTTTTATATGTTTTATAAGGAAAGAGTGCCAATGACTTCACTTTTATTAAATCCATCTGGATTTCATTTATTTATGAATTTCCCTTTTAAAAGGTTTCAAAATGTCAAAATGTCTAAAGAAATTTACTTATAAAATGTTACATATTAATGAGAGTGATTGTGTCTGATTGAACATCTTACCAGTGCCCACAAAAAGGTCTTGTCAATTTCAATTCCAACCATTCATAACAGTATTTGTAAAGATTTGTACATCTCCTAAGTTTAGCTTCTAAGTGTTTTAGATTCTACGTTTTAAATGCTGCTAATACGATGATATGGTACATTTTATTGTCTATCCAATCCAGTTTCAGTACACATTTTGCATACAAATACGATTAAGATCACCCTCGATCTTAAGGAGGTGATGATGGTGTGGAAAATCAATGAGACAAGATAAATGAAAGCTTAGCAACTAGCAACAGGATAGAACTCTTATATTCTGGAGTTTGTAGTTTGTATCAGACTCCCTCCCCAGTTATTTTTCCTCCAAACACTCTTTTTTTTTTCTTCGCAAGCCGATCAATAAATTAACCTTTCTAATCCCAAACTCCTCCTCTATTTAGTTCTCTCTCTCCATCTGTGTCAGTTTGTTTGGCTCCACATCGTTCATTCCTGCAGTTCCTCCTCTCTCACGCCTGCTACCCTTCTCTCTCCCTCTCTTCATCACTGTCCACCTTTTCTGGCCTGTTTTTCTCACTAGAGAGCACTTGCGAACTTTATTAACCCCTCTCGCACTATCTCTCTCTTTTCCTCACCTTCGATGTGTGAAGGCAATCGTTATCTTGACCAGTCAGCCAATGTGTCTGCTTCAACATGTACACTAATCTGTTTGCTCCTTCCTGGCCCCTCCATCGTTCCCATTTCTCCCTCCCTTCTCTTCTTTCCATTCTCCCGCCCACCATCCTTTATCACCATCTCTTCTTCGTTACTCTTTCTCCCTTTACAATTTTCCACCTTCCTCTCTATCTCCCTTTTCCACTATTCATATCTCTGATCTCCTCCTCTGTCTCAGTCTCTTCCATTTTCTCCTTCTATATCTCTCTATTCTCAGTCTGTCTATCATGGACGTGATGGCTTTCAATTTTGTATTATTCATTAATTTATGAATTCATAATTTGTTTTAAATAATTTTAACAATGGTGCTTTAACTACCGTGCTGACAGTTTATATGCTAAAATCCTCTAAAAACCGCTACAGTCATTAACATACAGATGCATTTAGCTGTTGCATTTTTTGAGTGTCTCATTAAAGTTAAAAATAGTTCAACTTTTTAAAATGTTCTGTGCTCTGTTCCATTCCATTGTGCTCTGTACAGCTTTTTTTGAATGCAAAAATGTGTCATATGTAAACGCCCTGTAATAAATGTGTCTGATCGGTGTCAGGTGAGCCCAAGCCAGCCTAATTACAGAGGGCTTCTTTAAATGGTTAGTTTACCCAAAAATTCCTGACCCTCATGCCTTTCTTGATGTGTATGACTTTCTTGCTTCTGCTGAACACAAATGAAAAATGTTAGAAGAATGTCTCTTTCAATGGATGTGGACAGAAATCAGAAGTTTTGAAAAGTAATCCATAAGTGGTTAAATCCAAATCTTCAAAAGTGATAGGATAGTGTGTGGGTAAGAAACAGATTAATAGTCATTTTTTACTATAAATCTTAATGTTTACAAAAAATCTCCAATTTCATTTTCAGATGTGAAAGTGAAACTAAACAGGCAATGAACGTGACTTTTGATGTGAAAGTGAACGTGGAGATTTAAAGAAAAAAGAACTATAAATTGATCTGTTTCTCACCCACACTTATCATATCACTTTTAAAGATTTAACCACTGGATTATCTTTATGCTGCTTTTTGGACCTTCAAAGTTCTGATCACCATTCACTTTACTGAAAGGACCACCAGAACTGATATATTATTCTAAAAATCTTTGATTTTGTTCTACTGAAGAAGGAAAGTCATACATATCTGGGATGCATGAGGGTGAGTAAATTATAAGAGAATTTTCATTTTTGGGTGTACTGACTGATTAGTCAACTAGTAGTTCAGGCAACCCACCAACTAGTGGATTTGGAAAATATGTAGTTTGGCACATCTAACAACCTCTATCTGAGTCTTGTTCTTCAAACTGACAGATCAGTCCCCTTTTCCCTCCCTCTGTCTCGCTCTCTGAACATATCTTTTGAACAAGTAGTGATTAATGACATACAGACACTGATGAATTATTCACCAAAGACAGACAGAAAGAACAGAGGAAGGAGGAAAGAAAACAGCAAGAGAGAGGACAAGAAGGGTAGGAGAGAAATATGATACAGAGAGAAAGAAAGAAGATAGAGGCCAAAAGGGACAAAAGATGAAATTTGGGCAAGATGTGGAAAATGCATGACATTGCATGCAGCCAACTTTGCTCATGGGTACTCACATTTTTAAGCCAATCACCTGAGCTGTAAATGTCACGTGACTAATTACTGTGAAGCCAGAGGAAAATTACATCTTGACAGTTTTGATTAGTTGATCGCTCCACAGGAAAGCTTATAGTCCCAAGCCCTCTACTTGTGACTATCTTGCCAGTGCATGAGCAGTGACATCAAAGGCGGCAGACAAGGAAAATTTCCATTTCATGCTTTAAAAATTGGGCACTGGTAACACATCTACTATAATAATTAAATATTTGCAATTTTGAAGGTCTGTCAATGGAGAATCAGACTTTTTGCCAGCATAATGGTGGCGTTACGGCATCTAACAACGGGGGCTAACTGCCAAAACTAGCCAGCTAAAACCTGAGCCCTTGATGCATGGAGCACAGGGCAATGGTAGAGAGTAGGAATGATTATGGAAGAAGATAAAGCATGAAAAAGATAGCATGACAGAAAGGAATAGCTGAAGAAGACATGAAATGGCCTCCTTGTATAATAGAAATTACAGAGCAGATCTAGGTAGAACCACCCTGGGGTTTTCAGAACTGCTGGTGGGTGTTGGTTCTGAGGAAGTGATGTGAGAAAGGGGTAAGCCAAGAAACAATGTGGATTGAGATCTGAATAGAGCTCTTGAGAACAGACAAACAGTCAAGCTGACAGACTAGCCCTCTGTTATTCTTGATTGGCAGGCACTTGTTTGTTCCTACTTGGTGGAGGGAAGCAGTTCTCCCCACTGTGGTGATGAAACCGAGTTGCCAAAGACAATTTTTTTCTCAAATGATTCATTCACGCACCCCCTTAGAAATCGTTATTAAAGGCTCTGTGATTGAAAGCTCATACTTGGAGAGAGACAGATTCATAAGGCTTAATTACAGTTTAGAGGACATCTTTGTAGAAATTGTCATTTGTGTTACCACTTTTTCTGTGAAGAAATAAATCCATCTTTTTCTTGGCTTTCTATTCAGATAAGGGCTTGTGAATGTTTTGAGAGCCTGTGGTAATTTACAGGCATAATGCGCCATCTCTTTTCCTTTTTCTCCCTCTGATCCTCTCTCTCCCTTTCTCCGAACCTCCCTCGGTTTCTCCCACACTGCTAAAAGTCATTTTCTTAATGCATATTTTTTGCCTTGTTTTCCAGTTTATATATATATATACAGTCTTCAAATTACATACATTTACTTTAGAAGCTAAATATTGTAAAATATTGTTTTCAGATAATTTGTGGGGTGGTTGCATAATTTTGTGCCATTTCATTGGTTAAAGGAACAATTCATTTGAATTAAGATAAAATGCTACAAAAAGAGAAAATATCTTGAATTAGGTTGATTTTTTTTTTTTTAAGTCAAATATATCTAACAATATTTAGAGAGGTTATTGCTGAAAACAAGAAAACAATTTACTAGTGAGGTAAGAAAAATAAACTCAATAATCCTAAGACATCCACAACAGAATGAACACCGAAAATGTAGAGTATCGAAAATGCTCTCCATTACCACATACTTTGGAAATGTATTACATTAGGGAACTAAAAATATAGGTTTCAAAACGGATATGTGGTTGTGGCCTAAACAAATTTGCCGCTCTTGGCCGAGACCTTAAAAATCAGCAATGTTTAAAGATGCCCATCTGCACTGTAAAAGAATCTTGTTCGTGCTGCCTTTAAATTTTAATTTGTGTGAACTTCATAGGGAAAGTTGCTTAAACAGAATATACAGTTGACGTAAATCAATATAACTTGTTAAATTAGCTTAATGTCTTTTTAAATAAACTCTTAGTTCAATCAACTACAGTCAAATTCAATTCAAAGTGAATAGAGAAGTTCAATTACTTACAGTATATTATCTTTAATATTAATAATGTTAACAATAGAACTAGTTGGGGCTATTCTATTGTCAGAGGTAAAATAAAGTGCAAGTTAATAAGGATGGGTGGATCGATACTAAAGTATCGATACTTCCGATACGGATGTGGAATCAAGAATATCGATCCTCACTTAAAATATTGATTCCGAGATGTTTTTAATAAGTTATCTTATTATTTAGATTACATGAATATTAATGCATCTCATAAGATTCAAAGTTGGAAAAATATTATATTACTGAACAGTTGCATGGCACCAGAACTATTTTTTCTTCCGCTCATTTTGATGTGCAGAAATGCTAAAATACTCCAGCAGTCAGACAGCACTCACCCTTACAATCATAGCACTCATTCAAAGAGCGAGCAATGCTTTCCTGAAGTAATGACAGAAAAACAGCTTCTGAGTTATTCACACTAATTAATGACAAACCTAGATGTAACATGTATTATAATGGGCTTGTGTGACCATTTTTGATCAAGTCAGAGTTGTTAAAACATTGATAATGATCAGTAATCCACATTAATAAATGATAACCTTATGGAAACTTACTATGGCTTTACTGTAGTAATATTGTATTAGTAACCACAACTGTAGTAACCATGTTTTTTTTTTTTTTACAGTAACCAAGTTACCATATGGATACTGTAGTATCCATATGGTAACTTGGTTTTAGTTATAGTAACCATAAAATAATATATATGGTTTATTTTGAGGTTTTATATGTGGCTTATACTAACTAATTATTAAGGGGTAAACAAAGCAGCCTATTAATTTTCTGTTTAGGCCCATTCTGATAAATATATACAAAATTTAAGTAATAAGTCTCATTTTATACAAAGAATTCTTGGTACTGGTATCGATATCGGCGATATTGGACTAAATGTACTTGGTATCGAATCAAAACTAAAATAAATGGTATCATCCTTCAACACCAGTTGAGAATCAAAGACCAACATCTGATCCCTCTATCGTACTTTCTTAAGCTTGTCAAGGAGACACTCATGAGGCTCAACACTTTACATACAAATCATAATGATGGTGACAATCATCAAACACATCATTGAGTAAAAAAATAGCTTTGAATTTTTGCTACATGACAAAAAACTGAAAGTGACAACAAACACAACAACCAACAGCATAAATAAAAGCAACAATCAGTAAAAAAAGAAAAGAAAAGTACAACAGTAACACTGCAGTTTTCATAATTTATTCATGCTGCAGTGCATGCTAAGATTTTGAATACATGAGCATAGTTCTCTTGAATCTACATCTTAAGTTAAATTGAAAAACGGCCGCAAAAACATGCTTGGGGGTGAACAGCCCCACACAGTTTGCCTATCAAGTAAAATTATCTTGTTTTATAGATTTTATAGATATTCTGACATTTTTACTGATTTGTTTCGTAGTGCATTCATTCCCCAAGCACAACTTCTGTCTGCTAATCCAACTTCATTTGCACATTTTTCTTTTTCATATATCTCACTGTTCATCCTTGATATCTTCCAGTTAATGCAATCAAGCTTTTTACCTCGCAAGGTTGTAAGAAATCAAACTGTCTCTAATTTTCTTTGTCTCTTTCGCTCTCTCTCTCTCTTACTGTCTCTGTCTCAGAGATCTCCGTAAGTCTGCTCTCTGTCATTGTGACGTTCTGTGGCATCGTGCTGCTCTCTGTCTCACTCTTCGTGTCCTGGAAGCTTTGCTGGTTGCCGTGGCGAGATAAGGAAGGAGGAGGTCTAAGCTTGACATCAGGGCTCCTGCCTGGTGGTGGGGGTTTGAGTGGGGTGGGGGGTGGCGGCTCGTCGCTCCTCCCTCCTCTCCTGCAGAGGAAGGACACTCACTCCTCTTCCTCTCTATATCCTTCACTCTCCCAGCATGGACAGCACCACCCCCATTTCTCTGACCTGATGGGGGTGGAGGGCGGAGGGGGGCTGGTAGTTGGGGGTGTGGTTGGTGGTCCACAGGAGATGCAGGAGCAATCCTACCTAGACATGGACTCTTATCCCAACAATGCTGGTGAGTAATACTTAACTCTTTACTTCGGTGGTTCTCAAACATTTCTGACCATGTACCATGTCTGATCACATCAAGCACCACTTTGCATACCAACAGCCTATTCAAGCATCTACACTTCTCAAGGATTATACACAGTTCTTGTAAATAGATGAGGGAGAGGTAATAAATATTATAAATAAAATTATAGTTTTAATATTTTAAATGTTCTATTTACAGTGGCCCCTAAAAGTGTTTGGTCATGTTTTCACACTAGATTCACAATATCAAACCAAGTTATTTCAGCAAATAAAAAATAAAAAACACTTTCTCAGAACGAACTGAGAAATGACAAAGACTTGTCATGTTTTTTCTATGACTTTTAACCAACTGGTGATACATTTTGCTTAAAAAATGTTATCCTCTAAGATTTTTTTCTCTAAAACAAATGCAATGTAGTTTGATATTTTAATAAATAATGCAAAAACATTTAGATATTTTTGAGTCTGAAGTGTGATTAAAAGGAATAGTTCACCCAAAAATAAAAATTATCTCCTCATTTACTCACCGTCATGCCATCACAGATGTGTTTGACCTTCTTTCTTCTGCTGAACACAAATGAAGATTTTTAGAAGAATATTTCATCTCTGTAGGTCCATACAATGCAAGTGAATGTGTAAAAAAATGTTGACGGTCCAAAAAGCACACAAAGGCAGCATAAAAGTAATCCATACGACTTAATCCATGTCTTCAGAAGCAATATGATAGGTGTGGGTGAGAAACAAATAAATATTAAAGTCATTTTTTACTATCAATCTCCACTTTTACTTTCATATTCTTCTTCTTTTGTTTTTGTTGTTTCAATTTCATCATGTATATCGCCACCTACTGGGCAGGGAGAAGAATTATTTGTATTATTTTATACTGATCTGTTTCTCATCCACACCTATCATATCACTTCAGAAAATATGGATTTAACCACTGGAGTCATATGGATTACTTTTATGCTGCCTTTATGTGCTTTTTGGACCTTTAAAGATGTTTCTCCATTCACTTGCATTGTATGGACCTACAGGTCTAAGATTTGTGTTGCTACAGAGCTTAAAGTTTTTGTTTGTGTTCAGCAGAAGAGAGAAAGTCATACACATCTGGGATGCCATGAGGGTGAGTAAATTATGAGATAATTTAAATTTAGAGGTGAACTATTCCTTTAAGTGTTCAAATTACAAGTTGTATTGCGTACCACCTGAGAGTGCACCTTGTGCAAATTGTGCTAAAGTTTGAGAATCACTTCGTTTGCCATTGTGAGACTTACAGAACGTGATAGATATGATCTCTTTTCACTGTACTCCATCCTCTTCACTATACTTAACTATTCTCCTAAGAGATTCTTTATGGCTAATGCTTTCCCTCTAATTCTCTTTCAGCGAATCTAAAGTTGAGCCAGACATCTCCTGAGTTGCCCCTGTCAACTGAAGGAGGTGCAGCTGCAAAAGACCTGCCCAATGCCCAATCCCAGCAGCAGGTCACCACTAGGTTAGTGACCTCATCTTCTTGTTCCTCTCTATGGGGTGTGTGTGTGTGTGTGTGTGTTACAGGATGATAGAGAGAATGTGTGATGTGTTGCAGGATGTGTACTGTTTTTTGTTGTGCTATACAGTATGTGTGTTGTATGCAAGTGTTCAGTTTTCATAATAAAAAGTATCAATAAAATGTAAATAGTGGTTTAATATATTGCAAGATCTTACATATATCACTGTTGTATATGTTTTTGGACCCTCCATATTTTGGCTGGTCTAAATAGAATAGAATAGTGGAATTTGCTTCCATAAATGTTACATATTGTTATAAAAATGTTATGTAATGTTGCTACAAGTAAAAAACAAAGAACTGAGTAACCTAGTGTTATGTTTCTTGCTCAAGTGCACAATGGTGATGGCTGCTTTATTGGGGGAATTATACCAGCAACCTTACTGGTTGCTTGTTCGGGTCATATTTTACCCCAAAATGAAAAGATGCAAGAAATTATATATTATAAGAAAATTGCATTTTGACATTACTTTCTTTACATTTAAACATATTTTACTCCCAAATTCTTATTATTGCAATGCGTCTGGACAATTTTCTTTTGAGTTTTCACTATTGTAATACACTTTAAAATTAAAAGTAATTTTGTATTTAAATAAAGGCAGTTCAACACATACTACCATGTCATGTTGCATACTTAACCATTTATTTAATATCTTTAATTGTTTTCATTCATGAGAATAGGGGAGAAATATGCTTAATTGTCATGAAAATAATGTCACAATGTGAAAAATAATCTTAATTGTACTATAATAGGCTTCTTGTTATTTAAGCAAAATAACAATTATTATGTCTTCCCTTTGATTTTGGAATGAAATATGACCTGAACATGTTCTTGACCAGTTTCGTGATGTTTTCTCCCTACCAGTTCTGAGCTTTAACCACTACACTACATTACCCACTGTGGTGGGAATTTGTGTATGCATGTGCATGTGTGCGTGTATGTATGTACTCCCCCAGCCCACTACATTTTTTAACAGTTGCGTTCTGGCTGGCGCTACAGAGCACTGAGCACCAGAACCAGCAGGCACAGGAACAGTTTTTTTCCTCAGGCCATCCATCTCATGAGCCGTTAAATCTGCCCCATTGAGCAATAGTTATGTGCAATACATAGTTTAGTCTATTTATATTTATCCAGCATACCCTACCTCTTCTGCACATTACATTTAATGTATATTATTTTAAATGTTTTGCATTTATTGCACATTTTTATATATACTTATATTTTCTATTCACTTTTTATTTTTGTTCTATTCTTATATTATTATCTCTGTCTTGTTGTTGTATTGTTTGTGCACTGGAAGCTTCTGTCATCAAGACAAATTCCTTGTATGTGTAAGCATACTTGGCAATAAAGCTCATTCCGATTAGGTTTCTGATGTGTTCACCCTCTGGTCTCTCTCCAGGCCCAAGCCCATGACTCACCAGCTCTCCAGCCCTGATTTTCACGGTGAGGAGAAGAGTGAGCAGCTGACCAGAATAGGGCAGATCAAACCAGAGCTCTACCGGCTGCGCCAGGGAGACCAGGGGGAAGGCAAACAGGGCGATACCTGTGGCAAAATCAGCTTCCTCCTGCGCTACGCCTTCAAGTGAGTCTGCTCAAACCCATCTCGCCATTACCTCCTTGCCCCATGGGAAAAAAGAAAAATCATATATGGAACTGACACACAATGTGGATCCATGCCTCTCAATACATCAGTGGGTTATAAATAGATCTCATCAGCAGGGCACACAATTGAAAATGCGAGCCGAAGAAAGAGGCAGGGGAGTTGCAGTCAGCACAGTGAGTTATAATCAGGCCCACCATGGGCAGCTCATGCACGTCAGGCCTGGTGCTTTATTTTGCCGTCAAGCACAGGGACATGAATGGTAAAAAAGTGCTGATGTTTGAGAACTGAAAGGAGGGAGAGACTGTTTCTCTCATGAATTATATATAACCAGCCACTTTAAACAGCAGAGCTTGTCAACACATAATAACACAGCACTGTGTTACACTCCGAATTACAGAGGAAGCCAAAAGGGAGAAAGAACTCTGAAAGATGGGTGAGTGGAGAGAGATACCTCATACTTTACACATGGGGAGTAGTTCAAATAAATGATTTGACAGATCTGTCCCTGTTCATTACATTCTATTGTATGTTCCGCTGTGAGTTCTCAGGTGAGTATGGCACGATTATGTGAGATGGGGAGGTTTTGAATTGAAGGGATAGTTCACCCAAAAAATAAAACTGTCATCATTTTCTCACTCTCATGTAGGGCTTGGTGGTATGACTATATATGTATAGTGACGATAGTATAAAGTGTCAGCCGGTAGAGATTTATCTACACCGTTTATATTGAGGTATGCACAGTAAATATCTGTGTGCACAACGCTCCATCTGGCTGCACGTGAGACTAATAGTGTGAGAGACAAACAAACATGGAAACAAATGTAGGAGAATTTGTTTTTGCATTAAAAGTTATTGAATGAGAGTGTTCTTTCTAACATCCGCAGGACGTGATCACGATCGAGTAAATTACCCCAGGAATAATTAAATAATACCTTTGTCAAATTATATTTAGTAGTTATATACATTAGCTAAATACAAATCTAATACATGATAGAGTAGTTTGCTTTGTAATGAAAACAAATGCTTTTTTTGTTGTTGTTGTTGCTTGGATTGAAAACAAATGCAGAATAGATAAAAAAAGATTTTTATTTAAGACCTGTTTTTAATTATTCAAAAAAAAATATATATATTTTTACTGAAGTTTTTAAATCACTTTACATCGAAATGATACATTTTCGACCAAAAATTTCAAGAATATTGCTATATACTTTTTTGCTTATGTCACCAACCCCTATGCCATTGTTATTGAATATATATATATATAAACCCTTTTTTTGTTGACTTTCTAGAAAGAAAGAAAAAACTATAGGTATGTAATATAGAATTTTGGTTATATTGCCCACCACTACCCTGATGTTCCAAACCCTTTATTCCTTTTGAAACATTTTGTCCTCCATGGAACACAAAAGGAGATGTTAGACAGAATGTTAGCCTCAGTCACCATTCGCTTTTATTGCTTTTTTTTGTATAAGTCAAATGCTTTTTGGGATGAGGTTGAGTAAATGATGCCAGAATTTTCATTTTTGGGTGACTTATTAGGTATTGACTAAGATTTAATGGAAATGTATTAGGAAATGGCATGTTACTCGGTGTGTGTGAGAGCTGGTCGGCCAAGATTATTTCTCATCCCTGTGTGTGCTTGTGTTTAATTGACATCATCACACCTCCTATTGAGCTGTTGCGTTTGCAATACATCAATGTGAATATATCACAGCTATAAGCATTTTGGGAATGGCGGGCTGGTTGACACTGTCAGCTTGAGCCACATCCGGTGGGACTCGGCATTTTTATCAGCACAGCGGTTAGCCGATAACACATGCGGTGGCTGGGGAATAGCAGCCATTTCCAACCTATTGTCTATGAGAGTTTGAGCTGGATTTTTTGTGGGTTTATTTTAATTTTTCAATCTGTTTGTCAGATTCCAGCTGAGTGGCGATCATTGTGTTTTCCAGACGAACGCTTTCATGTGGCATATATAAAAGCATGACTTTTGTTTTGAGGAGGTAGGGTTGTGGGGGTATATATATATTCTATTAGCATTCATATTCATCTCTATAGCAGTGCTCAGATTCCAAAGGACCCCCTGGAAGACGCGATCTGCAGGTTGCTATGGGCCCTTAGTTCTGGCACCAGGTGTCACATGATCAATCACTCATCACTGGAAATGAAAAATATTAGTAAATGTAACACTTTTAAGCGCCCTCCAAAAACAATATGTTATGTGTTGAACGTGCATTTACGACAATAATTTGAACAATATGTTAAATGTAATTTGTCAACTGATGGATCCTGCCATTTAGTAATAAAAAGCAGTGGTGTAGTGTTTCAACACGTGACTGTGGTGTGGGGTGAATGGTGACTTTAAAATGCTTCCTGTAATGTGGACAAGACTGTCATTTTCAATTACAGTCCTGAGAGGAGTAGATTTCTAAAGACCAGTCTAATTTAAAGCACGCTCTTCAGCTGCGTGCCACCCGTCATGAGATTCAATTCTAATTTCCCCAAACTGATATAATGTATATTAGACTGGACAGCTAATAATGCATCTGTGACTGTTTATTCTAAATTGCACTGTCACCGTGTATCGTATTATGTAATAAGATGTGATTTTACTAATAGCAAGTATGACAGAATGTCTTAATCCTTAACTGCATATGATTGGTCAATATAGAATGATTAGATTTGTCACTTTAATTTGACCTCCAAATTGGATAATAATGATAATGTGCATGATTAATGTTTATTTCTGTCTGATTGGGTGTGATTTGTACTATGTCATGCACAAGCCAATGGTACATTCTTTGTGATCGACATGTTTGGATAAGACCTTATTGGATTTGTGGTTGGGCTCCTCCTCCCCCAGTATTGTTGATATGTTGAAGAAGTGTTCTAATGAAAGGGTGATGCATTTGTTAACACCATGAGACAAATTGTAACAAGGCTTGATTAGCGACCACAGAAGTTCCCACGCCTCTCTTATTTACATCCTCACAAAGACCGGATGAGCCTTACACTTTCTGGAGTTCACGGTCATGCTAAGTTTGGCATAAAACCACAACAACCCACTGCAGTCTAGCCATGGAATGACATATGGTTTGGTCTGTAATAAGGTCTAGATTATTTATAAAGTCCAGCATTGGAGGCCTTTGCAGACCGCCGAAGACATTGCATTGCACATCAAAAATGTATGTTTTATATTCACATTAGTGATGTATTATCTCATATATTCACATAATACAATATCCTTTTAGCTTGCGCAGCACATGTATCGTTCTGTCCATCTATCAATTAATTCTAAGCTGTTGAACATAGTTTTACCATTGGCACCTTCTCACTGAAGTCAATGCTGCAATGCTGTTCTGATGCTTGCCTGGTTGTCAGGCCGTTTCAGCATAAACCAGCTCTGCCTGTTAGATGATGCAGAAATAGAGTTGCACACAGGCAAGCGAGTGTATAGAGTTCCAAATAGTTCAAAGTGAATTACAGTGAGGTTGACATGTCTCTCTTGCAGCACGGAGCAGCTGGTGGTTAAGATACTGAAAGCCCTGGATCTCCCGGCAAAGGATGCCAATGGATTCTCAGACCCCTATGTCAAGATCTACTTACTGCCTGATCGGAAGAAGAAATTTCAGACCAAGGTATCTTTTTTACATTTCTGAAGCTGCTGTCTGCTTGCTGCTCTTACAATAATTTACAGTTCAGATGGCAGAGACTCTTAGGACTCATTAAGATTTGAATGTGTTTCTCAGTCTGCTTGCATTTAGATTTTTTTCTTGCTGCCCTAGTTCATCTAAAAATACATCTATATTAGCCTGTGCATTTTGAATTAACTTTATGCTTGTCTTTGTTTTTTTTTTGTTTTTTTTAGAGGGATATTTCTCCCAAAAAATTTTATTCTGACATAATTTGCTCACCCTCATCTCTTTCTAAACCTGACTTTCTTTTTTCCATGGAACAGAGATGGTGAATTTTTGAAGGATATCTAGGCCACTCTTGGCTCTCAAGCTCCAAAATAAAAAAGACACCATAAAAGTAGCATAAAATTGGTCAAAATTTGCACTATTATTCCATGTCTTCTGAAGCCATACAATAGAAATCGTGTGAGAAGCAGACCAAATTTAAAGGGATAGTTCACCTAAAAATTTGAATTATCTCATCATTTACCCACTTAATTCCATCCTAAGATGTGTTTGACTTTCTTTCTTCTGCTGAACACAAATTGAGGTTTTTTGTTGAATACTTCAGCTCTGTAGGTGGATTCAATGCAAGTGAATGGTGGCCATAACTTTGAAGCTTTAAAAAGGACATAAAGGCAGCATAAAAGTAATCCATATGACTCGAGTGGTTTAATCCAGGTCTTCTGAAGCGATATGATAGATCTGGTGAGAAATAAATACATTTTTATAAATCAATAAGTCCATAAGTTTTACGATAAATTCTCCCTGCACAGTAGGCAGCGATATGCATGAATAATGCAAATTATCAAAAACAATAGAAGAGTGTGAAAGTTGAGATTTATAGTAAAAAATGACTTAAATGTTCATTCTACTTCCAGGGAACCGAGCCATTTAATTAGCCACACCCCTCTTGCCAAATCCCGCACGCCAAAGATAATAAATGAGCTTTATTGAGACTGACATCGGGCAGAAACGGTTGTTTAAAACAACCGCAGCTAAATAGCACCCTCTAATAGACAACTGTCTAAAAATGTCGGTAAGCCTCAATAATTAGCTGCAACTATAATACTATGAGAACGTGCAAAATGATTGACTGGTCAAAAGCATCATTGTCCATGGTGCACGGACACATTTTTATTTGCTGTTTACAGAGTCTAGTGCTGTCAGAGGGAGATATCTTATGATACTCATTTCATTAATATCTTTCAGGGAGTAGGACAAATGTTTACCTTTCCATGGCCCTTCAAAATTATGTCCATCATTCACTTGCATTGTATGGACCTACAGATCGGAGATATTCTTCTAAAAATCTTCATTTGTGTTCAGCAGAAGAAAAAAAGTCCTACACATTTGGGATAGCATGAAGATGAGTAAATGATGAGAAAATGTAAATTTTGGGGTGAACAATCCCTTTATGACATTATTCACTTAAAGTAGCTATGTTCGATTCATAAGTTAGATACGCTGAGTTGGACCTTTTCATTGAATCACTTTGATACATTTAACAAAACCGGTCTGAATGATTGTTAAAAATTAGACTGATGCAGTTCTCGGTTAACAGCTGAATGGAGGCGAAGATTATCAGGGAATAAAACTTAAGTAATGATCTATTCTTCATACAATTGCTATAATATGGCTTTAGAATATTTGGAATATTGTTCGTAATATAGAGTTGTAAGGACCACTTTTATGACAAATTTATTTAGCTTTTTTTCATTTTCACGTTCATTCACTTTCATTAAACGAAAAAGAGTGGCTAGAACATTCTACAAAAATTCTCCATTGTGTTCCATGATAGAAAGAAACTCATTTGGGTTTTGAAAGACATTAAGATGTGTGAATAATGACAACATTTACATTTTTGGTTAAACTATTCCTTTACCTAATCTTTCGTTCGCTCCCTTCACTTATTCCCCTCTCAGCTACTTCACTTTTCTAATTTCATCTAATTTCCCTCACTTTCTCTCATTTCCACTCTCTTTTCCTGGCTCTGGTTCACAGGTGCACAGAAAAACTCTCAACCCTATCTTTAATGAGACTTTCCAGTTTGGTGTGCCCCTTGCTGAACTGCACTCACGCAAGCTCCACTTCTCCATCTATGACTTTGACCGCTTCTCCAGACATGACCTCATAGGTCAAGTGGTGGTGGATAACCTGCTAGACTTCAGCGAGGGAACTGGCGAAAAGCCTATCTGGAGAGACATTGTGGAAGGCACCGCGGTGAGATAATGACTGCAATACACATTAAAGGGTCATTAGACTTTAAACACAAAGGGTGGAATTTGCTAAGAATGAATTAGGCCCAATGATAGCCTAGTTTTCCTGATTCACTTAATGAATTATGCAAATTCGGTAACAGAACAAGCGCTTCCAAAACTTTTGTTATTATTGCAATTTGCACTGCACAATTCCCAATCTTGCAGGCAAGTTCTATGTGTTAATGTTATAGAGTATACAAGAGGCAAACTCAATCTGGGATACTTTATCCAGACACCTGAATCGGCTCTTTAAAATGTGAAAGTGCGCTCCGCTGCACTGCGTGTCTGGATATATGCCCAGTTATAATGCTCTTCTCCATCAATTGATCATCATTTGATGAATAACTGCTGCCACATCAACGGTAAATGTACACAAACAACTTTTTTTAATAAAACTCAGCTTACCACCTGCTTTCTGTGGACAGCCATAGCACACTGCTAATTGATCTACACAAATAGAGATTTGTGAATAAGGCACAATTTATAAAAAGCATAAATTACATTAAAAGAAAATTGTTCATTTAAATATGGTGCAGCATAATTTAAGCATATTGCATGTTTTGTTCGAATGGTTGTTTCAGTCATATGCAAAAGTGGTGTAACATTTTAGTGAATTCACCCCAAGATCTTTTTTCCACCTTTCTTGTTCAAGAACATTAGAACATTATGGTAATGGTGGCATCTTTGATGGTACTTAAAGGAATATTCTGGGTTCAGTACAAGTTAAGCTCAATCAACAGCATTTGTGGCATAATGTTGATTACCACTAAAAATATATTTGATTCCTTTTCTTATAAAAAGCTCAAATCTGGGGTACAGTGAGGCACTTACAATTTTTGGGGCCTAATTTTGTTAATTCTCATGTATTATTTGAGCTGTGATGTTGTTAAATCATAAATTTGTACAGTCATTTTAGGATTTTGGGGTTTGTTGACATTACATCGTCATGGCAACAAAGTTAACGTCTAGGTTACGAATGTAACCTCCGTTCTCTGGGAATGAGACGTTGTGTCGAAGAAGCGACACTAGGGGTCTCTCTTGAGCGCCGAATATACCTCTGATCTATGAAAAAAGGCCAATGGGAATTAGGCAGACAGTATTTGCATACCCTGACATACGGGTATAAAAGCGGAGAAATACACTGAGTTCATTCAGTAGTTTTCTGAGGAGCCAGACATCTCAGCGACGTGGCCGGGAGGACAGAATGTCTCCTTCCCTCCATCAGGGAATGGAGGTTACATCCGTAACCTAGACATTCCCCGTCTGTCGGTCACTTCGACATTGTGTTGAAGAGCGACACTAGGGTTCCAATTTAAATCACGCCATGCGCTGAGCCGTGCACGTGTACTGCTGACACAAGAGCGGGCAGGTATTTCACATGCAAAGGCGACCAGTTGTGTCAGACTGCATGTACCCTTCCCCAATGCCCCATAAAAAGTCATCGGAATCCTTTTGGTTACCCTAAGCAGGGGAACAAGGTGACACTTGCCAACCTGGGAACTGGCCGAGCCTAGCTGGGCCTCTTTTCTCTCTGTTTCTCGCATAGGGCCAAATGGCTGGGGCCCTTACACGCATCATGGGAAGGTGGTCTTACCCAGTTTCCTATTCTTTCAGGGGGAAAAGACCCTGCGGAAACCACACCTGCCCAGGGACGGGGAGGTAAATATAGCGAATACATCACATGGGCCATTCAGTTCACATGTGGAAAAATGCAGCGGTGGTAGATCCAGCCTCAATGAGGGGGGAGTTGCTACAGCACGGCGACCGGAGGGCAGCTGGAACTGCCTAAGGGAGACGCGGGTCCACTCGGGGACCGTACCTCGGAAAATACACACAGGAGGAGTCCACTCAAGAGTCCCGACCTGTGGAGCACCTATTCCAGTACAGGGTAGATTTGAGTACCCACAGTGGATTGGATCAGCAAATTCCTCCGCCGAATTGTGGATCTGTAGAGCTAGGGAGGAGTCATCCAGGGATCCGAATATACAGAATTCCCAGGGAAAGAAAGCACACAGTTTTACCTCGACCGAGAAAGGGCGCTAGGTGCAAGCGATCCACCCGGCCTGTCCGTCAGCGTGTTACCGAGTTCTACCAGCTTGGACCTGAGAAAACACGGGACAGTACTGACTCAACCCTGGGATTATAAAATCTTGCAAAGGTATTAGGTGTTGCCCAACCCACTGCTCTACATATGTCTGCCAGGGAGGTGCCCCTGGCCAGTGCCCACGAGGACGCAACACTCCTTGTTGAGTGTGCGGGGGTGTGATAGGCCAATGAAATGGCATCCACCACCCAGTGGGAGAGCCTCTGTTTGGAGACAGCGTTCCCTTTCCGCTGTCCACCAAAGCAGAAAAAGAGCTGCTCAGAACGTCTAAAGCTCTGCGTGTGGTCCAACTAGGTACGCAAAGCACATACTGGACACAGCAACGAAGGGGCTGGGTCTGCCTCCTCCCGGGACAGCGCTTGCAGGTTCACTACCTGGTCTCTGAATGGCATGGTAGGAACCTTGGGCACATAGCCCTGTCACGGTCTTAGGATCACAAGTGTGTCTGCCGAACCGAACTCCAGGCAAGTGTCGCTAAAAGAGAACGCTTGCAGATCCCCGAGGCAAGCGCGCTCAGCAGGGCAGTCTTTAGAGAGAGGGCCCTGAGTCCAACTGATTCTAGTGGCTCGAAGGGGGGTCTCTGAAGGCCCGTGAGGACCACTGAGAGATCCCAGGGGGGGAACAGGCTTGGCCTGGAAGGATTTAACCTCCGGGTACCTCTTAGGAACCTGATGATTAAGTCGTGCTTACTCAAAGACTTGCCATCTACTGTGTCGTAGTGGGCCGTGATAGCAGCAACATACACCTTCAAGGTGAAAGGGGACAGCCTCCCCTCCAACCTCTCCTGCAGGAATAAGAGCACTGATCTAACTGTGCACCTCTGTGTGTCTTCAGAACACCAATTTGCGAACAAGCACCACTTCAGGGCGTAAAGTTGCCTGGTAGAGGGGGCTCTGGCTTGGCTGATCATGTCTACGACAGTAGGTGGTAGACCAGCTAGATCTTCCGTGTCCCGTCCAGGGGTCAGACGTGGAGGTTCCAGAGGTCTGGGTGTGGATGCCAGAGCATGCCCCGTCCGTGAGAAAAAAGGTATTTCCTCAGGGGAATTCACCAGGGAGGGGCTGTAGCGAGGGGAGGTCTCTCGGGATGCAAACAGGTCTACATGGGGCTTGCCGAATCGTTCTCAAATCAGTTGAACCGACTGGGGTGAAGCCTCCACCCTCCACCGGGCCAGTGTTGTCGTGAAAGCACGTCCGCTACCACATTGAGGTCGCCGGGGATGTGAGTCGCTGCTGGCTCCAAAGGAGGAGACAACGGTGAGTCGCGACATGTGGTGGGAGCGTACACCGCCTTGCAGATTTATGTGCGCTACTGCGGTGGTGCTGTCTGACCTGACTAGAACATGTTTGTCATGAACTAAAGGGAGAAACTTCCGCAGGGCAAAGAAAACAGTCAGCAATTCTAGGCAACTGGTGTGCCAGTGCAGCGGGGCCCCTTTCCAACGGCCCGTGGCTGTGTGCCCGTTGCACACGGCACCCCAACCCGATATGGAGGCGTCAGTCATGACCAGGACGTGTTGGGACACCTGCTGCAAGGGCACTCCTGCCCACAAAAAGCAGAGGTCTGTCCAGGGTTTGAATGTTTGGCGGCAGGCTGGAGTGATCGTTACCCGGTGCGTGCCATGGTGCCATGCTCGTCTCAGGACTCGAGTCTGAAGCCAGTGGTGAAGCGGTCTCATATGCATCAACCCCAGCGGCGCGACCGGTGTAGAGGATGTCATATGCACCAGGAGACTCTGGAAAAGTTTTAAAAGGGACCGTTGTGCCTGGCCTGATGGTGGCGAGGTAGTCCAGCACTGACTGCGCATTCTCGTTGGTGAGACGTGCTAACATTGAGACTGAGTGTAACTCCATGCCGAGAAAACAGATACTCTGAACCGGGGCGAGTTTGCTCTTTTCTCGGTTGACCTGAAGCTCCAAACGGCTGAGGTGCCTGAGCACCTGGTCTCTGTGAGTGCATAGTAACTCTCGGGAGTGGGCCAGAATGAGCCAGTCATCAAGGTAACTGAGTATGCGGATGCCGGCTTCTCGGAGCGGGGCAAGGACAAAGTCCTCCCCTTTGAGACATCTCGAAGGGGAGGACTTTGTACTGATATTCCTGGCCGTGGAATGCAAACCGTAGGAAGGGTCGGTGTCGAGGCAGAATTGAGACGTGAAAGTAAGCATACAATCTAGATGCCGGATGCAAGTTAAGATGTGTGGAGTTTGTGCAAGGTCCGGTTGAAAACTCGCAAAGTCCAAGATCGGTCATAAGCCGTCACCTTTCTTGGTTACGATGAAGTAAATGCTGTAGAAACCCTTCTTCATCTCGGTTGGAGGGACAGGCTCTATCGCGTCTTTGAGTAAAAGAGTAGCGATTTCCGTGCACAGGGATTTGGCATGTTCGCCATGTACTGCGGAAAAGCAGGGGCGGGAGCCTGGAAAACTGAATTGCTTAACCGAGTCGAATGGTCCAGGCCACCCTTGGTCGATCGTCTCAGGAGCGCCTGGGAGCCTTGCGGGTCCTCGAGGGGGTCCATGAGACGGGGGGCGTCGACTTCCTGCGGGGTGCTCGACGCGTAGGCTAAGAGCTGGACCTGGGTTGAGACTGAGCAGGGTGTTTCATCGCCGCAGGAGGAAGCCCTTGGAGAGCAGACGGGGCATGGCCCATGGTGACAGGCTTGCGGTGGGGCAGGATATGTGAAATGGCCTCCGTCTGTTTCTTCACCACGGAGAACTGCTGGGAAAAGTCCTCGACGGTGTCACCGAAGTGCTCGAACTGGGAGACGGGCGTTGAGGAAGCGCACTTTGTCGGTCTCGCGCATCTTGACAAAGTTCAGTCACAGATGACATTCCAGGACCACGAGTGTGACCATCGCCTGCCTGAGTGACAGCACTGTGACCTTCGTGGCTCTGAGGGCGAGGTCGGTGAGGGACCAGTCATCCAACCACGATGGCTGTGGGGAGAACGGAGGGTTCCAGTCCAGCCCCATGCTGGCGGCGGCCCGGGCAAGCATATCGGACCTCTGCCACAGCCTGGGTGTGCTGGCCCGAAGGCGGCAGCCCAGGGGAGTCCTCAGCGTCAGACGCCACGCTCTCCGATGCAGTGGCGAGCTCATCCACCTCGAGCTCTAGAGGATAGGCAGGCTGGCTGTAAGGCGAGCCACTGTAAGGCAAGCCGCTGTTGCCTCGAGTCAACGACGGGGGGCGGGTGGTCCGATGGGGCGTACATGGCGGAGCTGCACCCACTGCCGTCCCCCCATCGCCAGCCGCATCGTCCTCAATCCCGTGGGAAGAAGAAGCAATGCAGGGGGCGGCTGGAGTGGCGTGCTTTCTGTTTGCAAGTGCCTCACTGTAACCCAGATTTGTGCTTTTCTAAAGAAAAAGAGGGACAAGTCAAAATACATTTTTGTGGTAATATATAGTATGCCACAGATTCTTTCGATTGAGCTTAACTTGTATTAAACCCAGAATATATCTTTGAACATCTCATTTAAGTATGCTGGTGAAGTTTAATGTTCATGATACAGTTGTTGACTCACAATTGAAAATCATGCATGATTACATGCTTAGCTGATGATTATGTGTCAGTGGGGATGTTTGTAATGGAGGTGTGAGGAGATGCAGTGATGCATGTACCTGTCCTTCCAGAGACAATTACAAAAAATTAGTGAAGGTCAGCTTTGCAAAGAAGCTTTTTATAGAGTTCTTCAGAAAATATCACAGCATCTTAAATGAGCTGTTTTTAGAAACTGTTTTTAGAAACATTTTTATCATCACCAGCATTTTATCATAGAATATTATTGTTTTGAATGGTGTTTATACCTTTCAGAGTGACACTTGAGCAGGGATAATAAATCAAATACAACACAAGCTTTAGTATGCTTAAACAGGAAGATTACATTTTCTGCAAGAAGCACAGCTAGGTCAGATGAAGGAAAGAAGATACATTTTGCAGCATTTACTCCTAAGTATGACAAGGCAAATATAAACTTTGCTCAGTGGTGCATGCTGGATTTGAGTATATTTGTGTCACATGTCTTAAATGGCTTGAATGGATATTTATTAAATGTTAACACTCATGATTCAGCCAATCAGCTGCTCAGGTGGCATAAACTTAATTTCCCACTCAGCTGGTAAGAAAATGAATTGAGGTATAATTCATTTTCGGTGTCCTGATGTGTGTAACAGAAAAGGCTGTGAAGCATTTAAATCATGTGTGGACTCAAGCCCAGCACTAGCAACTCCTACAGTTCTTTGAGATGTACCTCAGACACTTGATGCTTTTGATGAAATATTGAGGCTTTTTTGTTTACCTCTGCTGGCCTTGTTCCTTTTTCATTATAGCTTATGATTAATTCTGTCTGGCAGATCAAGAACCGAAGAGAAAGATAAAAGTCTCGACAAAGAGTTTAGGGCGGAAAACAGACCAAGCATCTCTTTCAGATAGGGAAATCTGTCTGTTTTTCTTTAAAGACATGCAAGTGATCAAAGATGACAAATGACGTTTTTTTTTTTCAAAATTAAACATCCAGAAGAATTTATTTGCAAGATCTATGGTGTGCTATCGATTACTACAGACAAAAATGTTTACTCCGTTTGTGAAAACATACTAAAATTGCATATAGTGAAATGCACCTACATTGTAGTCTAAGGAACAAGGCATTCTGGGTTTGAAAGCAGACATCTGCATTTCTTATATTTGTTAAAGTGCTTACTGTTCAGTATAATAATTATTCTGTACAAAAATGTGCTTATTTGAGCTGGAAATGTTTTATAAATAGTCCTTTTATAAAAATAGATTGTGTGTTAACAACATAATTCCCAATTGTCCCTAATCTGTACACTATGTAAACAGTCACTTGCGTGAATGTTAAAGGGATAGTTCAACCCCAAAAATGAAAATTCTCATCATTTACTCACCCTCATGCCATCCCAGATGAGTATGGCTTTCTTTCTTCAGCTGAACACAAATAAAGATTTTTAGTGAATGATGACCAGAACTCCAAAAGCTCCAAAAAGGAGATAAAGGCAGCATAAAAGTAATCCATCAGGCTCCAGTGGTTTAATCAATGTCTTTTGAGGAAATCAAGTTGGTTCTGAGTGAGAACAGACCAAAATATTACTTTTTCACTTCATATCGTGTCAATGCAGTCTCTAGGCACGATCATGAGCTCAAGCTTGTTTACACTTCCTGGTGCTTGATGCATACGAAGAGCGTTAGGTGGCGCTATAGGAAGTATAATCGAGCTTAATATCATTATCGCCAAGGAGACTGCTGTCAAGATATACAGTGAAAAAGGAGTTATATTTAGGTCTGGTCTCAAATAAAAACCAACTGGATTATATCAGAAGACACTGATTAAACCACTGGATGGATTACTTTTATGCTGTATTATCTCCTTTTTTGGAGCTTTTGGAGTTCTTGCCACCTGGAATCACTTCACATTGCATGGACCTACAGCCGTGGCCAAAAGTAATGGCAGTGACATAAATGTTGTGTTTCGCAAATATTTCTGCTTCAGTTGTTGTGTTGTTGATTCACATTGTTTCTAGATTATTGTGCAAAGTGATCAGATGCATTTTAAATAATTACAAAAAGCTTCATTGGCTAAAAAAAACTATCACAAAAACCCAAATTTCACAGTTTTTTGGTCCTGGCACAAAATGACCAGCCAGCATCATTTCACTAATCATATCAGCAGCACCTGGGAAATTGTGAACGAGTACTAGTCAGGTGAAATCTATCATTCTGATTGGATTATAAGAGCAGACTGATTGCTATTAAAGGAGGGAAGAAGTGCTTCCAATCATTGTGTTCTTGTTAGCAATGGTTACCTCAAAAGAAAGACATGCAGCCATCATCAACGCTAAGAATATTGCACCTGAAAGAACCATTTACCGATCAAGAACTTCAAGGGGAGAAGTTCAACTGCAATGAAAAAGGCTTCAGGACGTCCCAGAGTGTCCAGCAAGCGCTAGGACCATCTCCTCCTCAGGAGTCAGCTACGGAATCGCGTCACCACCAGTGCAGAGCTTGCTCAATATTGGCAGCAGGTTGGTGTGAGTGCATCTGGTATCAAAATGTCCTGCAAGAGCAACTTCTCCCAATGATGAAGGAGCAATTTGGTGTTCACAAGGCAAGAGTAATAATGAAGTGGCTCGGAGATCATTACATTGAAATTTTGGATCCGTTGGCCAGGCAACTCCCTAGAACTTAATCCCATAGAGAACCTGTGGTCAATCCTCAAAAGGTGAGTGGACAAGCAGAAGCCCACAAATTGTGATCAACTCAGAGCACTAATAAGGCAAGAATGGATCACCATCATTCAGGATTTGGCCCAGAAGCTGCTATCCAGCATGCCAGAGCGAATTGCAGAGGTTATGAAGAACAAGGGTTAACACTGTAAATATTGACTCTTTGCATAAATTGAGTGTTTTTCCTATAAAAGCCTTTAAAACTTATGAAACGCTTATCATTGTTTTCCAGTATACCATAGAAACATGTGAAAAAATAATCTACAAATACGGAAGCTAGATAGTGAATTAATGTCACTGCCAATACTTTTGGCCACAGCTTTACAGAACAGAAATATTCTTCTAAAAATGTTCGTTTGTGTTCAATAGAAAATATAAACTCATACACATCTGGGATGGCATGAGGGTGAGTCAATGATGAGAGAATTTTCATTTTTTGGGTGAACTAACCCTTTAAGAGGGTTTTCCAGCCATAGTCATGACAGGAGTTGAACATTTTAATATAACTTTGATTAAACTGCTAATCTTGTCTGTCAATGTTGTCTCATATTAACACATTTATGGCTCTGTTTTTGTGAGTGTGCAAAGCATTGCACTACGTCTTATCCAGTTTTCGTGAGAGCGCAAATTATAAGTGCAGTTTTCGTGCCAGTGCAAAGTGCGAGTGGGTGTGGGTGGGAGTGTTTGCGCTACTGTGGGTGTGGATGTCCGAACTGAGGGTGTATTTTATGTTAATTATGTTTTTTGCTAAAACCACTTTGTTATTTTGATTATATTTTCATTTCGTTTGAAGTGTAATTTGAGATGTAAAATTTTTTGGTTTCATTTTTTCTTGTTTCAATAAATTAATGTAATGTAGAAGTGAAGTGCGTGCTGATACAATCACTGTTAATACTAGTCATGATTTGTGTGTCAGTAGATGAACATTATTAATAATACTTACTGTACATTCTCTGTAATCCACATCCAGCCTACATCCACAACCTGAACCAAATTTTAAATGCGTATAAAAGGAACGTGTCCCATTTATAAAGGACGCACAACACAATGTAAATCCATATTTTATGCATACAGTCCATTTACACTACCAATTTTTTATGAATGTACTGTCTTTGTTTATATCGCTGGTGCTTGACAGGGGATAGACCATATAATAGGACTGAGATGGTGCCGGAGAAGAACCTCCATTGACCCAATTAGCGCCTTGCAAGGCGATTTCGCCAAATCAACTTGCGTCTAGACTTGGCGCACACTTGCACGAAAATACCAGCACTTCATGGTCATGCCCATTGACTTGGGCTTATGAGTTAAGGCACTGCTCTGCGCTTAACGCTTGCATGCTTAAAATAGGGCCCATAATGTTGCATTACAAGTAGTCTCTTGTGGCAGTACTGTGTTTGAAAGCTGACTTGTGTTGCTTTTTCTGTGTTGAAATACTTTTGCTTATCCCAGCTTATTATGCAACTGTAAGTAAGCCATTTGTTGATTAAAAACTGTGTCTCTGTGGCATTATAAAAGTTTGTTTTGAACGACTTGTCCATACTGACACAATAACAAGTTGTGTGCAGGACTATCTGTTTGTTTGATCAGCAGCAGACAATGGGGCATATTCAGAGAGATGTTTGAAAACAAACGTTTATTTATGCAATTCCGTGCGATGGCGCTAGTGCCACAGAAATTACAAACTTCAGCTTTAATGCTTATCTGTTGCAATGTTTTTGCCAATAGTCTTACTTTATTACTGTAAACACAATTCTTGATTGTCTATGCAAATTGAAGGACGAGTTGAAAATAATTTTTCTGTGGTAATGCAACCGTATGTTGCAGTCTATACAGCCTCATTTGAATTGAACATGGAACATTCCTTTTAAAAATATTTGATTTAGTCTTGATGACCACAGTCATTCCTTCAGTTTATCATTGTGTCTGGAGAACAGGACAAATTAATTATTTAAACATCACAAGAAAAAGTTAAATCGCTGAAAGGTTTCCATGAATTTCATGAGAAGCTTTTATTTTCCCATTTCTCTCAGTAATTGTCTTACTCTTACTCCAAAGTGAGCTCTGATGTGACCTTTGGACCTTTGGATTTATGCAGGAGAAAGCTGACCTGGGGGAGCTGAACTTCTCACTGTGTTACCTGCCAACAGCTGGTCGATTGACTGTCACCATTATCAAGGCCACCAATCTGAAAGCCATGGACCTCACAGGCTTCTCAGGTGCCCAGGCGTGCCCGCCATCCCTAGCTGAAAAATTCCCTCATAATTAACAGCAATGCCTCATTAGTGCCTCAGACATTGTAAACAGTCAGATGGGATGAAACCGCTGCTCATTAATAACTTCAATATCAGGGGGCTTGGGTAGCTCAGCGAGTATTGATGCTAACTACCACTCCTGGAATCACGAGTTTGAATCCAGGGCGTGCTGAGTGACTCCAGCCAGGTCTCCTAAGCATCCAAATTGGCCTGGTTGCTAGGGAGGGTAGAGTCACATGGGGTAACCTTGTGGTTCTTGCTCTCAATGGGGCGCATGGTGAGTTGTGCATGGATGCTGCGGAAAATAACGTGGGCCTCCACACGTGCTACTTCTCCAAGGTAACGCTCAACAGGCCACGTGATAAGATGCGCGGATTGACGGTCCCAGTCATGGAGGCAACTGAGATTCGTCCTCCATCACCCGGATTGAGGAGAGTCACTACACCACCACGAGCACTTGGAGCGCATTGGGAATTGGGCATTCCAAATTGGGGAGAAAAGGGGAGAAAAATAAATAAAAAACTTAAATATCACATGTCCAGAATGTGAATATTGTAATAACGTTAAAGATCATAAAAACATTTCTGAACATTTTGAATATCAAATAGCACCTCCAAAAAGCTGAATGTCAAAACAAAAACACTTTATAAAGGTATCAGCATCACAGTCATGAGGACAAGCGACATCTTTAATTGGTGTTGACTAATTTAATTATCACAGAAAGGCTTGAAGTAATGTAATAAAGATTCCTCTCATAGGAAATTATTATGCTGTACTATCACGGTGCATTATAAAAAAGGAACATTTGGTCCATGCTTCATTATACCTATACTAATGTATCATTATTGTCGACACAGTAATAATTATTAATTCTGTTATTAGCCTTATTTATCAAAGCGTTATGTTGTCAAAGCATTGTTGTTTCAAACCCATAAGACTTTTTTCCTCTGTGGAACACAAAAGAAAATGCTCGGCAGAATGTTTGCCTCTTTCACCATTCACTTTCATTGTAACTTTACAGCTGTTGCTGTTTCTTTGACAGGTTTTCACTCTCTTTCTTTATCTCCATTTCTATCTCTCACACTCAGACCCGTATGTAAAGGCATCTTTGGTTTGTGAAGGTCGAAGGCTGAAAAAGAGGAAGACCTCCATAAAGAAGAATACTCTCAATCCGACATATAATGAGGCTCTGGTCTTTGATATCCCCAACGAGAACATTGAGAATGTGTCACTTATCATCGCTGTCATGGACTATGACTGGTAAGATCATGACTGCTCTCTTCCTGTTTTGATGGAGTCTGGTATACATGCCACAATGCATCATGCTCTGTGCCATGATGCGAGGCTTGACAGGAAGGGTCCACTTCTGTCTGAAAGAGCCCATGAAATCCCTTGAAGAACACAGATTTCTGTCCTTTGTTGACGTATTTCCTTTAAAAACAGAAAGTTGAGGCTGGACATATAAAAGGGATTGTGAAATAGCCAATACGCTTTTATTGCATCACAGCCTTGAACCATGATTTGCAAGTCTATTGGGTTAGGGGTGCGAGGAGCGAGTTGGGGCATAGACCTGGAGGGCTGAATTGAAGAAAGAGAGTGTATTGGCTGTCCTGAAGGCCAGAGTCAAAGCATTGAATCTGATGCAGGCAGCTACAGGTAACAAGTGGAGTGAAATCAAGATTGGGGTTACGTAAGCCCTCTTTGGCTGATTGAAGACCAGACGCGCTGCTCCATTCTGGACCATTTGCAGTGGCTTAATCGTGCTAGCTGGAAGGCCGGCCAACAGGGCATTACAGTAGTCCAGTCTTGAGATGACCAGAGCTTGGTCAAGGATCTATGCAGCATATTCAGACAGGAAAGGTCAGATTTTCCTGATGTTGTAAAGTAAGAATCTGCAAGACTTGGTGGTTGATGTGGGCAGTGAATTTAATCTTGTCATCTACATCAAGCATAATGTACAGGATATGAAATGTCCTGCAGAATTTATGGTGGATGTGTTTTTCCAATCATTGCAAGAATTAAGCTAGCAAGTCAGTGGGAGAACTTCAAAAGACATCTGCATCAACAGACAATAATGTTGTCTGTTTTATTATCAAGATAATAAAAGTCTTCTTATCTTGAAGATCTTCATTGCTGAGAGTGATAGTTTGTCATTTAATTTGTGAATTAGTAAACCTGTTGCACATACAGTATTAGCTCTGCTAAATATAGGGCCATATGCCCCTGTGTGTCAGACTATTCCTGGTGGATGTCTGCTCTTTTGCATAAAGACAGACACCTCATGAATATACACGAAGGCCTAATACTAATGGAAGCAGTGTCTGGTGGTGAGACACTCTGTAACGCAGCCAATGTTTCTTGCCTGGTGGGCACACCTTAAATCACCTTTGTGTGTGTGTGTGTGTTTGTGTGTGGGGCACTTCTTGCAGCGTTTTAGTGCTTTAGACCTTCAGAGTCGCATTTATGGCTAGATTGTGCATTCGTTTGTTTTTACTTTTTGAGAAGGAAATATACCTAGATGTACAGTACCGATTCTACACTGAAAAAAATATTAAACCAAAAAATGTGGTTCATTTGGTACAGTAATATCTAAATTAACTGATTTGATTCACGTCAAAAATATTATTAATCGTGTCTGAATCATTATCACATAAATACATTGGCCTTACCAACAAAACTAATCCTAAGGGTCAGATCAGATATGAATAGCTCCTTAAGGTAATTTGTTTACACTTTTTAAAGTGTATACAGTATATAACTATACTATTAGGTGTAATGTGCCATCTATTCCCCTATCCTATTTTTCTGCACATATTATTGTGTGCTTTTTGTAGAACAAAATATGCCTTGCAAAAATCAAGTGCATAAAAATCTGTTTTAAGCAGTGCTTTGTTTTTTAGTTTTTTTCATTTAGCGATTCACAGCCGAGCTCTCCAATGCTTGTTTGTCGGTACGCCTCATGATTCCATTTCTCCCCATATGGCACAAGGTAATCCACCAACCTCTCCTAATGAACAGCTCTCCTATTCACCATAGATAATTTGAGTTTTCCTTAAATGAGATGAAGACATCTTTGTTCATGTAGATGGCTTGTACTAAACTCTGAAGGTTGCCTAAGGCTTACGTGATCCTGTCACCCTTGGATAAGTACAGGTCATTTATTTTATTTCAGCTGTGCCACTGTTTGACACAGATCTGCCATATACAGTGAAGTCAGATTGCCAATAGTATGATGTAGTTATATATTAGCAGTTATGGAGAGGCTTTTTGCAACACAAAAACCTTGTTTTAAGTCTTCACTAAAACTGTATTTGCTTTATTTTAGGAATTATTGTCAAATAAATAAAGGCAGGGCATAAACCCTGCTGGCACTCATGTGTTATTGCATGATAAGATTTAGCAGCATGTTCTTGGATCATTTGGAACATTTTGGAAATAGTGCTGGGGTAACATGAATCATCAGGGTTTCATCATCATTGTTTTCATCAGTCATCATGCTAGAGTGCAAGCTGTCATTAAAGCAGAATTCTGAATTTTATGTTTAGGCCTATTTTTCAACCTTTTACAAAACTTGTTATGCTGCTGATATAATTTATAATGAAAATATTTTTAATATTTGAAAATATTTGTGTGCAAAATAGAAGCATTTTCAGTAGTGGACAAGGCCATGTCCACACTAATCTGTTTAAACAAACTATACGTAGCGACACTATTAACATTTTCAGTAGTGTGACAGTGGTTTTCCTGTTACGAGCTACATTATCCATTATATTTGAGATATAGCACTAGTCAAGTCAACTCATTTTTATTTGTATTGCGCCTTTCACAACATGCATTGTTTCAAAGCAGCTTTTCAGAAGATCGTTGTTTAATTAGATAAAATATGATTGTGAATTGTGTTTAAAAATAAGTAATTAAATAATAATTGTATTTATAACATCTAGGTTATGGATGTAACCTCCGTTCCCTGATTGAGGGAACGAGATGTTGTGTCGGAGAAGCGACACTACACACACTCTCTTGAGTGCCGAATATACCTCTGATCTATGAAAAAAGGCCAATGAGAAGTTGGCAGCTAGAATTTGCATACCCCGCCCCCGGACATACAGGTATAAAGGCGAGGAAATACTATGAGTTCGTTCAGGAATTATTCTGAGGAGCCGGAAATGGTCCGGCCACTACATTGGCTCGGATCAGCGACGTGGCCGGTAGGACACAACGTCTCGTTCCCTCCATCAGGGAACGGAGGTTACATCCGTAACCTAGACGTTCCCCGTCTGTCAAACTCTCTTCGATGTTGTGTTGGAGAAGCGACACTAGGGGTCCAATTTAAATCACGCCATGCGCTGAGCCGTGTACGTGTTCTGCTGACACAGGAGCGGGAAGGTAATTTATGTGCCAAGGAAACCAGCGGTGTCAGACTGCACGTACCCTTCCCCAATGCCCCAAAAAAGTCATCGGAATCCTTCTGGTTACCCTAGACAGGGGAACAAGGCGACGCTTGCCAGCCTGGCTGGGCCTCTTTTCTCTCTATGTTTCTCGCATAGAGCAATAAACAGCCGGGGCCCTTACAAGCATCAGGGGATAGGGGGTCTTACCCAGTTTCCTATTCTTTCAGGGGGAAAAGACCCTGCGGAGACCACACGGTCTGGGTGTGATAGGCCAATGAAATGGCATCCACTACCCAGTGGGAAAGCCTCTGGGACAGCCTCTGAGACAGCATTCCCTTTCCGCTCTCCCCCAAAGCAGACAAGAGCTGCTCAGAACATCTAAAGCTCTGCGTGCGGTCCCGGTTGCGGTCACGTACGTGTCTGCCGGACCAAACTCCAGGCAAGTGTCACTGACAGAGAACGCTTGCAGGTCCCCGACCCTCTTGATGGAGGTGAGTGCGATCAGCATGGCAGACTTAAGAGAGGGGGCCCTGAGTCCAACTGATTCTAGCAGCTCGAAGGGAGGTCTCTGGAGGCCCGCGAGGATTACCGAGTGGTCCCAGGAGGGGAACAGGCTTGGCCGGGAGGGATTTAACCTCCGGGCGCCCCTTAGGAACTTGATGATTAAGTTGTGCTTACCCAAGGACTTGCCATCTACTGCGTTGTGGTGGGCAGTGATAGCAGCAACATACACCTTAAGGGTGGAAGGGGACAGACTCCCCTCCAGCCTCTCTTGCAGGAATAAGAGCACTGACCTAACTGCGCACCTCTGTGGGTCTTCGGCTCGGGAAGAACACCAATTTGCGAACAAGCGCCACTTCAGGGCGTAGAGATGCCTGGTAGAAGGGGCTCTGGCTTGGTTGATCGTGTCTACGACGGTAGGTGGTAGACCAGCTAGATCTTCCGCATCCCCTCCAGGGGCCAGACGTGGAGGTTCCAAAGGTCTGGGTGCGGATGCCAGAGCGTGCCCTGCCCCTGAGAAAGAAGGTCCTTCCTCAGGGGAATTTTCCAGGGAGGGGCTGTCGAGAGGAGTACGAGGTCTGAGAACCAGACCCGGGTGGGCCAATAGGGAGCCACTAGTGTGACTTGTTCCTCGTCCTCCCTGACCTTGCACAGCACCTGTGCAAGAAGGCTCACTGGGGGAAATGCGTATTTGCGCAGCCCCGTGGGCCAGCTGTGTGCCAGTGCATCTGCCCCGAGGGGAGCCTCTGTTCGGGCATACCAGAGCGGGCAGTGGGAGGTCTTTAAGGAGGCAAACAGATCTACCTGGGCCTCACTGAATCATTCCCAAATCAGCTGGACCGACTGGGGATGAAGCCTCCACTCTCCGCTGGGCAAACGTTGTCGTGACAGCGCGTCAGCTATCACATTGAGTTTGTCAGGGATGTGAGTGGCATGCACGACGGGCGAGTCATGCCATGTGGCGGGAGCATACGCCGCCTTGACGATTTATGTATACTACTGCGGAGGTGCTGTCTGACCTGACTAGGACATGTTTGCACCGAACTAATGGGAGGAACTTCCGCAGGGCAAAGAATACAGTCAGCAACTCTAGGCAATTTATATGCCAGCGCAGTGGAGCCCCTCTCCAACGGCCCGTTGTGCCCGTTGCACACGGTGCCCCAACTCAGTCTGAACGCTCGTTGGTGAGGCGTGCTGACATTGAGACTGAGTCTAACTCCATACCGAGGAAAGAGATGCTCTGAGCCGGGGTGAGCTTGCTCTTTTCTCGGTTGACCTGAAGCCCCAGGCGGGGGGTGGTCTCTGTGAGTGCATAGTGTGGCCTCCATCTGTTTCTTCACCGCGGAGAACTGCTGGGTGAAGTCCTCGACGGTGTCGCCAAAGAGGCCGAACTGGGGCGTTGAGAAAGCGAATCTTGTCGGTCTCACGCATCTTAACCAAGTTCAGCCACAGATGACGTTCCTGGACTATGAGCGTGGCCATCGCCTGCCCGAGTGACTGCGCTGTGACCTTCGTGGCTCTAAGGGCGAGGTCGGTCGCTGGGCGCAGTTCCTGCAGCACATTGGGATCAGGGCTACCCACGTGCAGCTCTTTGAGCGCCTTGGCCTGTTGAACTTGCAGGAGGGCCATGGCGTTCAGTGGCATGTCCGGTAGTGCTGTAGGCCTTCGCGGTCAGCGAAGATGTTGTCCTACAGACCTTGGAAGGGAGCACAGGGCGACCCCGCCTGGTGGTAAGGTTTCCGGGACACAGGTGGAGCACAACAGTCCTATCCACCGGGGGAATCGCCGTGTACCCGTGGGCCGCTCCGCCGTCGAGGGTAGCTAGAGTGGATGAGCGAGTGGCTTTGTGACGGGTGGAGAAGGGTGCTCTCCACAGTGATGTCAGCTCATCATGCACCTCCGGGAAAAACGGGACCGGGGGGGTGTAGCTGTGAGCGGCGCCCAGACCCCAGGAACCAGTCATCCAACCGCGATGGCTGTGGGGAGGACAGAGGGTTCCAGACTAAGCCCACGCTGGCGGCTGCCCGGGAAAGCATATCGGTCATCTGAGCCTCAGCCTGGGCATGCTGGGCCTAACGCTCCAGAGGATAGGCAGTCTGACTGTGAGGCGAGCCGCTGTTGCCTCGAGCACGGACGGGAGTCAACGAGCGTGCCGGGGGACGGGTGGTCCGAGGGGGGTACCCAACAGAGCTGCACCCGCTGCCATCCCCAGATCGCTTCCAGCGCCACCCGCACTGTCCTCAATCCCGTGGGAAGAAGGAGCAATGCGGGGGGCGGCTGGAGTGGCTCGCTTTCAATAGAAACGTCACGACCGCAACATTGCCATGGTCATGCCCTCGCAGTGAGAGCATGAACCATCCACAAACGCAGTCTCAGTGTGATCGCTGCCCAGACACACGAGACAACATCTGTTGCCGTCTGAAGCGGAGAGCACTCTACCGCATCCAGGAACTACACAGGGGTGGAAAGGCATCTTTAAAAAGACGCGTCCTGAAAAGGACGTTCAACGCCGCTGTGTATTGCTCTTTTAGTGAAAATATATTCTTTTAGAGGAATCACTCTTTTAAATATCTCTCTTAGAGTTTGTTTTCTGCGCTGTCGAAGCGCCCAGGGGCAAATTACACTGCCGTGCAAGAAGGAGAAATAGCCGCTGTAATGTGCCGTCAATCCAACAGCATGCAAAGCGTCAGAGGAATACTGGAACAGGTGTGACTTGAAGGAAACAGCATGCACAACCATCGGATCAGAAGAAATTTTCTGAATGAACTCGTAGTATTTCCTCGCCTTTATACCCGTATGTCCGGGGGCGGGGTATGCAAATACTAGCTGCCAACTTCTCATTGGCCTTTTTTCATAGATCAGAGGCATATTCGGCGCTCAAGAGAGACCCCTAGTGTCGCTTCGCCGACACATTTTATTGCGAATGCAGCAATGCACTCACCTAAACCGTCTCTCTCTCTCATATGTACAGCCGTGGTCAAAAGTATTGGCAGTGACATAAATTTTGTGTTTTGCAAAGTTTGCTGATTTAGTATTTGTAGATTATTTTTTCACATGTTTCTATGGTATACTGGAAAACAATGATAAGATTTTCATAAGTTTTAAAGGCTTTTAGTGGCAAAAACATTCAATATATGCAAAGAGTCAATATTTACAGTGTTAACCCTTGTTCTTCATAACCTCTGCAATTCGCTCTGGCATGGTGGATACCAGCTTCTGGGCCAATTCCTGACTGATGGTGATCCATTCTTGCCTTATTAGTGCTCTGAGTTGATCACAATTTGTGGGCTTCTGCTTGTCCACTCACATTTGAGGATTGACCACAGGTTCTTTATGGGATTAAGTTCTGGGGAGTTGCCTGGCCAACGGATCCAAAATTTCAATGTAATGATCTCCGAGCCACTTCATTATTACTCTTGCCTTGTGACATGGTGCTCCATCATGTTGGAAAATGCACGGATCATCTCCAAATTGCTCCTGGATTGTTGGTAGAAGTTGCTCTTGCAGGACATTTTGATACCATTCTTTATTCATGGCAGTGTTTTTGGTCAGAATTGTGAGAGAGCCCACTTCCTTGGATGAAAAGAAACCTCACACATGGATGCTTCACTGTTGGCATGACACAGGACTCATGGTAGCGTTCACCTTTTCTTCTCAATTTTCGATTTTCCAGATGTCCCAAACAGTCAGAAGGGGGCTTCATCAGAGAAAATATCTTTGCACCAGTCTTCTTTGTACAATCCTTGTACTTCCTGTAGAATTTCCGTCTGTCCTTGATGTTTTTCTTGGAGAGAAGGGGCTTCTTTGCTGCCCTTCTTGACACCAGGCCATAGTCCAAAAGTCTTCCCCACACTGTGCATGCAGATGCACTCACACCACCCTGCTGCCAATATTGAGCAAGATCTGCACTGGTGGTGACACGATTCCGTAGCTGACTCCTCAGGAGGAGACGGTCCTGGCGCTTGCTGGACATTCTGGGACGTCCTGAAGCCTTCTTCACTGCAGTTGAACCTCTCTCCTTGAAGTTCTTGATGATCTGGTAAATGGTTCTTTCAGGTGCAATATACTTTGCAGCAATTTCCTTGCATTTGAGGCCATTTTGATCCAAAGCAATAATGGCTGCATGTCTTTCTTTAGATGTAAACATTGCTAACAAGAACACAATGATTGGAAGCACTTCTTCCCTCCTCTTATAGCAATCAGTCTGCTCTTATAATCCATTCAGAATGATATATTTCACCTGACTAGTACTCGTTCACACGTTCCCAGGTGCTGCTGATATGATTAGTAAAATTATGTTAGCTGGTAATTTTGTGCCAGGGCCAAAAAACTGTGAAATTTGTTTTTTTGTGATAAATACAAATTTTTGGACAATGAAGCGTTTTGAAATTATTTAAAATGTATTTGATCACTCTGCACAATAATCTAGAAACAATGTGAATCAGCAACACTGAAGCAGAATACTTTGCGAAACACAAAATGTATGACACTGCCAATACTTTTGGCCACGGCTGTAGTGCTGGGAAATCCAAATCATTTAAGTGAATTGGTTCTTCTGCAGAGTTCAGTTAATATAAACAATTCACTTATATTTAGCATTGGGAACTCCAGTTTGTTTAGACTGATAGAAAAAAATGACACAATTCATTTTCCCCTTTGGAAGAAGTCAATGTCTTCTTTAATGAATCGTACTATTTAGTTAATTGCTGATGTCATCACTATATTTTTTACTTATTTATATATAAGGTGTTTCTAGTTGTATTAGTTTATATTAAAGGTTTTTCCTCATTAAAAAATGTAACTCCTAAAGACATGAATTGTAATTTTGCAATATATGTAGGAAATCATGACCACTCACAGTACAATTAAGACACCAGTCATATCAGTAACTTTATAAAAGCTGTTTTATTCTACATGGAGAGGGTCCAAACATGGGAGCTGCCATCATAGAAAAAATCATAGAATCACATGACCAGCCAAATACTACTCGCTTAATCTCAGTAACCGTCCTGCTATTTGACACTTTCCCTCATTGATTAAAGTAATCATGCCTGACTGTGAAATCAAACTTTCTACAACAGCATCTGAAACTGAAAACTATTGATTTTAAATGATGCTGCATCCAATCCACTAGGTGTCAGTACAAGTCCAAGATGACACAAAGACAAATGTTACAGAATGCACCTAAATGTTTTTTTCAATTTAATGTTGTCACCCTAATTGTTTAATATCAGGTGATATTATATAATTCTAAAATCATAACTTCTTATAGGGTTAGGGTTTTAAAGAGTACTTAACGTTATTAGTAGCTAAGCTTGGGAAACTACAATTTCAAAGTAGCTGCAACATCATCATTTCCAAAGTATGCAGTACTCGAGAAGTGGAGGTGGAGGTGGAGGAAAATAATGTTCCAGTGTGAATGAGAGATGTAAGCTTAGTAAAATCAATGCATTTTTAAATGAAAATATGTCAGTGTGAATGTGCATTACACTCCATATATAATTTTGTATGTATCTACTTATTTAAAACATAAACAAAATGGAAGTGTCAAAATGGCTAAATATCAGCCAATAAATTGGCCTGGCCAATGACTAGATGATGGTAATATTGTTCCAAGGCCATCAAGGATGTAGATCCAGGAAAATGTCCTACTTGGATTTGTCAATCTGGCATGACAGCCATCTTTTAAATCAGCGCTGTTCTCCTAAATTGTTCCTGCAATTGGTATAATCTTTCCAACGTGTTTGTTTTGCTTGTTATTTCATTTCAAGCTAGAAGCTTTTCAAACTCACTTTTCAGGGTAATTAAGTGATTATGACACCTCTCTCTCTCTCATCGCTCTCTTTTCTCATTTTCTCTATTTTATTATCTCAATAATCAGTACTTCTATCATAAACAGCTTCCCATCTGTCCTCTGTGAAAATTTCTCACTGAAATCATTGATCCTGTACCCTGTGCCCCTGCCTCATTTTGTTCATCTCTGTAATTCAATAATTGGGATGTACCTCTGTCTCTCTCCCCTTCTGTTCTCTCTGTTTGTCTGTGTAATTATGTGATCTCTCAGTCTGTATCTGTGTAATTAAAGGACTGTGTATGGAAACTCTCAGTGTGTGTGTGTGTCATAATGGTCAGGTTAGAATATGACAGAGAAGGGTCTCTCTTTATCTTTCTAATTATATTATGGCGATTGGGTCTGCATTTATATTGTGTGCTTTCTCACTCATTATGCGCGCTCCTGTCTCTCTGTTCCTGCATTCTCTATACCTCTATTCCAATTGTTGTATTGGATGAGCTGTGCTCTATGTCTCTGCTTCATGTCTTAGCCTAACTGCATTAATTCACTCTCTCCCTCCCACTCTCTGTCTCTCAGTATTGGTCATAATGAGGTGATCGGGATGTGCCGTGTTGGCAGTGATGCTGATGGGCCGGGAAGGGAGCACTGGACAGCCATGCTGGCGAATCCCCGCAAACCTATTGAACACTGGCACCAGCTGGTGGAGGTAGACAGTGTGACCACATGGAGTGTGTGTGTGTGTGTGTGTGTGTGTGTGCGCGTGCGTGTGTGCGTGTGTGTGAGAAAATCAATTAATGTGCTCTGTGTGTTATTGTGTGCAGGCAGTGAACTCTATGTACGCCAAGTCTTATTAAAATGACTTTAACCTTGATTTCAACCTTCATTTTTGCACTTGATGCATATCCGTCCTTATAGTGTACACTGTTGAAGCAGGTTTACATATCTTGGATAAGACTGAAAAAAACCAAATCTAAATAATCTCCCTGGTAGCACCTTTTTTTAAAAAAAAAAAAAAAAAAAAAAAACCTGTATAATGTACATTATGCATTAAATCTGTGTTTTTCAATCATGGTCCTAGAGGACCCCAGCACTGCACATTTTAGATATTTCACTTATATGACACACCCACTTATCAGAAGAATCAGATGTGTTAGATAAGGTAGACATCCAAAATGTGCAATACTGGAGAATTAGATGTGTTAGATAAGGTAGACATCCAAAATGTGCAATGCTGGAGTCCACCAGAGCCAAGATTGCGAAACACTGTTAAAGGTATTTTTAATTCATTATAATGCATTCATGATACCTTACAATAAACCTATTATATAAAATACCTATTCTGGTATATCTGATTATACTATATTATTGCAAAATCAACACCTTTACAGGGTTCAGGATCAGGATCCAGTCACAAAGTGGAATGGCACTGAGTCCCCCTGAAGGGGTTTATTTTGCAATAATGACTGGCTGTCTGTACATTACCTAGCTTATTAGACAGCTACTTAACAAATAAATATATGGACATGTCAATATTTAAGTGGAAATTATTTAATTATGTGAGAAGAAAGATACTGCAAAGTGACATAAAAGACATAAAAGAGTCAATACCCATTTACATTTGTTCAAAGATTTGTTATTGTGTGTTATAATGCATTATATTCTTTAACCCTTTAAGCTCGGATTGAGGAAAAAGTTATTATCAAAATATCAACAACTACAGTCTTGACCAACATAAAATAGGTATCACTTTAAAGCTTAGAAGCTGTACTTTACAATGCATGTAGTCTTTATGACCAAAACTGAAAAAGTGCTTTGAAAGTGAAGTGTTCCGTTTTGATAATTTATTAAAAATGTTGCACTATACAAATGATTGTAATCGTTAAAAACATCAAACTGTTCAAATAGCCATAAGTCATATGTTGTTGGATAGTTCTCAAAGAGCAGAATAAAAACAGCCTACATGTTACATGTAAACAGGTGTTGCTTATAAGCTGTGTTTTCGCGTATAACTTCATTAAAAATATAAACATACCGTTATTTAGAGGAGGGGATTCCCATTTAAACGAGCCCATGGACAATGTAATCGGATGCTTAGATCATTAGATAATCCACACGTAGCACAATGTGCATATAGCATTTATGTGCTATCTGGATAATCAGAAATTATGTAGCACATTGTAAATAATAAATGTATCAATTGTCACACATTATACATACATTTCTGCATATACATGGTGAAATTATTTATTTTTCACATATCCCAGCTAAGCTGGGGTCAGAGTGCAGGGTCAGCCATGATACAGCACCCCTGGAGCAGATAGGTTCAAGGGCCTTGCTCAAGGGCCCAACAGTGGTGTCTTGTTGGTGTTGGGGCTTGAACTCCTGACCTTCTGGTCAGTAACGCAGAGCCTTAACCGCTGAGCCACCACTGCCCGATAAGATTCAGAGGTGGAAGTCATCCAAATATGGGCAGATAGGATTGTCTACTCTAATTACATATGACATATACTCAATGATGGCTCAAATGACACAGAATGGAACTGAATAAGATTTAATTACTACATTTATTGAATTTTGAAATACAATTAATTTTGATAACATTAACCTTCCCAATCATAGATAAATGTAATGAAGCCCACCTGCCCACATCCCTCAAAAAAAGGGACAAAATTAACTCTAACTAAATCACACAAATTTGCTGGGAATAAAATACCCAAATACTTAATGCCCTGTTTGGGCCACTGGAAGGCGCTCGACTGAAAAGCCATTACCAGGCAGTACGCTATCAGAGCCAAAGCTCTGGATTTAGACCAATTAACTCTGTATCCTGAGAATTTAGAAAAGGAATTAATACATCTGTGGAGGCAAGGCATAGATCTAGTAGGGTCAGGAGACGAATAATAAAATATCATCTGCATAAAGCAAAAGCTTATGCGCCACATCTCCCGCCACCACCCCTGGAAAATCATCCGCCTTTCATATCGCAGCTGATAATGGTGCCAGGGTAAGACAGAATGATAATGGGGAAAAAGGGCAACCTTACTGAGTGCCCTTATCCTTAGTTAAATAATCTGAAATTAATCAATTCATTTGTACCGCTGCTACCAGCTGTCTATAAAGTAACTTAATCAATCCAATAAAAGTATTCCTGAACCCATACATCTCCAAAATCTTAAAAAGATAATCCCATTCTATCATATCAAATGCCTTTTCGGCATCAAGTGAGATGGCAGTGACCGGAGTCGGATCATTCGTCACTGACACATGACACATGATATTGATAAAATGCCTAATGTCATCAGAAGAGCTATGGCTTGAATAAACCCCACCTGATCTATATGTACAAGAGATGTCATAACGTTTCTTAATCGGTTATTCAACATTTTTTTTTATATTTTAACGTCTAGCTGGATCAGGAAAATTGGACGGTAACTCTTACACTCACTTGGATCTTTGTCATTTTTAAGTATCAGAATGATCCGGGCTTGCATCATGGCTGGCAGGAGCTTTTCATTCTTTAATGATTCCGTATAAACTTCTAGCAAAGGTGGAGCCAATTCTGTAGCATAAGATCTAAAAACTCAGCGGCAAAGCCATCTGGCCCCGAAGCCTTGTCTGTAGGCAAGGCCTTAATTACCTCGCCAAGCTCCTCCAAAGTTATCTCAGAATTAAGAGAATTATTTTGCTCAGTCGTCAGTTTAGGAAGTTCTAATGGTTCCACAACATTTCTAATATCCTCATCAGTAGACAAAGATATGGAACTATAGAGATTAAGACAGAATTCTCTAAAAGCATTATTAATATCAATGGCTGAGGTAAATATTTCACTACCAGCAGATTTCACTGAGGAAATGGTAGAAAAAGACTCTCTCTGTTTTATATATCTAACCAGAAGTTTTCCTGCCTTGTCATTAATGCAACTTTAGTGCAACAATCAAACCCCAAACATTCCCCCAAACCAAACAAACAGAAAAAAGAAAAACGTGTGCATTAACCCTGCACACAACAGCGCCAACTGGCATTCATCCCTCTAAACATCACTCTGAACTCAAACAGTCCATGTACGTCTACGACAACTTTGCCATCGGATTGCTCAAGTCTTTCTATACAAATTTTGTGAGACAGAATTGCACAACAAAAGATAATCTATAAAACAAACTCCAGCCAATAGGTGGAATAAACACAAAGAGCATGTTCATCCACATAACTGTCCATCCGCTTGGCGGAACCAGCAAAAAAAATAAAAAAATGGTGCTCCATTTCCAAAGACAGTCAAATAAATGTTAAGTGAGCAGCCCATTCGGCTGTTACATGAGTGCAACAAATGACCTAATCACGCCAATGACTTGAAAGAAATACTCAACAAAACAAACTCCAGCCAATAGGAGGTATAAGCACATAGAACATGCATATTCATTCACAGAACTGTCCCGAAAGAGTGTTACTCCACAAAACAAACTCTAGCTGCTAGGCTAAACTAACACAAAAAGAAACAAAAAAGGCGCTCTGTTTCCTCGGACAGTGAAGTGAATATTCAATTAGACATTCTCCTTGGCTGCAATGTGAGGACCACAAAATAACTTACTCCATTGACTTTATGAAGGACATAGCTTGCTGGGGACGTGAAAATGTTTTACTGACATTCTTAGCATCTATTCTCAATTTGGCCGGGAACATCTGTGCAAAAGCGACCTTCCGTTGATGTTCGAGTTTCTTGCATTCCTTGAATCTATCACATTTCTCTCTTGTCGAATTCACAAAGTCTGAGAACAAGAAAATTCTGTGGTTCTTCCAAGAATGCCTTCCTTTACTCCTTGCCACAAGTAACACAAGATCTTACTCAGATGATCTCAGAAATTAGGCCAGAATTGATTGAGGGCTGTCTCCCTCAGCGGATTGCCAAGCCGAAACCCTCTGAGCACGATCAATTTCCAGTTTATGGCCTATTATGTCGAACAGACTCAGAAAGAGCCCGTACAGGAATTTTTCCATATCTTGACCCTCTTCGGCCTCAGGAATTCCATCAATACAAATGTTATTCCGCCGGCTTACGCTTTTCCATGTCCTCCAACTTCTCCCAGACATTCTCCAAATCCACCTGGGTAGCAGATTAGCAGATAATTCCCTCTCCGATGACTCCAGATAATCTATTCGATTCTCGACATCACCCACTCTTGTAACGACCTCAGTGAATTTCGTCTCCATGGCAGTGGAGCAACGACCTTCATCAGCATTGCCGACATGTTCAACATCTCTTGCTGAATTTCCCTAATTTCTCTGACCAAATTGGCTCCCGGGCTCGGGGCCTCAGCGGGATTGTTAGCTTGAGCACTTAAGTGTCTTTTAATGTCTCCAGAGCATGTGTAACCCGCTCACACACACACAAGATGAGACAGTCACAATGTTGGTTGAAAACCGCTTTATTAAATAAAAAAGCAGTCCAGACAAACGTACAAACAAGGGGGCAAATCCAATGAAGAGTAGTCGTGGGAAGCGTGAGGTCAAAAGCCGGGGAATCAAGATAACAATAACAAGAGGGTCGAGGACGGGAAAACAGTTAACAACTAGGGACAAGTGGGAACGGAGACAGGGGAACAAGTTGGCAAGCTAAGAGGTAAAACAGTAGGGAGGTCAAAACTAGACGAGACTAGCAGGGCAACGATACGGGGAACTAAATACATACAATAACCAACCCGAGTGAAACGAAAGGGTTGTGATATATATAGGGGAACAAACGAGCGGTGCAGGTGAAATGAATAACTAGGTGATGGGACGAGTGCAGGTGTACATAATAAAGGGGTGATTGAGAAGCGCGTGAGTGCAGGTGGTCATAATGTTCAGGCTGCAGCGAGTGAGACGAGAGCATGAGTCAGAGAGGGAGAGAGTTACTGAGCGAGAGCTCGTAATAGCAGAACGAGCGTGTGAGCTCGTGAGGGAGGAAACAGAGCGTACGAGCTCAAGGGGGCGGAGCGAGGAAGCGGGAAGCGAGCATGCTCGCGGAGTGTATGGGTGCGTGCTCGAGGAAGCGGAGATGGGGCAGAGGAGCGGGGTTCGTGACAGTACTCCCCCCTCTGAATAGGACGGCTCCTGACGGCCACGCTGGGTTGCGTAGCTCAAGGGGACAGAACGAGCGTGTGAGCTCGAGGGGACAGAACGAGCGTGTGAGCTCGAGGGGACAGAACGAGCGTGTGAGCTCGAGGGGACAGAAGGCACAAAAGGGGAATGAAACAGTCCATGGGGGTCAACGGGCAGTTCAAGGCAAGGTCAGGGGGAACATAGTGGACAGGCGGGTGGTCGGGATGTCTAGGGGGCAGCCATAGGGCAGAGACTGGGTCAGGAGGTCTGGAAGGCGACTGGAGGACAGGGACTGGGTCCGGGGGTCTGGAAGGTGACCACCGGACAGGAATAGGGTCCGGAGGCCAGGGAAGAGGCTACAGGACAGGTAGAGGAATGGTAACAAGGGGAGCAGGCAAGACCCAGTGAGGAAAGGTTTCAGGGGGCGGAGCCGTGAAAGGCGGAGTCGTGGAGGACTTGGGAGACTGAGCCTTGGAAGGCGGAGCCGTGAGAGACTCGGCAGGCGGGGAATTGAGAGACAGAAGAGGCGGCGCCGAGGGAGGCTCAGGAGACGGAGCCGAGGGAGGTGGAGTCGCAGGAGGCCCCAGGGGCGAGGCCCTGGTGGGCTCTGGAGGTGGAGCCGAAGGAGGCTTTAGGGGCGAAGGCCTGGAAGGCTCAGGAAGTGGAGCCCATGGAGGTGGCGCCGTAGGAGGCTCCAGAGGTGAAGCCCTGGAAGGCTCTGGAGGCAGAGCCGAGGGAGGTGACGCCGTGGGAGGTGGCGCTGTAGAAGGCTCCAGGAGTGAAGCCCTGGTAGGCTCTGGAGGCAGAGCCGGGGGAGGTGATGCCGTGGGAGGTGGCGCTGTAGAAGGCTCCAGGAGTGAAGCCCTGGTAGGCTCTGGAGGCAGAGCCGGGGGAGGTGGCGCCGTAGGAGGCTCCAGAGGTGAAGCCCTGGAAGGCTCTGGAGGTGGAGCCAAGGGAGGCTTTAGAGGCGGAGCCGCAGGAGGCTCCAGAGGCGAATCTCTAGAAGGCTCTGGAGTCTTAGGGAGCAGAGCCGTAGGAGGCTCGGGTGGTGGAGCCATGGAAGGCTCGAGAGGCGGAGCGTAGGAGGCTCGAGAGGTGAATCTCTAGAAGGCTCTGGAGTCTTAGGGAGCAGAGCTGTAGGAGGCTCGGGTGGTGGAGCTGTGGAAGGCTCAAGAGGCGGAGCCCTAGGAAGCTCTGGAGTCTTTGGGAGCAGAGCCATGAGAGGCTCGGGAGGTGGAGCCGTAGGAGGCTCTGGAGGGGGAGCCGTAGGAGGCTCGGGAGGCAGAGCCATAGGAGCCTCTAGTGGCCGAGCCCTGGGAGGCTCGGGAGGTGGAGCCGTAGGAGGCTCTGGAGGGGGAGCCGTAGGAGGCTCGGGAGGCAGAGCCATAGGAGCCTCTAGTGGCCGAGCCCTGGGAGGCTCGAGAGGCTTGAGGGGGGGAGCCCTGAAAGACTCGAGAGGGGGAGCCCTGAGAGGCTTGAGAGGGGGAGGAGCCCTGAGAGACTCGAGGGGCGGAGCCCTGAGAGGCGGAGGAGCCCTGAGAGACTCGAGAGGCGAAGCCGTGAGAGGCTTGAGGGGTGGAGCCATGAAAGACTCGAGAGGGGACGCCCTGAGAGGCGGAGGAGCCCTGAGAGACTCGAGAGGCGAAGCCGTGAGAGGCTTGAGGGGTGGAGCCATGAAAGACTCGAGAGGGGACGCCCTGAGAGGCGGAGGAGCCCTGAGAGACTCGAGAGGCGAAGCCGTGAGAGGCTTGAGGGGTGGAGCCATGAAAGACTCGAGGGATGGAGCCCTGAAAGACTCGAGAGGCGAAGCCGTGAGAGGCTTGAGGGGTGGAGCCATGAAAGACTCGAGGGATGGAGCCCTGAGAGACTCGAGAGGCGAAGCCGTGAGAGGCTTGAGGGGTGGAGCCATGAAAGACTCGAGGGATGGAGCCTTGAGAGACTCGAGAGGCGAAGCCGTGAGAGGCTTGAGGGGTGGAGCCATGAAAGACTCGAGGGATGGAGCCTTGAGAGACTCGAGAGGCGAAGCCGTGAGAGGCTTGAGGGGTGGAGCCATGAAAGACTCGAGGGATGGAGCCCTGAGAGACTCGAGAGGCGAAGCCGTGAGAGGCTTGAGGGGTGGAGCCCTGAGGGACTTGAGGGGTAGAGCTCTGGGAGGCTCGTGAGGAGGAGCCCTAGGAGGCTCGTGAGGGGCCCTTGGAGACTCGTGGAGGCGGAGCCCGGGAGGGCTCAGAGGGGCGAGCAGAACCCGGCAGAGCCGTGGGAGACTCTGAGGGCGGAGCAGAACCCGGCAGAGCCGTGGGAGACTCTGAGGGCGGAGCAGAACCCGGCAGAGCCGTGGGAGACTCTGAGGGCGGAGCAGAACCCGGCAGAGCCGTGGGAGACTCTGAGGGCGGAGCAGAACCCGGCAGAGCCGTGGGAGACTCTGAGGGCGGAGCAGAACCCGGCAGAGCCGTGGGAGACTCTGAGGGCGGAGCAGAACCCGGCAGAGCCGTGGGAGACTCTGAGGGCGGAGCAGAGGTCTGCAGAGCCGTGGGAGACTCTGAGGGCGGAGCAGAGGTCTGCAGAGCCGTGGGAGACTCTGAGGGCGGAGCAGAGGTCTGCAGAGCCGTGGAAGACTCTGAGGGCGGAGCAGAGGTCTTGAGCACCAGACGAGACTGGGGAGAAGGGGCCCTCTTCCTTCTCTTACGTCTTCGGCCAACAGGGGACGTGGCCATGGGGACGGTCGAGGCTACAGGCTGGCTCAGGGGGTCGAGGCTACAGGCTGGCTCGCTGACCGTGGCAGACATGGGCGCTGGCTCACCGGCCGTGGCAGGCAGGGGCGCTGGCTCGTTGGCCGTGGCGGGCATGGGCGCCGGCTCGTTGGCCGTGGCGGGCATGGGCGCCGGCTCGTTGGCCGTGGCGGGCATGGGCGCCGGCTCGTTGGCCGTGCCGGGCTTCGAGGCTGGGGCCGTGACAGGCCTCGGGACTGGGGCCGTGTCAGGCTTAGGGACTGGGGCCGTGACAGGCCTCGGGACTGGGGCCGTGGTAGGCTTCGAGACGGGGGTCTTGGTGTGGAGCGCTGGTTCAGTGTCTGCCTCCCCCACAGTGAACGAGGAACCAGAGTACAGTAGGGCGAGGTCAATAAACTGAGCCAGGTTAAGGGGGCAGCGACCACCAGGCATTAATGATGAGGTTGGCTCATTCAGACCACATTGGAAAATGGTCTTCAGAGCCACCTCATTAAAATTCACCTGGTATGCCAGGACACAAAAATCCATAATATAAGCCTCCACGGTTTGGCTCCCTGACGCTAAACCCACGAGTTGGGCAGCTGGGTCCATAATGCCGAGGGCGGGGTTATGGGTTACACAACCGCTGCCTCGCAGAAAAACCCCTTGGTCAGCGTCCGAAGAGCCGTCAAACCTCTCAGGGGGTTGAAGGCTCACGGCGCTCAGAAATGCGCTGGAGGCATAAACGGGCTCAGGGGCAGACACAGGTGAAACAGTGTGACATAAATCAGACAACGCACATACCTGCTGCCCCTGGGCCGTGAGCGCTTGGTCCTGCCTCCAAACTGTAGCTCCTTGCGCCGAATGTGACGTGCCTCTCCGCTCTAGTGAGCTGCGCGAAACATCCGCGTGACGCATTGTGACTGTCTACGGTGAGGTTGGTTATTCTGTAACCCGCTCACACACACACAAGATGAGACAGTCACAATGTTGGTTGAAAACCGCTTTATTAAATAAAAAGCAGTCCAGACAAACGTACAAACAAGGGGGCAAATCCAATGAAGAGTAGTCGTGGGAAGCGTGAGGTCAAAAGCCGGGAATCAAGATAACAATAACAAGAGGGTCGAGGACGGGAAAACAGTTAACAACTAGGGACAAGTGGGAACGGAGACAGGGGAACAAGTTGGCAAGCTAAGAGGTAAAACAGTAGGGAGGTCAAAACTAGACGAGACTAGCAGGGCAACGATACGGGGAACTAAATACATACAATAACCAACCCGAGTGAAACGAAAGGGTTGTGATATATATAGGGGAACAAACGAGCGGTGCAGGTGAAATGAATAACTAGGTGATGGGACGAGTGCAGGTGTACATAATAAAGGGGTGATTGAGAAGCGCGTGAGTGCAGGTGGTCATAATGTTCAGGCTGCAGCGAGTGAGACGAGAGCATGAGTCAGAGAGGGGAGAGAGTTTACGAGCGAGAGCTCGTAATAGCAGAACGAGCGTGTGAGCTCGTGAGGGAGGAAACAGAGCGTACGAGCTCAAGGGGGCGGAGCGAGGAAGCGGGAAGCGAGCATGCTCGCAGAGTGTATGGGTGCGTGCTCGAGGAAGCGGAGATGGGGCAGAGGAGCGGGGTTCGTGACAGCATGAGGATTTTGAATTCTTTGACATAATGTCCTTCTAGAACTCTCAGTTCTGTGTATTGAATCTCACTGGTTTATGACATTAAACTTGTTGATATGCAATTCCCTGCACGTGGTGGTGACGTCACTCTGCTTAAGTTTAATATATAATTTACCGACTATAAATGTAATGAATGTTAACAAATTAAACATCTTTCATACATCTTTTAA